>NC_056733.1:884264369-884599369 GCF_019279795.1 Protopterus annectens | reverse complement strand
AGGTTTTGGGAGGAATTAAAGGTATGAATGTAGAGATTTCATGGGATGAAGTGATGGAAATGTTTATTCTCCAATCAAATAGCATATTCATATTTTCCAGTCTTCAGAGAGGAATTAATGCACAGTGTAACAGAGATGAAAGCAATCTGTCAAGCATTAGCAGAGATTTTGATAAACCAAGGACAACTTTGATTACCATGAAAAGAGTGGTCAGTAGATCACATGACACATATCAGGAAAAGAGGAAGAACAATCTGAGAAGTTAAAAAAGGAGTGTATTATGACTCGGCTCAATAAGAAACCTTAATATTTTCCTATACTAATATTATGTCAGCAGTATATCTTCACAAAGAAGGAAATGTGTATTTACCTTCCCCAGTCTGTACTGTTACACTATTAAAATTAAAGTTGTTTATTGATGAAGTGAAAGTATGTTAGAAACTATGCAAAACTTTTTTTTTTTTTTTTTTTAAATAGTTCAGATGGGAGGAAAAAGGCAAAAGAAGCTAAGTGGGATCTGTCTCCAATATAAAATAAATACGAGTGATCAGACTTGGATTTTTAACAGACCATTACTTTACTGGTTTAAACATGCACTGATCAATTAACATCAATACTGATTAATATATGCAGTGCAATCCTTATGCATAGTTCACTTGGATACCTCGCTGTCGGCAGATCCATTCACCTTTTTCCATTTAGTTTCCCTTTCCCTAAATTGTTATACAGTGCAGACTCGCCCATTACTATTGATTACAAGACACAATACACTAATACAAGTCAGACATAAAGCAATTTATCATCACCGGTGTATATATTTTACAATGTTTTCTTAATCCTTTTCCTTTAAATCAGGTAGACTCTGCTTTTATTGTCACCTATTGCTAGCTGACCATCAAGCCTCATTCCTCCAATTACCCATCCATTTCCTATAATACTCCATGTGCTGGGAAGAGTTAATCAGCAAATATGCTCCTCCACATTACTGCCTACATATGCCTTCATATTTAACAAGAACATCCCTAGCCCATCTGCTGTTTTTTTGTGTGCCATCATGGCTTTGCTTGCTAGCAATAACCACAGCTGTCATCCCTTCATCCAGAACAGGAACACAGATGGTGGTCACTCACTCTCACTCTTCTCAACCAGCCCTTCCAGTCCCAGGTTTAATAATCGAACCTAGGCTGTCTGAGTTGCAGTATGGACTTTATCTCTTTTTTACATGGCCAGCTATTTAAAATTGGCCAGCTATTTAAAATTGAAACACAAGTCATTAATGGAGTCCTGAGCATAAAAAAATGTACAACTGTAGGAAATTAGGTGGTGTTGAGCCCCCCCCCCCCTTTTTTTAAATACATGGCATATGTGGCGCATACATAAAGCATACTACAATCATCACCCAGATGCACAGTAAATAACTGGCATACTGTAGCCACATTCCCTTGCATTTGTTGAGTAAAAGGCAAATACTTACACTGTGCTGCCCAGAACATTTCTGTGGGGACCAAATGCTTAATGGCCATTTCAGAGATGTTATTGTATGAAAAAGCAGTCTGTGGCATAACGTTTCACTCCTTACAGAAAATGTCTTTAGGGTTCCAGTTGTTCAACAACTACAGTTTACTAAACACAATAATCAACCTTCTTACTTTTAAAAAAAAGTGTCTCATCACTGAATGTAATTATTTGTTCTACTGCTTATGTTGCCCAAGATTACAGCACTGAATACCCTTTGTCCAGGAAATATGGATTTGTGCTTTCTTTCACATACTCTTAAACCACAATCAGTCAAGCAGGCTTTAAATTCAACATTGCTAACTTATAAAAAACATGGAAGATGAAATACACTTAGAACATTAAAAGATACTGATATAAAGACTGTAACAAAATACTACATTTATATTCACCTGCAACACAAGACTTCTGTTATCCTTATGATTATTACAAACCTGTCCAATATACTAACTAGAGATCTTTCAAGATAATGATACAGACTTTAAAATAACTTCTGTAGTTACCTAACATTTTAACTATCTGCAATATTTTGCTTAGAAAAAAATATTCTTTTACTACCAGTCTCTTTTCGACAGAGTAAGTTTAACAGTTAATCAAGAGACAATCATCTCTTTCCCAATACAGTTTTTCAAAACCTAATATCTTTACTGAGAAATACAGATTTCACAAATGTATATACAAATATGAAAATCCTCAAAGCAAGTCTTTCATGAACTCTACCTTTTACAACAAAGAACTAACACCTACTGTTATCAGTAACTTCTAACATTCAGTATGCATCCTATTTCATTTACACAGGGCTCTAAACTCTATACCACTCTGACAGCAATATGACAATTTGCTGGTCTGATGTTTCTCATACACACTGTAGCTTTAGGAGACTGCAGTTCCAGAATTCAGGACACGTCTTGGGAAATAAACATTCATTTAAAAGTTCTGGTAAAATAACTGAAAACAATTCAAGTTTGTGGATAAAAAATTACAGGTCTGAGGATGTGAAATAGCAGTGTTTGGCACACAGTCAGATACCTATCAAGCTAAAGTTTTCACAGCCAAGTGCAACTGATTGAAAACAGGTTTGATTCTGCAAGCTTGCGTGGTTTATTACTGTTCTGCTCTGAATCAGCACTAAGATTCTTTCTCTGAAAAAAAAATGAGACAACTATCCACCAGCTCTCAAGAAAAGTCCTAAACCTGCTCTGTCAAAAGGAAAAGCTGGCTTAACAAAAGTGAACCACTGCTAACAACTAAAAGGTTTGGGCTGTTACCTGCAGGGTGGTGAGTCATGATAGGCCCACTCAAAGGCATCTGCTGCAGTATATTTTGAGGTACTAAATCATTTATGGACTACAGTGAGTAAAATGGCTGAACAGGCAGTGCAATCTTGCAAGCATGAACTTTGAACCTTCATTTAACTACAACAATCAGCACCCAGCACAGGTAAGCTATGGCTATGCACTCGAGTACATAAACAGTAATGCATAAGTCACTTCCTTCAGGGATGTACAGCCTGTACCACTGCTGGAGTTAAGATGGAAGCAAAGTAGACATTAGTTGCCAGCATGTAAGCATTTTTAACCTAGTGTTGTTACTGCAAACAGATGGCACAAAACTGTTTGTATTGACCTGCACGTGCTATGTGATATTTCTGGCTGTAACATCCATGATCTGCTCCTTCCAGTAACTGCCCATAGCAGAAAAACCACTGACCTAGCTGAAGAAAGCATTTGTTCGTATTAAAAAATGTACTTTGTTAGTGGCTTTCCATTACAGTTTGGATACAGGGAAAACAGATAAACAGAAAACAAATACAGCTTTCAAAACAGAAATCTTTTTTGTAAACTATTAGATTAAATCTTATTAAATTCAGCTGAGCCTTGCTATAGGCCTTGTAACAGCTGCAGATTCTAAGATTTACTGTCTGAAAACAATGTTAAGACTATAAACCAACACATACATAAAATGTATTACACTGTCATGAACAGAAAGATAAAAAAATATATATTTTTTTTCATAAACAATGCTGGCTGAGAACACTAGTACAACTGAATGCAAAACACTGCAAAACATTTTACACTTTAACTCTGAACATACAAACATAAAACCAAGGACTGTGAGTAACAAAGACACTTGGCACAAGTACTAACTCCAGTACCTTAGACCCCTGACAACTTTCTCCTTCTTTACAGAGATACAACCACATATCGGCTCTCTGCATTTATGCACCTCCCATCCCACAATGTTTCTGACCACTCAACCTTATTATTATTAGCAAGGCTTTGCCATGTGTCCAGTACATACTGTCTTAAGGATAACATGGCTCCAGAGTGTAGCTATGTCTTCAGACTGTTAACTAAATGCCTCATACTGACACTTTTTTTTTTTTTACCTTATACTGTTATGGAAGATGTTCCCCTGCATATATGAAAATTGATATTATGATCCCAATTTTTCCTTTTCCCTGTTTTCAAAAGCACTGATATGTTAAGCTTCTTAAATTTCCCTCTCAAGACAGTTTAAGATGTCAACACTGTATCATTTAGCGACCGTCCCCCATTCTAAATCCCACCATCCATTTTATACACTTATTTATCTTTGCTAACCAGGTCAGTGGCCTAGTTCAAGGATCCTTTTCAGTCATGCCTCAAGCCACTATGCACAGATGAAAATAGAGACAGTGGACATTTATAATACAAATCAGTACAACATCCATTTTGGGATGCATCTCACTATACATATCAAACAATAAGAAAAACCCCAAAGGTTCCAAACCAAAAAGATGACAGTCCAAAAGTCCCTGAGCTACCAAGAAAGGCTGGAAGCTCTATCCCTTTAGATTTTTGAGGGGAGATCTCTGTCTCGGTACCATGCCATTAGACACCAGATTGTCCCGGACCTACTGTTTCTCCACAAGTCCGATATCTCTGCCATCACTAGAACCAGGGCCTACACCTTCGCCAGCAGATAAATAAAACACAATGTATGGATAGGTTTATAATCCAGCACTTTCCAAACCTCTGGAATAAACTCTGTCCATATGTTAAACAGTGCAACTCACTATCTTCCTTTAAACATAACCTAGATGACTGGATGGGTAGCCATAAATTTATACCAGGTTTTATTGGTATGGCCCTCCCAGAGAAAGGAGGTGTGACATGAGGTAGGGTAGATCATGAAAACCAGTGGCCTTGGAATATCTATGAATTAAAATAATGCTGTATGAATAATTTGATATTTTCAATAGACCAAAAAATACAAGTTCTATTGAAACAAACATATGATACAAAGTAAAACAAAGAAACAATAAAAATGTTATTTAAATGTAATTCCATATGTCAGTTTTAAATTTAACCTCACTGAAACCTTACAACCATGTTAGACTATGTGACTGAACATTCCACAATTGCTCTGTCATCCTCTAAATATGAAACAACAGCTTATACTTCAGAAACAGGTTTACTTATATTTCTTTTTAAGTAAATTAATACATTATTTCTGAATCTGAAGAAGTCTGTTTGAGACTGCAAATTACTAAAGAAAGAGTTCTATGATGCTGCACTTATATTAGTAAAAGACCTCTTGTATTTATGGCTTTTCTTAGTGAAAGGTATGTAAGAAGGAAAGAGCTATCTCCAATGGATTTAAAGAATGAAGCAGTGACTCAACTGCTGATTAGAGGCAAAGTATAGACAGTGATCATTAAACAAAGGTTTAAAAGTAAATGAGTTATGCTGAAGGATTGCTTTAGCAGTACTTTGTAACAAGTTTACTTTCTAGAGTGTAAAGAAGACAACTCAAGCACTTTAACAAAGGAGTAGTGTCACTCTCCTACTTTGGACACAATGGAAGAGTCTTTGTGTGTTCTATTTAAGCAACTTTATTACATACAAACACATCACGACAGAAGTTTACTGATTTTAACTTGAGTAACTTGTATACAAACTAACTGCTGCAATCATACATGCTTACTCTCTGGCTGCACTCTCAAAATGGCACTAGGAATGACACTAGGAATGACACATGCCTGGCATTTATACATGCATGCTCAATCTTTGATATGCTTCTTAAAGATACAGCACATACACTCTCATCTGCATCTTCCATCTTGAAAAAATGAAACATGCAATGTTATGAATCTATTTGGCATGCAGATATCACAGACAGTTCTGTATCATGCATTTATACAAGATAAGGTATATATATATATATATATATATATATATATATACATACATACATATATATATATATATATATATATATATATATATATTCACATACACAGTTAAGTCCATGTTGCTGTCACACTGGGCCTGGATACTCGTCCATATCTTATGACATAAAACAGAATTGGGCTTAGCAACTGGAGCTGTCTCTACAAAATGTTCGATCTTAGAATTGTTTGGAACATCTTCAGGAATGGAATCAGAGGTAGGAACACACTCTGGAATGGGAACAACGTTTGGTTCACTCTGAGATCTAGAGTCTGTGTCACTGAAACAAAGTTGTGATGATGACTCTGGTACAGGAAGAAGATGCCTGCGATTTCTCCTGTACTCAATACCTCAGATTCTACAAGGTAGGATCTCGGCTCAGCACATATACCTGCAACATGACCAATCTGGTCGAAACCTATCGCCATTTGTATTCTCACTCTCTTCTTCCCTCAACGGACGGAGAAATCTGCTCGACTTGTCATAAGTGGAGTTCTGGATAGAACAGTTCTTGAATAATTGAGCCTTGATGGTCTTATTGTTCTTAGCTTTAGGCATCAATAAACTGGAACTAATAGGTAGCACAGTTCTGGTTTGCCTGGAAAGAAGTCTTTGAGCAGGTGAGCCAAAAATATCATCACGGGGTGTGTTTCTGAGATTAAGCAAATTTAAAAAAACATCGGTATTGTCACACTTTGACCTTTCAAGTAATTGCTTTGCACTCTGCACTACATGTTCAGCTAGACCATTTGACTGTGGATATTCAGGACTGCTAGTAACATGTACAAAGTCCCATTCTCTTGTAAATTTCTCAAACAACTGACTAGTGAATTGAGTACCATCACCAGAAATATTTTTGTGTGGACTAACCATGGACTGAGAAATGGCGTTTCAGCTTAGTAATAACAGTAGTGGATGTTAGATTAGGTAGTAGATCAAGCTCAAACTAATTCGAATAAGAGTCTACAAATACCAAGTAGTGCTGATTGTTCCACTCGAAGATAGTAGTGGCTACTGTTGACCACGGCAGTTCAGGAACTGGACTTGGCCGAAGTGGTTCTCTTTGCAAATGTGGTCTAGTACTATTGTATACTGAAGAAGAAGAAAGTACTTTATCAATGTCTTTAGTAATGAAGGCCAAAATACTAATTCGCTCGCTCGCCTCTTAGTGGATGTGGAACCTGGGTGACTACGATGCAAAACCTCGATGTACTCATGTTGTAAGGAAGCAGGAACAACAATTTTAGGACGTTTGAAAATAATGCTATCTTCCATCAACATTTCATCTCTGTAAGGAAAATAGGTTTGCACTTCAGGTGGTACACTAGATTGCTTTGATGGCCATCCAACATTAATGCAGCGATTGAACTTTTGCAAAACTGGATCAGTTTTTGTGTGATCTCCCAACTCATCAAGCCTAGTGGTAGAAAAATTACACACTGCCATCACGTCAAAGTCAAAATTCTCTGTGTCAAGCAGTTCTATATTATTCTTGGGTTATCTTGATAAGGTATCGGTCAGATAGAGTACTTTTGTCTTTTGATTAGACCATTTTGAAGTTGTACTTCTGCAATTTGAGCATCATTCTTTGTAATCTTGCTGGAGCTGAATGCATAGGCTTCTTTAGAATAGGAACTAGAGGTTGGTGGCCAGTTTCAATCTCAATAGCTCAACCATAAATATAATTATGAAACTGCAAATACTATTGCCAAAAGTTCTTTCTCAATTTGAGCATACTGCATTTCAGTTTGGGTAAGTTCATAGGTAGGTACTAGGCTATCAGCTCTAGGGCCTATACAAGCCTAGCTAAAAAGGTGCCCTGGCTTTCGTCACCAAAGAAAATTATTTTCCTGTGCCCCTGTCGAGCAGAGCCACAGAGGTGATCCCCGGGGTGAATTTCCTATTTCCGATCCAATCATCAAGATTTTTCTTTAAGAGTGCCAATGAGGAGCTTTGTTTGATATAGATAGGTAGTTTGTTCCAGAGTATGGGAAGTCTCTGGGACAGGAATCTATCCCTCTAGCATGTTCTGTTTATTATGGTGACAAGGTTTAGGTCCTTAGAGCGTGTAGCTCGGAGGGATTGGGATTTCTTTACGTGGAGCATGTCCAACAGCTCTGGGTTTGACATAGCTTTGTATGTTAGGCAGAGATCGCCTCTGAGTAGGTGATATGCGACGGAGTAAAGCTGGAGTTTTTTGAGACGATCTGCGTAGGGCATCTGTTTGAGGCCAGTAATCCTCTTTCTGAGGTATTTCTGCGTCCTTTCCAGTTGTTGTAGATGTCTTGTGAGGTACATACCAAAAGGGGTGTTGTACTCTATAACGGGTCTAAAGAGTGACGAGTAGAGGGGAACAATGACCTCTTTTTTCCTGGATGAGAAACCTTTTATGATGAGGTATGCCACATAGAAGGATTTCCTGACTATTGTGGCAATGTGATTATCAAAGGAGAGACTACTGTCCACCTGTGTCCCAAGGTCTCATCACACTTTCGGTGTTACGTAGACTACCACCTATGTGGTAGCTCATGGGTACAGAGTTTTTACCAAAGGGCATGACAATGCACTTTTTGGCACTGAGCTTCAGGCCATGGCTTTGACACCAGGCATCTGTCTCAGTGAGGCCCTTTTGTAGGATGTCCACATCGTTATGAGTTTCAATTATGGCTCCTAGTTTGCAGTCATCTGCAAACTTCATTAGTCAAAGACCTTCTGTGTTAGCCTGTACTTCAGAAATGTAGACACCAAACAGGAGAAGACCCAGGACTGAACCCTGTGGTACTCCACTTGTCACTGGTCTGAAGTCAGATTTGGTGTCTGCTACTTTCACAGTGTGGGTTCTGTCAGTGAGCCAGTTGGCAACCCATCTTGTGACATAGGGATTTATACCTAGTTTACTGAGTTTATCTATAATTCCAGAGTGGGGGATGGTGTCAAAAGCTTTGGTGAGATCTAGATAGGCTGTGTGAACCACCTTACCCTCGTCTACGACTTTGGTGACTGCTTCAAAGAAGTCAATCAGGTTTAGGAGACATGATCTGCCTTTTACAAACCCAAACTGGGTGGGGTCCAGAGTTTGGAGATTACCAATGTCTTTGTTTATAAGTTCCATGATGACACGTTCCATGGCCTTGCAGACCAGGCTCGTTAGGCTAATGGGGCGGTAGTTCCCTGGGTCCGTGGTGGCTTCCCTTTTGTGGAGTGGGATAACCATTGCTGTGCGCCATTCAGTGGGCACAAAGCCTGAAGTGAGGCTATGATTGAACATGGTGCTTAGGTGGGGTGCCAGTTCATTCTGCAGTTCATGTAGAATGCAGCCTGGGATGTTGTCAGGTCCCATGGATGCTGTGTTCTTGGCTTTGGAGAGTCTGTTTTTTACCTGTGCAGCCGTGATTACAGGAACTTTGCATTCTTACAGTATAGAGATGTGCCCTTTAGGGGGTGGGGATAAAGTTAGCACTGAACCTATCTGCCAGGATGTTGGCAATATCATAGGTTCATACTAGGCTATCTGCCCTAGGGCATTTATAAGCCTAGCCAGAGTGTGTGTGGCTTTCGCCATCCCTTGGAATGAGAATACTATGCCCATTTAGGGTTTAGTTTACTGTGCCTCTGTCTAGTAGTGACACAGAGATGACCCCCGGGGTAAACCTACGATCTCCCATCCACTCGTCAAGATTTCTCTTGAAGAGAGTCAGTGAGGGGCTCTGCCTAACATAGACTGGGATTCTGTTCCAGAGTGTAGGGAGCCTCTGGGTTATGAATCTGTCCCTACAGCATGTCCTATTTATTTCTGTGTTGAGGTTCAAATCTCTCGCTCTCATGGCTCTGGTGGATTTGGATTTTCTGAGGTGGAGTTAATAGTTCAATTTAATGAGCCTTTTAATTTAATAAACACCTTAACCATTTTTTTTTAGTATTAGGCTAGCTGCCCTTGTGGGCCATTTTAAGCCTAGCCAATTACCCTATGTGAGAATCAAATGCTGCACCTTGTGTCTCCAAGGTAAACACCTTAACCATTATGCCATCCTCCCACCCATCAGTTGGTTCTGTATGTTTAGTGCCATTGTGCTGTAACTCAGAGCAGATCTGAGTGTTGCCATTGAGATTCTTGACATAGCTATAGAATGCTTTGTAGTTGTCTTTAGAATCAGTAGCAATTTTGTTTTCATAACTAGCTTTGGATGATTTTATGACGGATCTCAGCTTCTTACTGAGGGTGACCAGGAAGTTCTTCCAGTCATGGGATTTTACTCTCTTTTGCAACAGTTTCTTTCTCCTGTTGTAGAGTTTGTTTATGGCAGGGGACCACCAGATTGGCTTCCTTTTTTTGGAGGATACCATCTTGGTTCTGTTAGAGATAGCACGATCCATGCACTCATGTAAGTGCTTATAAAGTGCATTTGTGTAGGATTCAGCAGTCATACCTCTATTGTCTGTCTGCATGGCTGTCATGAAGTTTACCACTTCTGTCTTAAGAAGCATGAAGTTGGCTTTGGAGAAAGTTTTTACGGTGGTTTCCCTAATGGGGGTGGGGGAGGGATGTGGATGTCTAAGCTGATTAGCTTGTGGTTGGATCCGATCAACGAGGAACTGACCTCTGGTGTGGAACACTGGTCGCCCATGTTGGTAATGGCCAGGTCTAGGATATTGCTGTCCCTGGTGGGGGTGTGGATAAGTTGATCCAAGGTGATGGAATTTATGAATTCCAGAAAACGTTGAGCAAAAGAGTTGGTACATGAGTAGTTTTCTCAGTTAATGGTGAGGTAGTTGAAACTGCCCATTATTAGGGTGTTGGGTTGTACCCTAATATTTTCTAGTGTATCAAGAAATGAGGAGTGGGAATCCTGGGGCATGGTGGGGGATCTGTAGCAAGTTACAATTTGGATTGTGGTCTTGCCCAGAGTTAGTTGCACTTGGATAATCTCGGATGCATTATGCTGAGCAACTAGCCTGGAGGTATGGATATCCTTAATGAATATGGACACGCCTCCACCTTTAGTGTTTCAGTCCAGGTTAGGTGGCCGAAAGGTGTGGTATGAATTATAACCTGGTAATGCAGGGGTGCTCTCTGGAGCCTTGAACCAGGTCTCTGTCACTGCACAGATGTCGATGTTCTCCATTTTAAGGAATGCCTCGAACAAATGCATTTTTGAGGTTTAGACTTCTAGCACTGAGTAGCATTACCCTCAGATTTTGTTTGCTTGTACCTGTTACAGTGGTGAATTTGTCATTTGAACCTTGCCTAAAAAAGGCACTATGGGGTGGCAAGAGCCTTAGCCAGTATCCGGAATCCCAAGGGCGACAGGTGCAGGCCATCTCTGGCAAAGCATCGTGATCTGTCGATCATGTTATCCCAAGCAGACAGATACTGGATCCCTTTAGAATGACACCAGGAGCTTAGCCAATTGTTGAAGTCAATCATTTTATCCTTGTACTGCGGTATCATTCTGGGTGATGGCAGGATGCTACTCAGAGCTAGGATCACACCTGCCTGGGCTACAAGATCAGAGAGCTCCTCCATGTCTCTTTTCATGTAGTCCAGGAAGGTACATCTCAGGTCATTCACACCAACATGGACAATGACAGAGTCATATCTGTACTTGTTGTGGAGTGACCTGAGTGCGTGCATTATGTAGCAGATCCTGGCACCTGACAGGCAGCTGACAGTAACTTTCTCCTTGTTTAGCTTGGTGAGTGGAATATCACTGTGCCTGGCTATAGAGTCACCTATGACTAGAGTGTTGGGTACGTTGTTATGCATTATGGGCTGTGGTTGAGTGGCACACGAGTTTGTGGGCTATGTGTCATTTGGGTTGTGTTGGGGGGTGGAGGTTGCATACGTTTCTGCTTTGGAGGTCTCTGTTGCTTGAGCAGATTTTTATTGAGAGCCTCTGTGAATGTAGGTGTGTGTTTTATGTTGCTATGTATGTATTTTGGTGGTGTAGGTTTTGAGGGACTATGTGATGAGTGTGGTGTGGTGCAAGTGTTTACCTTCTCCTCTTGAATGAAGAGAGCTTTGCTCTCTTCTTTGTGTTCTAGATGTATGGGCTACTGGTCTGCCCTCTTGAAGTATAACTGCGCCAAGACCAAATTTCGAAGCATCAAAGGAAAGAGTAACTGGTTTGTACACATCATAGTATCCTAATATAGGTGGGGTGGCAATTTTCCGCTAGAGGTCGGTTCAAACGGCTTCTGGTGCTGTTCTAACCATGACCATTCAACATTTTTGCATGCTAGCTCTCTTAAACGTGCTGTCAACTCACTGACGTCTGGTATAGACTTGCTTAAATAGTTGACCATGCCTAAGAAACGCTGTAGAGCTTGAACATTCTCTGGTGCTGACATCTCAAGAATAGCTGCTTGCTTGGTCGGATCTGGTCTCAAGCCAGTTATGTTAAATGAATTACCTATATAAGTTACTTCTGGAAGTCTGAATTTGCATTTCAGTGGCTTGAGCTTCAAGTTTACTTCATGTGTCCCATCTACAACTTTCTTTAGGTTTCTGTCATGCTCTGCTTCACCATTGCCTCCAACCAATAAATCATCTGCTATTATGGCACAAGGATAACCCAAAAAAAATTGCTCCATTGCACGCTGAGAGACTTCATTTGCAGAATGTATTCCAAATGGCATCCTTAGAAATCTGTACCTGCCAAGTGGAGTACCAAAAGTGGTTAGTAATGAAGATTTGTGATCAAGCGTCACTTGCCAAAATGAACTATTTGCATTCAAGACAGGAAAAAAACAATGGCATTTGGTATTACGGCTGCCAGCTCTTCGACTGTGTGCATTGGATGATATGGACTTTTCAATGCTTTGTTCAAATCTCTTGGGTCAATGCATATTCTGATGTTGTCTGCGCCTTTTTTGTGAGCTGCTACCATAGACAATATCCATTCAGTTGGTTCTGTAATTGGACGTATTACACCTTGCTGCGCCATTTTATCCAACTGAGCCTTAACTTTATCCTGCATAGCTACCGGAACTCTTCTTGCTGGTCTTACTACTGGAGTGACCTCTGGGTCTAACTTCATGGAATACAAAACTGGAAGCTTGCCTAACTTGTCATTGAAAACATCAGCATATTCTGAGAAAATGGCTTCAGAAAAATCAGAACTAGGAGATGCACTTATGTGATGAACTTCTTTGGTAAAAGAAAGCAGATTCATTCTTAAAATATCGTTGAGACCCAATAAAGACTGTACTGGTCTTCGGACTAGATATAATAACAAGTTGTAACTGTTCTTGGCCAAATAACATGAAAGCACCACTGAGCCTTTGGTTTGAATCTCTTCACCTCCATAAGGAACAAGTTTTGCACCATTGGCCACATTGAGTTCTCACTTTAGCAAATGTGTCTGCTGATATAACATTACACTTTGAACCAGTGTCTACTTTAAGCTCTGTGGAGTTGCCATTGATCTGGACAGTGCAGAACACTTTGCTTTTTGCCAATAAATTCACCGCATCAACTCTTTCACCAACTATGATACACCAGCCACAGAGAAAGCTGACTGATGCGTCTCTACTTGATCAACCTGCTTTTGTGTGTGACCTTTCTTTACAACTGCGTGAGGTTTACTTAATTTGCAAACTTTTTGGAAGTGGTTTCATTTTTTACACTTGTGACACTGCTGACTGAATGCCAAGCATTTCTCTCTTTTAGACTCATGATTTATACCACAACTGTGACAGTTAACAATAAAGATGGACTTGAGTTTTGCTGATTCATGCTTGTACTGTACTGAGCATGCTCCTTTAACTGAACTTGTCTTAGAACTTGCTGGAAAACGACGTGGTTTCCTTGATGAGCCAGCAGGGGCTGTGACTGCCATGTGCTTAGGCCTACTTCAGTTTGCCACATGTTGCATACTATCTACATTTGCTCTGGAGCCTGCTGAAATCATGCTCTTGTCACTTGCAAGCATACTTATGTGTTTTTCTGTAACTTCATGGATTTGACAAATCTCTATGGCTTTACTCAACATTAAATCACTGTCACGAAGCAAGATCTTTCTCACAGCAGCACTATTAATACCACAAACGAGCCTGTCCTTTATTAACGCATCTTTTAAGTCACCAAACTGACATGTTTTAGCCTTGTTTCTCAGGTCAGTAATATAAGCTGCGAACGTTTCCCCTGGTTTCTGCTCTCTCGTGTAAAACAAATCCTTCTCTAATGTAATATTTGTCTGGTGGTTACACATTTCTCTGAACTTGCGCTTCAAACACTTGGGGTCTTCCCTTGACACAGTCTTTACAACAATACAATGGTTTTCACCTTCTCCTTCATATACTGCTGGTGCATACACAAATGAATGCTCTCTTTCTATGGCCTCTGACCCAGCTAGGTTTAGCAAAATGAATGCCCTGGTGCGTGCACCTTTGTCTAAATAAGCTTTTTGTATAAAATATCATACTCTTGCAAAAATATTCTCCAATTCTCTGCAATATTCTAATCAAATACAAAAGGTAAGGGCTTTTGAAATCCATCTGCCATGTTAACACATACCAATGTAGGGTTTTGTAAATAAGCACATATGCCAGAAATCTATGCCAGTTCTTGTAACTTTGTTCAATAGCACAATGAGCCTCTGTATAAATGAACTTTGTAACATACGTTTCTCTCAGGCACTGTAATACTCTTGAAATTACTGTAGTGCATGAAATCACCTCTTATCAGTATAAGAAACACATCAAATAACTGCTCGATGCAAGCCTCTGTGTAACTGGACTTTGTGAAATAAGTTTCTAGGGCACTGTAATACTCTTGAAATTATTGTATTGCAAAAGTAATTTATCATCATTTTAAGAAACACTTCGAGCTTCTCTTGCACAGTTCATGCACATCGAGTAGTTATTTGGAGTTAATAACATTTTGAAGTAATGGCACTTTGCGAATACACTGTACATAACACACTGAAACTTTCTAAAATGGCAGTACCTTTCTAGGCAATTCTTTACAGTGCAAGGAACACTCCGTAATGGCAGCACTTTGCGAATAGACACACCCAGCACAAGAAACCTTTCAAAATGGCTATACTTTGACTGCACTTCACAAAATAGTTGCACTTCGTACACAAACAGCTCTTCGAAATACATACACAGTAATGAGCACACACTGTAAGCACTTTTGCACACTTTGAGATACTTTGAATAACTTTAGTTATGCCCTTGATACAATATGAAGCCGTAGATATGCCGAAGTACAGGACTTTGCCAAAACACATCCAGTCGCCTTGCTTTATTTATGCTTAATGTGCCCTTTTTACCCTTATTATATTAGTTTTGCTTATTTAATCTCTTTTCAGGCTCATTGTACTTTTCTTTTGCTCGTTTTACTCTAAACATGCCTGTTTTGCCTTTAAACATGCTTGTTTTACTTTTCTGTTAATCATTCCGTCAAACACCTTTACTTTAAACATTTATAGGTTCACAGGTGTGTACTAGGCTAATGGCCCTGGAGCCTTTACAAGCCTAGCCCATAGGATTACCCTGGCATCGTGCCACCCAACCTTAGTTCCCAGTGCATCTGTCGAGTAAAGCCACTGGAGTGATCCCTGGTGTGAATTAGAAGTTATGTACTCACCATAACGTTCCATCTGATTAGTTACTTCATTTGTCTGCAACCTGTGGGTCTCGGATCCGACCGGCAGCTTTCCAAGCTTCAAGATCCCCGCTCCTAGCTCCTCCCCTCTACCCACAATCCCCTGTCACCACCACACTATCTCAGATCGGTTTTGCTGTATCACCTGAAAAAACCTGTAATAAACAGGTTCAGATATTCTCAAGAATCATAAAGATCCTAGAAACCCGATACAAGTTAGGGGGATGGCAGGGGGGGATGGTTGCAGACAAATGAAGTACCTACTCAGATGTAACGTTATGGTGAGTACATAACTTCTAAATCTGAAGTAGTTACTTCATTTGTTCTGCAACCTGTGGGACAGAGTCCCCAGCTACCTAAACAAAGAAACCTGGGTGGTCTATGGGAGGATATTCCGAAGCACAGCGTAGCCAAAGGACGCCCTGCTTCTAGATATCATGTCCAGCTTATAATGAATAATAAACGTATGTGCAGAAGACCAAGTGGCTGCTGAACATATGTCGTCCAACGGCATCCTGGACCAGAAGGCTGCAGAAGTTGCGATGGACCTTGTGGAATGTGCACGGAATTTGAATGGGGTTGTTTTGCCCGATGCCTTATAAGCCTGAGAAATACATTGACAAATCCAATTAGCCAGTGTCACTTTGGATATAGGTTTTCCCATGTATGAAGGAGCAAATGACACAAAGAGTTGATCAGCCTTACAAACATCTTTGGTCCTGTGCAGGTAAAAACGCAACTGTCTATGTACGTCTAGTGTATGCAACATGTATTCTCCCTTATTTTGAAAATTTTTGAAAAACACTGGCAGATTGATAGTCTGATTGATATTTGCCACAGATGCCACTTTTGGTAAGAAAAACGGGTTAGTCCTGAGAGACACTCTGTCATTGTGGAAAATAAGATAGGGAGGTTTCATGCACAAAGCTTGGAGCTCTGAAACTCTTTTAGCAGAAGTTTGCTTATGGCCACCAAGAATGCCGTTTTCCAGGACAGAAAATTAAGGGGTACGGAAGCTGCAGGTTCAAAAGGAGGTTTCGTTAAGGCTTGCAGAACAAAGGTTAAGTCCCAAGGGGGAGTCACGTATTTCACTGGTGGCTTGAGAAGGAAAACGCCATGCAAGAATGTCTTACACAATTTTGTAGATGCTAGAGATCCTAATCCGTCTCCCACATGAAAATGGGATATTGCTGCCAACTGTACTTTTACCGTTGATGCACTGGCCCCTTGTTCAAAAATCATGGACAAAAAATCCAAGACTGTAGGAATCGGAACAGTAAAAGGGTTGAGACCTTGGCTGTTAGCCCAGATAGAAAATCGTTTCCACTTGCTATTATAGATTTTCCTGGTGGACGGTTTATGAGCCGCTACCAGAATAGTTTTCACTGGTGACAAGATACCGGGAGTCCTTGCCATTAGTGGAACTGGATCAACCAAGCTGCGAGCTTGAGGTTTACCAGGTTCGGTGTTGGGCACCCCGTTGGGTGCGATATCAGATCTGGAATGGGATCCAGGATTAAAGGAGAGGAGAGACTGTGAGACCGCAGGTATGGAAACCAGATTTGACGAGGCCAGAATGGGGCTATGAAGATAACTTTGCTCCCCAACCGTGCGGCTTTCTGAATGAACTTCGCCATGAGCGGAAGCGGGGGGTAAGCATAGAGTAGACCGGGAGGCCAAGCATGAATCAGAGCGTCTCTGGGGCTCTCCCCTTCTGGGGGAAGAATTGCGAAGAACTCGCTGCATTTTGTGTTTTGGGGGGTAGCAAAAAGATCGCAGCGAGGCCAACCGCACTTGTGGAAAATTTCCTTCACAACTTTTGGATTGAGAGACCACTCGTAAGGACTGAGAATTACTCGACTCAATTTGTCCGCCAGAATGTTGGATCGTCCCGGAATGTGCGTTGCTATCAGAAAGCGGTTGGTGGATATCGCCCATTCCCAAACTCTCATGGCTTCTCGACAAAGAGGGTAGGATCTGGTTCCCCCTTGTTTGTTTATATACCAGACCACTGACATATTGTCCGTCTGTATTACAATCGCTCCTAGAGGTAGAAGGTCTTGGAGAGCCTGCAACGCTAGAAGCACCGCCCTCATCTCCAGAACATTTATGTGCAAGGCGGTCTCCGACAAGGTCCACGTACCTTGGACATTTCTGCCCAAACAATGCCCCCCCACCCTAGGCGAGAAGCATCCGTGGTTAACGTGACCTGGGGGGGATCACAAAGGGTCTCCCTTGCCTGAGTTCTGGGGAGTGAAGCCACCAAAGGAGGGATTCCCTGCAAACTCTGCTCAGGGGGATAGGAGTGTTCAATGGGTGGAGTAACAGTGACCATTGAACTTGGAGTGTCCACTGTAATATACGCATCCTTAGGCGAGCATGGAAAGAGAGGCCGATAGCCACTGCCATCGAGCCTAGTGCTCTCAGGACTAACTCCGCTGGCGGAGCTTTGGTGCGAAGAAGAGCCAAAACCTGGAGTGAGAGGCTGGACAGCCTGTCCGAGGTCAAGAAGGCCCGAGAAGATTGGGAATCTAGCCTGGCTCCTATGAAATCTAATGCTTGCACAGGATGAAGAAAGGATTTCGGTATGTTGACTGAGATGCCCAAGCTGTCGGCAAGAGACAGCACATAGTCTCTCGCAATACAAAGTTGATGCCTGTTGGTTGCTGTGAGGAGCCAGTCGTCTAGTTACGGAAAGACCCTTATGCCCTGAAGCCTCAGGTGGGCTGCAACCACTGCCATGACTTTGGTGAACACCCTGGGGGCTGAGGTGAGTCCGAACGGAAGGACCATGAACTGGTAATGACTAGCCCCTAGCCGGAAGCGGAGGAACCTCCTGGACCATCTGTCCATTAGGATGTGGTAGTACGCGTCCTTGAGGTCTATAGAGCGCATCCAGTCATTCTCCTGCATTAAGGGGAGAATAGATTGTAGAGTGACCATCCGGAATTTTTCTTTGGGGA
This sequence comes from Protopterus annectens, assembly GCF_019279795.1. Taxonomy (NCBI): domain Eukaryota; kingdom Metazoa; phylum Chordata; order Ceratodontiformes; family Protopteridae; genus Protopterus; species Protopterus annectens. The sequence goes on along the minus strand of NC_056733.1, from coordinate 884,581,067 downwards.
CAAACATGTTCAGGGCGGACAAGTCTAGAATGGGCCTGAGGTCCCCCGTCTTTTTTGGCACTAAAAAGAACCTTGAGTAGTAGCCCAATCCGAATTGGTCTGGGGGGACCCGCTGGATGGCTCTTTTTTCTAACAAATTTGAAATCTCTACGGTCGCCGCCTCTCTTTGATTGGGTGGGACATGGGAGAGGCGACTACCTGAGGGAGGACGAAATAGGAAGGGAATTTTGTAGCCTCTGGATATAATTCGGAGCATCCATCGATCGTTCATGATGGACTCCCACATTGACAGGTGCTTCGTTAAACGCCCCCCGACTGCCGTCTAGAGCTGGACAGTCGGGTAAGCCCTCAGGGCTGCTGTGCGGGTCTCTTGGAGAAAGGCTCCCTAGACCCGAAGTTACGCGGTCCCCCTCTGCCTCTGGGCCAGCGTCCACCCTGCCCTCCTCTGCCTCTGGAGGGTGCGGAGTCCGAAGCTGGATAGGATTGCTGAGACTTGCGGAACCACAGCTTCTTTTGCCCCCTCAGATTCCTTGAGAAGGAACGTTGGGGGCTCGAGAAGCGGACTCCGACGGCAGACAGTGTCTTCCTGTCCTTCTCGCTTTGGACTAGTGTATCGCGTATGGTCTTGCCAAAAAGCGAAGAGCCGTCAAAGGGTGCATTCGCGAAGGACGCCTTGAAAGGTTCCGCAGAATTACAAAGACGGAGCCAGGCATGACGTCTCAAGACAACACCTGCCCCGCTGGCCCTTGCAGCTCCCTCCGTAGCATAAGACAGTAGCCGCATGGACGTATTTGAAATGGACTTGAGAGTGGCCATACGTGTCGAGAACACGGTTTTGTCCTCGACCGACATGGACTCAGGTGGAGCTGCAGTGTATTCCTTGATCAAATCCCGTTGCAGCCTGATGACATGTGCCATATAATTCAGCGCCCTCACGGAGAAGGTTGCTGAAGCAAAGGTCCGCTTCCCTATACGGTCCAGCGCCCGGGACTCCTTGTCCGGCGGGTGGACCGTGGAGCTCTCCTGGGAGAGTTCTCTCTTAGTGGCAGCATCCACCAACATGGCATCAACTGGAGACCATTTGGCCCAAGCCTGCCTGTCTGAAGGGGGGCTAAGGATTTTATCCGGTCGGCGTGGGATAGGCTCCACGGTGTCGGGATCCTGCCAAGCCCTGGTAGTCAGGAGATCTACCAGGGGATCTGCCGGTGGGGACACCCAGGAGGTAGATGGGCCCGCTTCAAATGCCTCCAGAAATATGGACTCATCCGAGGAAGGTTTTTGGGCAGACCACCCCCCCTAATACGCAACATTTCCATGATGTCACCAAAGGAGACATCCTCGGGGGGTGACCTTGGGGAACCTTCCCTTTCCTCTAAGTCCGTATCTGTGGTGACGGACTCAGGGGAGTCCCTGTGCCTCCTTTTACACGTCCGTTTACAAGGCACCTCCTCTGTGGGACTGTCAGAAGAGGGCTCGTCAACGGCCTCTTGTTCCTCCGAGGGAACCAACTGGAGGGTCTGAGCAGGCTGTCCCGATGGAAGGATGATGGAAGTTAGACCCGTATGCAATGGGGGAGCGGAGGGATCCAAAGCCCGAGTCGGGGACCTGGAAGACCTCGACAGTACCCTCTCCACTACCTCGAACGCCGAGGGAGAACTATTCTCTTCTGGCCCCAAGAGCAGTCTCCTCGGCTCCAAGATAGGGATTGAGGTCGGAGCCGAAGCCATCGGATCCGAAAGGGAGGTGCTCTCCAACATAGGCGGCGCCGAAGATGCACTCGCTCCCACGAATCCGACGCCCGGCCCACGGCCCCAAGAGCTCGGATCCGAGATACTCGAGGGTATGGTCGGCGTTGAGAAGGCTTGGCCACCGGCGCCGACAAAACCCCGGCTCCAAAAGGACCTGGATCCGAAGACTCCAAAACCCAGATCCAGGTTGAAGAAGGGGAAATCGGGGCAAATATTGAAGCTGCACTCCCCCCCCCCTGTGGAGGGGGGGGGAGCAGGAGCACCCCCATCTGCATTTGGGTCTGCAAAAACCGACACATCATCCTATCCATATCGGCGTCGGAGAGAGACCTAGTAGATCTAGAGGAGGTCGTAGAGGCGGGCCTGGAGGGCCGCCTCGACGACCTCGAGGGTGATAGGAGCTCCTCCTCTGGTTCCGGTGAGAATGAAGGAGATCGGAGCCTAGAAGGAGAAGGTTCAGACACCCGCAGAGGCGATTTAACAATTTTTGAAGGCGGAGCCGAGGCTCAGCTCGCCTCTTGTGTCTGTGCTTCTCCCTGTTCTTTTCCCTAGAAGGAGAAGACTGAACTTCCTTCATACTCAAGGCAGTAGCGGGAGGTTGAGTCCCAGCCTGAGTCGAGGGAATCAGGGGTGCCAAAGCTACCTGGGCAGCCTGCACCTTGGAGGGAGAGGAGGAAGAGGTCTCCTCCGGGGGAAGCAATCCCGCCAGAATAAGTTTGTTCCTCCTGTCCCTCACAACCCAGGAGTTGAAGGCTGTGCAAACCTGGAAGTCTGAAGGCAAATGGACAACCCCCAGGCATATAATGCACTGAGTGTGGCCATCAGCTGGGGAAAGCTTATGGCCACACCCAGTGCACTTTGAAAAAAATAGCTTTATGGCCTTTGGCCATTTTGCTAACATACACACTCACACGCCCAAATAACTAGGGGAAGGTTTAACTGAATAAAAATGCAATCCTGAAAACAAAAAAGGGCAGAGAAACACTCTAAATATTCTTCTTTTTAACTTATTAAAGTTTTAAGAAAATCTCTTGAAAAAAATTATTCACTTCCCTGTCTAAGCTCAGAAGCTCTTCTCAAGACGCTTGTTATTCAAGCCGAGGCAAAAACGATCTGAGGTAGTGTGGTGGTGACAGGGGATTGTGGGTACAGGGGAGGAGCTAGGAGCTCGGATCTTGAAGCCTGGAAAGCTGCCGGTCGGATCTGAGGTCGGATCCGAGACCCACAGGTTGCAGAACAAATGAAGCAACTACTTCAGATTTTTCTATTTCCCATCCATTCATCAAGATTTCTCTTGAAGACGACCAGTGAGGTGCTCTGTTTGACATGTATGGGAAGTCTATTCCATAGCATGGGCAGTCTCTGGGTTATGAACCTGTCCCTCCAGCATGCTCTGTTGATTGTAGTAATGAGGTTGAGGACTCTGGAGCGTGTGGTGCGGAGGGATTGGGATTTCTTTGCATGTAGCATTTCTAACAGAGCTGGGTCAGACATGGTTTGTAAGTCAAGCAGAGATCGCCTCTAAGTAGGCGATATGAGACAGAGAATAGTTGGAGTTTTTTGAGTCTGTCCATATAGGCAAGTGTTTATGGCCTAGGATCCTCTTAGTGAGGTACTTCTGCGGCCTCTCCAGTTGTTGCAGGTGTCTAGTGAGGTACATGCCAAATGGGCATTGTACTCAATGACTGGCCTAATGAGTGAAGAATAGAGGGAGAGAATGACCTCTTTCTTCCTGGATGCAAAACCCTTAGTAATGAGATGTGCCACATAGAAGGACTTTCTGACCACAGTGGCAATGTGGTGGACAAAAGACAGGTTGCTGTCAACCTGTGTTCCCAGATCTCTTATAATGCCTTCTGTGTTCAGTGGACTACCATCGATGTGGTAATTCATGAGAACTGGGTTTTTCCCAAAGGGGATGATGACACATTTTTTGGAAATGAGCTTAAGGCCATGGTTCTGACACCAGTCGTTGGTCTCAGTGAGGCCTTTCTGTAGGATGTCAACATCACTTGGGGAGTTAATAATGGCTCTTAACTTGCAATCGTCTGCGAACTTTGTCAGACAGAGTCCCTTCATGTTGGCCTGGACTTCTGAGAAGTAAATACCAAACAGGAAAGAACCCAGGACTGATCCCTGTGGGACTCCACTTGTGAGTGGTCGGCAGACTGACTTAGAGTCAGCTACTTTCACACTGTGGGTTCTATCTGTGAGCCAGTTTGCAACCCACCTAGTGATATAGGGGTTGATGCCTAGCTTAGTGAGTTTTTCTATGATTCTTGAGTGGGGAATGGTATCAAAGGCCTTGGCCGGATCAAGGTAGGCTGTATGAACCATCTTGCCTTCATCCACAGCTCTGGTGACTGACTCAAAGAAGTCGACCAAGTTGAGCAGGCATGATCTACCCTTCACAAACCAAACTGTGTGGGATCCAGAGTTTGGAGATTCCCTATTTCCTTAGTTAATACACCTTTCATGCCTCCTGCTTGTTTAATTATTCATTTTGGGCCCTTGTAATGCCTTGTTTTGTCCTTTTTATGAAATAAGCAGTTTGTGTGCATCTCATTACCTTTGCTTCTTATCTGGCTTTTTCCTGCTCGTTTCTCTTAGTTTACCTTCACTGTCATCTCTGCACCTCATGGCTCTGAATATTATTCTCTGCAATCCCAGTTCTGACATGTCACTTTCCTACTTTGGACATAATAGAAGAGTTTTCGTGGGTTCTGTTCAAGCAGTTTTATTATATGCAAACACATCACGAAAGTTGTTTACGACTTTAACTTAAATAACTTATATACAAGCTAACTGCTGCAATCATACAAGCTTACTCCCTGGCTGCACTCTCAAAATGGCACTAGGAATGGCATGTGCCTGGCATTTATACGTGCACGCTCAGTCTTTGACATGCTTCTTAAAGACACAGTACACAGCACGTGCACTCTCATCTACAAATAGGGAGAAAAAATATCAGAGTGTACACGTACCTTTAAGAAGCTTTCCAGTGAGCTAGCATGTGTGTATAAATACTGAGCACGTGCAAGCAAGATTGCCATTTTGTAGTGAGCTGCAGAGGTATAAGCATGTATGTATGTGTAGTAGTCAGTCAGTTTGTTTGTTTATATTTGATGTTGCTACTATCAATCCTGATGTGTTTGTATGTAATAAAGCATACAGATGAACACCCACTCCTCTTCATCTTAACTGGCTACACAAGACGAGCAACATGGTGTCAGAATGGGATCCAAAGTCAAGAACATGAGACACTCGGTTGAATATGGAGGAATATACAGGAGTGGATCATCTCTACTTTTCAAACAACTCACAAAACAGGTCAGAAACGAATTCCAGCTGCGATTTACTTAAATAATTTTTTACTCAAAGAATATAAAATGAAGCACTCAGAATGCTCAAAATGAATTTTTAGTTAAATGAAATGTCCGAAACTGCGACATATTGATAAAAATATTCAAAATAGTTACAAAAGTGTTTGAAATGATATCCCAGTCACATAAAATGTATAAAACAAGGAAAATGACCATATTTTTTGCTGTCCTACTTTTTCGCATTAATTAATGCTATTCAAAGTATCTCAAGTGTACAAAATGTTTGCAAGGTTGTGCAGTATTACAGTACAGTTATTTTGCAAAATACAGCCATTTTACAGAATATTTTGCAAAGTACAGTCTTTCAAAGAGTTTATTGTGCATTTGAATGTTGTTACAAAAACCTGGTGTGTGTGTGCATGTTCACACATAACTACAATGCCCATATTTTTCATTCTGTTTAAGCATACTTTGTTGGCATGGCAGAAGGATTTCACAGACCTGCTCTACTTGTATTTGATAATAATATTGCAGAAAACTGGAGAGTGTTTGAGCAACAGTACGATATTTTCATAACAAGCTGCATTTTCTGGCAAAGACATACATACAAAGGCATTTATTCTGCTTAATTCAGCTGGTTCAAGAAGCCACTGAAAGAGATCATTCATTTGAGTAGGCACCTGCTATGTATGCAGGGGAGGGGGAAACTGCCATACAGCGGTACTGGCTGAAACAAGGGAAGATCCAGAGTGCTTAAAACATAAACTTAGAGAAATGTTGTTGTTGTGTCTTTCAACTTTTTCCCAGTTAGGGGTCGCCACAGCGGAACTCCGGTCCGCTAATGACTGGTAGTTGATTTTTACGTGCCGAGTTACCAGCTCTGACGCACAACCTTTAACGAAGGTACGCCCATTCACGCATGTCTCCACGCAGAAGACGCTCTAGCTGAGAATCGAACCGGACAGCGTCTTACTGTGAGGCGACAACGCTACCGCAGCACCACCACCTTGGGTATAAACTTAGTTCCCTTGTAATATTCATTTGGGGTTTGCACATTTCTCATAAAATTAGAGAAATGTGCAACCCCCAAATGAATATTACAAGGAAAAGGCACTTATTTTACACAAGAGATCAAAAGCCTGATGAAACGTTTGCAGCATATATAACAGCTGTATTTCTCAAGGGTAAAACGTGCAGATGTGGTAAATTAAGGGATGAGTTGATAAAAGACAGGCTTGTATGTGGTATTAAAGATGATGCAGTGAGAAAGATTTGCTTTGAGACAGTGATTTAACTTTGAATAAGGCCATAGAGATTTGTCAACTACATGAGCTTACAGAGAAGCAACAAACATGCTTACAAATAAGGAATGCATGCTTCCAGCACCTTCCAATACTAATGTTGACAGTATGCAGCACGTGGGTAAAAGATACAGGCCTAAGGGCATGGCTGCTTCAGTGAAACCCAGAACCTTTCTAGCAAATTCCAAGGCATTCTCTGTAAAGCAGACATTCTCAGTGAAGCACAAGGATGAGTCAGCAAACTCACAGCATGTGCTCTCACCTAGCCTCACAATCAGCTGTTGTAAATGTCGTGGAAATCATGAGTCTAAAAGAGAAAATTGCTTATTTTTTGGTCAGCAATGCACAGATGTAAAAAGTGGAATCATTTTCAAAGGTTTTGTATATCAAAAGAGGTCTATTCTGAGAACATTCCAAGAGACAAATTGATCAATTAGAAAGCTGTGACCCTACTTTTTATGTTGATGGTGTGTCTGTGGTTGGTGAAACAATCAATGCAGTACATTTGTGGGAAAAGAATGAAGTCTTTTGTACTGTTCAGATTAATGCAAGACCCATACAGCTCAAAGCTGATACTGGTTCAAAGTACAATGTTATGTCAGTAGAAATATTTGCTAGAATAACAGCTAGTGAGAAGCTTGACTGGGCTGTGTGCGCGAAGCTTGTTGCTTATGGCAGTGAAGAAATTCAAACCAAAGGTTCAGTAGTGCTTTCATGTTACTCTGCTGGGAACAGCTATTACTTGCAATTTTATGTACTCAAAAGGCACGTACAGTCATTATTAGGCCTCAGTGACGGTTTGAAAATGGGCCTGCTTTCATTTAATGAAGACGTCTACCACGTAAGCTTGAAAGACAGCTGCTCTAATTTTGCCCAGAATATTTTTTCTACCTATGCTGATCTTTTTGAAAACAAATTAGGCAAACTCCCAGTTGTGTACTCCATGCAGTTGGACCCTGTAGTCAGCCCAGTAGTCAGACCAGCAAGGAAAGTTCCAGTAGCTGTACAGGGTACAGTCAAAGCTGAGTTAGAATGGTGCAGCATGGAGTGATTTGTCCTGTAGACAAACCAAATGAATGGGTATCCTCCATGGTAGTAGCTCATAAGAAAAGCTCAGGCGATATTAGAATATGTATTGATCCTCGAGACTTGAACAAAGCACTAAAACGACCTTATCATCTAATGCATACAGTCGAAAAAGCTGCTACTCTTATGCCAAATGCCGCTGTTTTTTTTCTGTCTTAGATGCAAAAAGTTCATTTTGGCAAATTTTTCCTGACAGTATCTTCACTGATAACCACTTTCAGTACTCCTTTTGGCAGGTACAGATTTTTGTGAATGCCATTTATTTATTTATTTTACATTTGTTGACCAGGAAATGTCTGACTGAGCTAAAAATAGCCCTTTTTCAGAGGAGGCCTGGGGAGAAAAGCTCCAACACATTACACTGTACATTACAGAAGCAGAATATACCAAAAAGGATGACCAAGTCATTTTTTTACAAGTAGTAACAGCATTTTAACAAGTAACAAGTAATATAAGTCAACATTAAAAACAGGCTACATGAGAGAAGATTTGGGAAAAATTCTAACAGTGAAGACTTTCAGCATGCAATGGAGCAAATTTCTTCAAGCTATCCATGTGCTATTATAGTAGATGATATTCTTGTAGGACACAATGGTGAAGTCGAACATGCTAGAAACCTCAAGAAAGTTCTAGAATGGGCTCCTGAAATTAATCTTAAGGTGAATCCTCAGAAGTGCAAATTCAGAAGTTACTTATGTTGGTCATTTGTTTACTACTTCAGGCTTATGACCAGATCCTTCCAAGCAAACAGCAATTCTTGAGATGCCAGCTCCAGACAATGTTCAAGCCCTACAACGTTTTCTTGGCATGGTTAACTATCTGGGCAAGTTCATTCCATATTTAAGCCAACTTTCAGCACCACTAAGAGAGCTGACATACAAAAATGTGACTTGGTCTTAGTTAGACTACCACCAAAGAGCATTTGATGTCCCGAAACAGAGAATTGCCAGTCCACCTACTTTAAAATACTATGATGTTCACAAACCAGTAACTCTTTCTTGTGATGCTTCCAAGTTTGGTCTTGGTGCAGTCATTCTGTAAGAGGGTAGACCAGTAGCCTATGCATCGAGAACTCTAACCCAAGCTGAGATGCAGTATACTCAGACAGAGAAAGAACGCTTGGCAATTGTGTTTGTTTGTTCGAAGTTCCATGATTATATTTATGGCTGACCTATTCATATTGAGACTGACCACCAACCTCTAGTCACTATTTTGAGAAAGCCTATGCACACAGCTCATGTGAGACTGCAATGCATGATGCCGAAACTGCAAAAGTATAATTTCAATCTTGTTTACACAAAAGGCAAACTTCTTTATCTTGTTGATACTTTATCCATATCACCCAGAAAAAACACTGAACAGCATGAAAATGAGCAACCTAATTTTGAAGTCATTTAAGTGAGAACATTTTCTTCCACACATTTTGATGAGCTTAGAACTCATACAGCTTCAGATCTAATTCTCCACAACCTAAACCACTTTATCAGTCGAGGATGGCTGTCAAAGCAATCTTGTTTACCTCTAGAAGTGCAACACTATTTCCCTACAGAGAAGAGATTTTGTCTGACAATGTTATTATCGTGAATTTCCAAAAGTGACTGTTCCAAAATCCTTGCAAGAATGGTATATAAACATCTTGATTCGGGGCCACCCACGAACTGATTCTACCGAAAGAAGAGCAAGTGGACTAGTATTTTGGCCTTCTATTTCTAGTGATATTGAGAGAGTACTTTCATCTTGTTCTGTCTGTAACAGTACTAAACCACATCAACAGAAAGAACCACTTCAGCTAAACTAGATTCCTGAACTGCCTTGGTCGACAGTAGCAACACATATTTTCAAACTGAATGGTCAAAATTACTTTGTATTATCATCAGCAGCAGCCCCCCTTTTCCCATTTTTTCTACATGGTGTCAGGGTATCGTGTTAACTGGTACCAATTCTCGATTAAGTGCCACACTCCTGCCTTCTTCAACACTCATGCCCGACTGCCACAGATCTTCTCTCACACAATCCATCCACCTCTTTGCTGGATGTCCTCGCTTCCTCTTACCTTCTTCCTGTCTATCCCAAATATTCCTCACCAGATTGTCTTCTGCTTTTCTACACATTTGCCCAAACCACCGTAATCTGTTCTCTTTCATCTCTTCTGCAATTGGAGCTACTTTGGCTTCTGCTCTTATGTCCTCATTTCTTTGTCTATCCCACAGTGTGCATCATATCACCTTTCTCAGGCACTTCATTTCCATCACCTCCAGCTTCTTCAACTGTTCTGCCTTTACTGCTCGGGTTTCTGTACCATATAGTAGTACTGGTCGCAACACTGTGTTGTACACCTTACTTTTCAGCTGCTTTGGCATTCTTCTGTCATAGACTACACGTGATACTCTATGCCAGTTGGCTGCAGCCCTTCTGATTGTAGCTTTGACCTCTTCATTCAGACTACCCTTCTCCTCAACTACTCCCAGACATTGAAGCTGTTTACCTGTTCCACTATCTTCCCTTCTATCTCTATTCTCAGCTTCTTCTGATTTCCCCAATTTGCTGCCATTACTACCATCTTATCTGTGCTTAGTTTCATCCCATGTGCCTTCAGATTTGAATTCCATTCTCCTATTCTTTGCTGAAGTTCTAGCTCAGAGTCTGCCTGTACTGCCACAGTGTCTGCACCTTCCACAGTGGTGCAGCCGTTAGCATTGTTGCCTCACAGCAAGAGGTTCTCCGGTTCGATTTTCGGCTGGGGTACCTTCTCTGTGGAGTTTGCATGTTCTACCTGTAGCTGCGTGGGTTTCCTCCAGGTGCTCTGGTTTCCTCCCACATTCCAAAGACATGCAGAAGGTGGATTGGACACACTAAATTGGCCATAGGTGCGAGTGTGTGTGCAAGTGAGTGGCATGGATGTACTACCATGGCAGGGCTAGCTACCTGGATGTGTAAACCTTGGCTAAAGATGATTGTCACTGCTGAAGTAACACATATATGCGTCTGTGTACACACACACATATAGACATGCCTTCCAGTCAAAAAAATACTGTCTGCATAGTAGTATTGCTAGAGAAAGGGCATTTAATACCCTAATGTATGGGGTTGAGGTTAGAACATATCAGTAAGGGCGGGCAGGAGGACCCATGTTCAATGCAGTAACTAAATTATTTTTAAACAAATTAAATTAACTTTAAAAACCAAACGGTGACATCAGCACAAAAGCTGTTTTGTATATAACTACCTGCAAGATTACTGTTTCATTTATATGCAGCTTTTCAATATTTTTGGGGGAAAATTCTGCACATTTTATGTTTTACACAAATCATTTTTTTCATAAATGAAACAAGGATTAGCAATAGTTGCCAGATAATGCATTTATTCTGCACATTTACATGGGATACCTAATAAGTCACTTATGAGGCAACCTGAGTTTGCAAGCAAGACTATACAAGATACATTTTTTCACTCTTCTGCAATGAGATCCTTATTTGTGTGTAACATGAACATAGTTTTTATCTTCAAAAGGGCTGTGACACTGGTAGAAAAGCAATGTAATCATATGCAAAAAGTTCCTGCTTTATGCTACTAGTGTGAGATTTCTCTGTGTCACTGTCTGAAGTCATGCAGAGCAAGATGTATGTAAGACAATCTCATGCACTTCCCCTCGCATCACAATGTAAGATATCTCTGCACCACACTCAACAAATGATCTGCACATCATACTGGTAGCTCTGCTATAACGTGCGACACTGTGTACAGCTCATGTCACATGATGTAAGTACAATCCATCTCATGCATGCGCAGTAAGTACAGCTCATGTCACATGGAGTATTACATATAACGTGACAGTGTGTACAGCTCATGTCACATGCTGTAAGTACCTTACATATAACATGTGGGACTGTGTACTGCTCATGTCACATGAAGTAAGAAATTATATATAATGTGGCAGTGTGTACAGCTCATGTTACATGGAGTAAGTACATTACATATAACATGCGGCAGTGTGCACAGCTCATGTCACATGGAGTAAGTACATTATATCTCATGCATGCGGCAGTGTGTGCAGCTCATGTCACGTGGAGTAAGTACATTACATATAACATGCAGCAGCGTGTACAGCTCATGTCACAGAGTAAGTACATTACATACATGTGGCAGTGTGTACAGTTCATGTCACATGGAGTAAGTACATTCCATCTCATGCATGCAGCAGTGTGCACAGCTCATGTAATGTAAGTGCATTCCATCTCATGCATGCGACAGTGTGTACAGCTCATGTCACACGGAGTAAGTACATTACATATAACATGAGTCAGTGTGTACAATTTAGGATGGGGGCATGGTGTAAGAGAGATGGGAGAAGGCTGGTAGTGGCATGAGTGGTTTGGGTGGTACTGCCAAGGAAGTTTTACACCACTGATACACATAAAATCCCTCACAGTGTAACAAGCAAAACAATTACTGCAGAGGTAATAAACTGTGAGGCATAGTCAATAAAGAAAAAATAAAACGGCCCAGTAGGATAGAATGCTATGAAATGGGGGGCACTAAAAGTGACCTGAAAATTCCAGAATGGGAAATGTGACAAAAGGATTACAGCTTCCATTATTGAGATGGCAAACTGGGAGTAGGGAGCAAATGAGAGAAGCATATTAATAAAGGTGATACTGCAAGACAGTCATTGTGTGGACTGAATAAAACATGAAACATTCAGAATGGAAACACCACATGAGCCTTAAGTATGGAAAATCTGAAGAAGGCAGGCAGAGATATAAAACAGGGATAGATTCACTTACTTTTTGTTGCCTAAGTTAGTCCCATTAGGTTAATGGACTATTTTTAGCAGAGACCAGAGTTATTTTTTACACTGACTAAGGATACCTTGGCCAGGGCAACTGAGACATTCCTTATTCTTTCTAATAACTGTCAGATTTATTGCATTCAGTTCAGCTGCTACCAGCTCAGACAGATGGAACCTTGGTTCAGTGTCTTACTCAAACAACATGGGAAAAACTGAAAGTGAAAAGAATGATTTGGTGGTTATATGTTGTGTGTACATTGGTTCAATCGCATTATTTCATGCTGTGTGCACACTCGTTCCATCTCATTATTTAATGCTGTGTAATGTGTGTAGATTTGTTCAATCTCAGCATGATATGCTGTGTGCACATTCGTTCAATCTCATTATTATATGCTGTGTGCTGCATGCACATTGGTTATTTTATGCTGTGTGCTGCATATACATTTGTTCAATCTCATTATTATATGATGTGTCTACATTGGTTCGGTCTCGTTATTTTATGTTGTGTGCTGCATGTACATTGATTCAATCTCATTATTTTATGCTGTGTGCTGCATGTACATTCGTTCAATCTCATTATTATACGATGTGTGCTGCATGTACATTGGTTCAGTCTCTATTTTATGCTGTGTGCTGCGTGTATATTGGTTCAATCTTACTTTATGCCGCGTGTACATTGGTTCAATCTCATTATTATATGTTGTGTGCTGTGTCCACATTGGGTCAATCTCATTACCATATGCTGTGTGTCGCACGTACATTGGTACAATCTCATTATTATATGCTGTTTGCTGCCTGTACATTCATTCAGTCTCATTATTCTACGCTGTGTACTACATACTCAAGCCCAAACACCCTAGCCCAAAAGTTCCTGGAATTCATAAACTCAAATGCCATGGAACAACTAGTCACCATCCCCACAAGAGGAGATAACATACTTGATCTCATCATCACGAACATGGGAGCACAATGTTCAACACCGGAAGTATACCCCTCACTGGTGAGATCAGATCACAAACTAATCTCGCTGGAGGTCCTCATCCCACCCCCACCTGAAATAAAAAAGACCACAGTAAAGAACTTCTCAAAAGCCGACTTCACACTTCTAAAGACTAGTGTGGTCTCCTTTCAGGCCCCCGAGCGGGCGGAAAACAATACTCAAGCCGCTGAATCACTTACAAACGCCTTCTACCAGCACCTGCAGGACTGCATGGATAAGGCAATCCCAAGCAAAACAAAGACTCTTTGTACCAAAGGCAAGCGTCCAGTCTGGTGGACCCCAGCCATAAACAAACTCTACAACAAAAGGAGGAAGCTACTACAAGATAGAGCAAAATCCTTAAAAGGTAAGACACCCTTGATCACTATAAGTAAAAACTAAGAGCTCTCATAAAATCATCCAAAGCAAATTTCGAGAAAAATAGCTAAAGACTCAAAAGACAATCATAAGGCCTTCTTTAGCTATGTTAGAAACCTAGGAGGAAACTCCCAGATATGCTCAGAACTAGTTCAAAATGATGTGAAGATTACTGATCCTACAGACATTGCCAACATACTGGCTGACAGGTTCAGTGCAAACTTCTCCCCCCCCCCAAAAGGAGAGATATCTATACCAAATGAGTGCAGCCCCCCAAACATCTCCAGCGCCCAAGTGGGAACTGCTCTCTCCAAAGGAAAAAACACAGCATCCATGGGACCCGATGGTGTCCCCGGCTGTGTGCTCCACGAACTCAATGAGGAATTAAACCCACAGCTAGGACAGCTGTTTAATCAAAGTCTTACCTCTGGATACGCACCCAGGAGTGGCGCACTGCAACTGTGGTCCCACTTCACAAAGGCGGTGCCTCCACAGACCCTGGAAATTACCGCCCATTAGCTTGACAAGCCTTATCTGCAAAGCCATGGAGAGGATCATAATGGACCTCATAAATAAAGACATAGGGAATTTGCAGACTTTGGATCCAACCCAGTTTGGCTTTGTCAAAGGCAGATCATGCCTTTTAAACTTGGTTGACTTTTTCAAACAGTCACCAAAGCCATTGATGAGGGAAAGGCAGTCCATACAGCCTACCTCGATCTGGCTAAGGCCTTCGATACAATACCCCACTCGGGTATCATTGAAAAACTCATCAGCTTAAATGTTAACCCATACATCACAAGATGGGTTGCAAACTGGCTGAGTGACAGAACCCACAGGGTCAGAGTTGCTGGCGCCATGTCAGACTCAAAGCCTGTCACAAGTGGTGTCCCACAGGGCTCAGTCCTGGGCCCACTCTTGTTTGGCATCTACTTTTCCAAGTACAAGCAAACACAGGAGGGTTATGGCTGACAAAGTTTGCAGATGACTGCAAACTGGGCGCCATAGTAGAAAACACATCTGACACAGATATCCTTCAGAAGGGTCTCACAGAAACGGATAACTGGTGCCAGAGCCACGGCCTAAAGTTAAATGCCAAAAATGCATAGTCATACCCTTCGGGAAAAACAAGGTTACCCTAGCTACCAAATAGGTGGCAATCCACTGAGCACAGAAGAAGTTATCAGGGACCTGGGGACCCAGGTTGATAGTAGTCTGTCATTCGACACCCATGTAGCTAAAGTAGTTAGGAAGTCCTTCTACATTGCCCACCTTATCATGAAGGGATTCTCATCTAGATCAAGGGAGGTCATAGTCTCCCTTTACTCATCACTCATCAGACCAATGATTGAGTACAATGCCCCATTCGGAATGTATCTGACCCGACACTTGCAGCAGCTGGAGAGGCCACAAAAGTTCCTCACCAAAAGGATAAAGGGTCTCAAAATCTGTCCTATGCTGCCCGACTGAAAGAACTCCAGCTCTATTCAGTCGCCACCGCTTGCTCAGAGGTGACCTTTGCCTAACATACAAGGCCATGTCAAACCCAGATTTGATGAATATGCTTCACCTCAAAAATCTAGATCCATCAGAGCCACAAGGGCGGAGACTTAAACCTCGACACGGCTATTAATAGGACGTGCTGGAGGGATAGATTCATCACCCAAAGACTCCCTATGCTGTGGAACAAAATCCCGGTACATGTGAGGCAGAGCACCTCGCTGGCCTTGTTCAAGAGAAATCTTGACCAATGGATGGGAGATCGCAGATATACCCCAGGAATTACCTCAGTGTCACTGCTCGACAGAGGCACAGCAAAATAATGGGTATAGTTCCCCATACTAAAGGGGTGGCGTAAGCCACAAAACAATGGGCTAGGCTTATAAATGCCCTCGGGCAGATAGCCTAGTATGAACCTATGAACCTATGAACATGTACATTGTTACAGTCTCATTATTTATACTGTGTGCTGCATGTACATTGGTTCAATCTCATTATATGTTGTCTTGTAAGTTGGTTCAATTTCATTATTACATGCTGTGTACTGCATATACGTTGATTCAGTCTCATTATTTTATGCTGTGTGCTGCGTGTACATTGGTTGCATTTCATTATTACATGCTGTGTGCTGCATGTACATTGGTTCAATCTCATTATTTTGTGCTGCGTGTACATTGGTTCAATCTCATTTTATGCTGTGTGCTGTGTGTACATTGGTTCCATTTCATTATTACATGCTGTGTGCTGCATCTACATTGGTTCAATCTCATTAGTTGATGCTGTGTGCTGCATGTACATTCATTCAATCTCATTATTATAGGCTTTGTGCTGCGTGCGCATTGTTTCATTATTTTATGCTGTGTGCTGCGTGTACATTGGTTCAATCTCATTTTATGCTGTGTGCTGCATGTACATTGGTTCAATTTCATTATTTTATGCTGTGTGCTGCATGTACATTGGTTCAATCTCATTATTATATGTTGTTTGATGCCTTTACATTGGTTCAATCTCAGTATTGTATGCTGTGTGGGATCTACTTCACTACACCGACATTCCACTTATCTGACTCTCACATTGCCGAGACTAAAGGACTGACAAACCCAGAACACTGACTTACCATTCGAGGTAAGTAACCGCTTGGCCATCCCGAAAAAAAAAAAAAGCGAACACAACTAAACCACACCTTCCTAGCTAAATATACCAACTCCAAGATCGCAGTACTGCAGGGGTAATGGGCAAAGTTCAACAGTATGGCCAAGCGTTTACTTACCTCGATTGGAAAGTCGGTGTTCTGGATGTCGGTCTTTTGGGTTTGTTGACCCTTTCGTCTCGGGGATGCTGTGAGTCGGATAAGTGAAATGTCAGTCTACTAAAGTAGACCAGTGCTGCGTGTACGTTGGTTCACTCTCATTAGTATAAGGAATCAACAATTGGGAGGGTGGACAAAAGAGTGAAGGAAAGACAGCACTGTATCACAGATAGTTATATGTTGATATTACAGTTCTACAGCTGGTGAGGCCATTATCAAACAATACCCTGGGTTTAATACAGCTGTCAAAAATATTACAGCTCATGACATCATTTGAGGTAAGTTACTGTTAATGTACAGTGTTTGTGCACACTCGGCAGAAAAAGGGGTACATTTTTGTTTCTTAATCAGGCTACCGATTCTCTTTCTATCCACCAAAGGACACAATAAACCCTTTTCAGCCTGAATTATCTCCTTTATGCTGCTCATTTCTAAGCATAGTCTGTTCTTTAAAAGAAATTTAACATATTTAATAACATCCTCAAATGAACACTTATTGGTAACAAATCATGTGTATTGGGGAGGGGCACATAAGTCATATAACTACATCTCTGAAAACATGATCCCAAGAAATAAAATACAGAGGATTATGGTTGGGTAATCCATCATAGCTGGCTTATTATGTGCTCGAGACATGGATGGCAAGAAATTCCCCTTGAGAACGAAGTTTGAGAGGTAACTCTTGGCATCCATGTCAAGAGCACATAATAAAGGGTTACGATCAGACACCAGATTATAATTCCTTGTAGTGCATGGAGCTTCATCTGCTCTGTGCACTACTAGTTACAGAAGAAAACTAAAAGTGCCAAGTGTTTTGCCAGCTTTCAAAGCCAGTATATTCAATTGTTCTTCATGTGCTCTGCTGCTCATTTATTATTCTGTGGAGCTTTTCTCCCTGGGCCTCCGCTGAAAAAGGACCTGTGTCCAGTTGGAATTTCCCGGTAAACAAATGTAAATAAATAACTAAATAAATCAATAAAACACTTAGTGAGTGCTGTCAGAAAGACAGTGTTAGACATTACAAGTGGAGTTAGAAAGAAAACAGAAGAGATTCTGTTATGTTAAAAAAAGTCAAGAACATATTAGCGGCACAGATTGCAGGCAGAAATAAATCTGTTTTTTATTCTGCTGTAGTCATTTACTGGTCAGTACTGGCAGGTTTAACTGCCTAGTGTAATACTCAATCTTAACATGTTACACAGGGGGTCCTTAACATTTGTTATGACTGGATATCATGCTGCAAAAGCATGTAAATGACCTGTGTTTTTCAGGATATCATAGCATATCTGCTGTGCTCAATGCACTAAGTTACATTTAGAAAAGTGTAGGAGAAAGTATTCTAATAACTGACCTAACAAGAGACTCAAGAAAGGAAATTTGACCAATAGGGATGACAGCAAGCAAGGGTATAAAAATAGTCAAGATGGTGTTGTAATTTACTAGAGAAAATTATCAAAGGAACCAGGTGCTGGCAGCAAAAGGGAATGATAAAGTGGGATGAAGTCAAGCAGAAGAAACACAAAATTACCACAAAACCGACTCTAAATTCTACTTCCAAACTAACACAAAATGACCACAAAACCGACTCAAGTTAAGCAGAAGATCAGAGAAGGTTAGAAAAGATTGGGAAGAGAAACTGTAAAAGAAATTTACAAGGAAACAATGGGAGGACATTTGTATTCTTTCCAAGTATGCAACAAAGTCCAGAAGGGTTTAGGATTTTTGCTTGGAAGTGTTTCTATAAGTATTTTTATGCCCCAAGCAAACTTCAGAGAAAGTTTCCTCAGGTAGATACACAACTGGATCAAATTTGACTGACAAAACCTTCTGGCTATTAACCCATGCTGCCTGCTATCCTCTAGAAGTGCAATCACCCTTTCCCTTGGGATTCTGTCACTGACTCTTCCATTTCTCCGCTCCCTACCTTGTACAAGGGTGTGACACCCTTGCACTGGCCCAGTAATGCAGGAGTCTCAATCCTCACCACCAGCACCAGTGAGGGACGTCCACATTGGGAGGACGACAATTATACACACATTAAAGTACAATTTCCCTTAAGAGCACACAGAGATCACAGTCAGTCTGGGGCTGGTTTCTCCCTCTTTCTCCAGATCCTCAATAAGACTCCCCAAAGGCACAGCTACAGAGTTGAGTCCTTAGCCAGGGTTCCAAGCCAAGTCCTCCCAGCACTCTCTCTGTCCAACCAGTGCTTCTTGTCCCTACCCAAGTACATGACACACACACACACATACACACTTTGATATTTGATTTATTTACAAACACACAGGCACTCCTGAAGAAGGTTGGCACAGGTTTACTAGATATGCCCCCTTCTGCCCAGACTGTAATGTAGTTATCACTGCCACCAACCACTACTTATCAGCTACTATTACAAAGAGTGACCAATCCTACTGTGTAATGTTACTATTATCCAAATGGTAAGTATGACCAAGGCTAAGGCTAATTAAGAGTGGCCTGCACGGTGTTACCAAATACATATGCAACTACTCTCAGAGCTTAAATATCTCTAAACAAACCAGACACAATTAAAAGGTTTAAATATACTTAATAATGAATAATAAAATAACAAAACAATATTCAATCAACACAGTAACTGCAGAGTTCAGAATCACAGGAAATATTTTAAAACAACATTGCAGGACAGTCTCAAATAAATACAGAAAACATCTAGACTAATCTTTACTATATTCCTATCTACATCTAAAAGATACTATGCCCTAAATAACTTACTTACAGAGCAACACGCAGGCAGAAGTGCTGAATGGATGTTTCTTGTTCCACGAAAAGATACAAAATGCACAGACTCACTCTCTGAGATAGTTCTTAAATTAATAATACACATTACTGCTAGGTTAGCTGGGATGACATCACTCTGTCACCTGCCTTCAGTTCCCAGGCTAACAGAAACTTAGAATTTAGCACCTCTGTGTCAGAGGTACATATCTCTCAGAAGTTTGCCTAGAACTGGAAGTCATAAAACAATTAAACACTTTTACATTTTAAACCTAGTAATTATTTCTGTTTCAAAACAACAGAAAGAAACTCCTAGCTCTAGACATCCTGTCTCCTTGCTGCCTTGAAACTAACTTTTATAGCATATCGTAAACAATTTTAACTTATTTTCTTCAAGTTTTTCAAGTTAACTCTGTATGTTCCAACTTCTAGCATTAAAACACACATCTGCACAGGTATATAGTTTATACACATTTCTGCTCTTTTCCAGCAGTGTACACTGTGGTTACATTCTTGAAGCTCAGTACACAACATACAATTCAAAACACACTTCTGCACCAGTAATTTAATATACACATAACATAGTTCTCTTACATTTGTAAGATAAGCTTATAGTTCATATTAGTATTCACAAATGACATATGATTATTTACAAAATTCCAGATAGCTGGGGTGGCAGCCTTTGGGGTTGTCACAAAGGGTAGCAGACTTGCTCTTCTCAAGTCCACAGTCACTTCTTCAATGACAACGTGATTGGCTGGAAGATCTCACAGGGGCTATGCCAGGACAATGTCCAGGTTCCTGAGGCCCATGAGGCATTTATGCTTTGTGCTCCTTAATGACAACCAGAACCTCCTCCACCTCTTCCTTCTCTATTCTGGTGTCTACCCAATGGACTCCCCACCATACCTCTCAAATTTCCAGAATTCTGCAGAATTTCCAGTTTTTTCACTTTTCTTTTTTTGGTCTGTTCCTCATAAGATGTAGGGTTTTCTGGAAAATTATTAAGGATTGCAGTAACTAAATAATGATATACTTTTGAGGTTCTGGTTTCATATGTTACAGAAAAATGCATACTAATATAAAATCTCTTATTCTAGCAGCTTTCTAAGTTTTAAACAGAAATATTTAAAATTTGTCCCTGATTTTGGCATCTTGCCCCCCCCCCCCCGGCATTATTTTTGGCTTTGTCCATAATGCTTGAACAAAGAAATTCAAAAGTATGCCCCGACTTTGTCCAGTCTCCCTCCCAGCAGAACACCACCCTTTACTTTCCTTTGTGAAAATAAAACTGAAGCGAATGTCTCTGAACTCAGTATACTATCCTGCTGAATTGTAAACTATTCTGGAATCTAGTCTATTGCTTCTCAAGAACAAAAACTCATTTTTAGCACTATTATTTAATTTTTTCCCAAACTTTTATATCTGTCCTCCATGATCACCAAGGTCTATCAGAATACTGGCCTATTATTACCACCTTTAATCCAAAGTCAGAGGTCATTGGAGAGGGAAGGAATACTCTGGGAGTATCCAACCACCTCGTGTTTGGTGATCATGATTCCTGAAAGTCAGCAGACTGGATGCTTGATAAATGAATCTATGAAGCTAACTGTCATCATTGTCCAGTTGGATGAGGAATTGTGGATGGTCCTAACACTTCCCATGCCTAAAGTTGTTGACTTAAAGGGGAAGGCACATTGGCCTGTGTGTGTTGTCTATCTGCATGTGCACAAGTATATATGGAGAGATGGTTCCATGTACACATACCAGATCCAGCCAGACCAAGCTTTGGAATGTAATCATACCAACTCTATAAATGCAAACAATAGTATCTCTACAAAGACAACCGCACTACTAAAAATTGCCATTTGTCAAATGTCCATCCTGCCCCTGTTTTTCTGTTTGCTATGCCACTAAAAGTCTACTAGGTGACAGAAAACTATGTAGCCCTCCCCCTCAGATGACACAGAGGCACTGGAACACAGGTGTGATGTAATACCATTTACTGGACCAACACAAGTCTTGCCATTACTTGACTTTTTGGTCTGGCAAGATCCCTTTGTCAACAGTGATTAAGTGACTGATGCTTGATACAGTAATACCCTGCACCCTACAGCCCCATAGGATGGGTGAGTGAACCTCAGCCCCTGACTTCCATCTACATAGCCAACTCATCCACTGCTTGAACTGACTAGCTGTAGCCAGGGATCCATCCATGTGAACCATGGAGCTGGAACTATTACTGTTTAACTTTAATCAGTTGAACAAACACCAATATTGTATCCTGCACTATTTGGGGTCAGAGTATGCACTTCTTGGAAGTGTTGTTAAAAATACCACACTATCCATTTATTGTTGTTTTACCTTTATTATCATTCTAAGGTTTGTACCTTTACTCTGCACACTGCTTGAGTTCAAGCAGTTTAATAAACGTGAACTTGACCACGCAGTGTCTGTTATGGTCATGCACTCCTATCTGTTACAGACTGATGATCATGCATTTTTGTGTGCCCGTTTTATACTACCAAAAGCCATACTGAAAACAAAAACGTCTATCCTGGCCTGCTGTGCACGAAACTGTCTTTGATAGCCAGGAGGCCGACACATCTGCTAAACTCCTTACATTAATAAGCTGTAGATACTGTTAACACACCCCCCCCCCAAGAACTGCCTTATGTTACAATTACCAATCACCTTTTCTGTGAAAATATGCTCCTCTGTTCCAGCTTCCTTGCACTCATCCATCTCTACTTTTAAAAGTGGTACCACTTATACTCTGTCAGTTTACTTTGGATTCTCAAATGCCTTTATGTTGTTGTTGTGTCTTTCGGCTTTTTCCGGTTAGGGGTCGCTACAGCGGAACTCCGGTCTGCTAATGATTGGCAGTAGATTTTTACATGCCAAGTTGCCGGCCCTGATGCACAACCTTCAACGAAGGTAGGCCCATTCACGCATGTCTCCACACAGAAGACGCTCTAGCTGAGAATTGAACAGGACAACGTCTTACTGTGAGGCGACAATGTTACCGCAGCACCACCACCACAGTTCTCAAATGCCTTTATAAAGTCCCCAAATACTTCCTTTCTTCAAAACTAGATACTTTAATTTTTTTAGCTGGTGACATGGCTTCTACTATAGCATGAGCACTATTTTGTTTAACTTGTCTGAAATGCACTTATTCTAGAAAAGACAGATCTTCAAAACCAGAGACAGTCTTCTACACACATTCCTACCAGCTATATGTACAGAGGAACTAAGGGAGACAAAATAGGACATGAGCTCAGGGCTGCAAAAATAAAAGATCCTCTCTCACCTTAGAGCAGTTTCTACAAGGAGTACAGCTCATGATCCCAAACAACTCTTAAAAACTCAGCACACACACTAAACACAACATTTCTCATCTTTGGCTTAACTGATGCTTTGCTTACTTACTGTTTTCTGTGTCATTTAGATTTATTTTATGTCCAGGAAGCAAAGGTCTAGTTGTAAATGGATGCCTATAATGCAAACTTTTCTTACTATGAGTAGAGGGGCCTCTGAGATCCTATGTGCATGCACATCCCATGCATGTTTTTCTATGTTGCCATGACAACAGAAGCAGAAACTAAGAACGTGGGTGGGATCATGCTGTTGCTCTGACAGTCTTTAACTTACTCTGCTGTGTCTGTTAACTGGTGTGAAGTGGACTTCTGGACAGGAAAAAGAATGGCTCCTGTCCACTCTACATGGATGCTGGGTACAATGAGTACATAATAAATGTAAAAAAGTGGGCACAGAATGGGAAGTCAAGAGTAAGTACCAGGATGGGGAATATAAGGAGGATGGACAAGCAACACAGGATGCAAAGAGGATGACAATGGCTAGTGCAGAAGTTTTGGAGGAGGAAGAACAGAAAAAGATAATGTGGCAGCTACTGAAGCAAATATTAAATGAATGGGTTTACAGGGGAAAATCAGCTATGTAACATGCAAAACTGACCCTAGTGTTTTACAGCACAACAATGAGAAAAGCATGATGTGAGCCAGAAACAAACATTTGTCTTTGATGTTACAACTATGAAAATGGAAGGCTGGCATTGGGAACCGGATTTCTATACAATGATAAAAGGCATGATCTGGGTGTAGACAAAGACAGTAATACATTTTGTAAGTGTTGACAGCCTGTTGTGCAGTGGAAGCCCCATATGTTGGCATCTGGGGGGAGAACCCCTCTCCTTGCTGAACAGCTTGCTACAAAAAGCTGTAGTACTGCTGTAGTTTCTCTATTTTTGGGACGTTGCACTTTAGGTAGGCAGTATGTCTCACAGGATGGAGAAAGTCCTGAAACAACATAGTAACACTGACTGACAAGATGGGAATTGTGCCAGCCCTTTTAACACAAACAACAGTATCTCTTCACAGCCAGATGTGCTACTAAAATAACAGACACCAATACTGCACAAAGCAGCTTTCTGAAACCAGCTACAGTTATTAACACAAGCAGCAGTATCTCTTCACAGCCAGATGTGCTACTAAAATAAAAGATACAAATACTACACAAAGCAACTTTCTGAAACCAGCTACATTTATATAAATATTTACACTATTGTTTCCCACCAGCATGACTCCTTTTAAAGAAGACATTTTCTTGTTTTTGTCTGTATTCTAATGCCCCATTCTTTACACCTTTTCTCACCCTCATTAGCAGAATACAGTGCAATTTAAACTAGAATTTACAGACAACAATTAAAAATTATGCAAACTCCAGAACATACCTCTCAACCTCTTAGTGCAAGAAATCTGGACAATGGACAAAGCCTGACATAATGAGGCACAACGCCCCAAAAATAGGGAAAGATTTTAAATATTTCTCTAATAAACTTAGAAAGTTTTTAGAATAAGAGGGTTTGTGTTAGCATACATTTTCTGATGGATATGAAGTCTGAAACTCAAATGTATGTCATTATTTAGTGACTTGAATCCTCGGATCATCCCAGTGATTTGTTAGAAAATTATAAATTTTATAAGGAAAACACTAAAAACATAAGGCAAAAATCTGGACATTCTGCAAAAATGTGGACAGTTGAGAGCTATGCTCCAGAAGCAACACGAAGTATACTTGCAGTGACAAGTTCAGAATCACTCAAAATTTCTCTACTATAATTCTTCCATTTGTATTCCTTGCATCCAGGATAAACAGGTGCACCTGCCTTGAAAGGCTGCCCTGCCCCCTCTCATGTGGGCTAAACGCTTTCCTGAACAGGAACAAGGCTAATGAAATAAATAATGCATAGCCCCTTCAATAAACATCAGCTCAGCACTGTTCATCACCGGTGACTCAACACACAAATATGAATAAATCAACATACCACCAAAAAGGCAGACCCTCATTTACTCTGCCCCCCCCCCAACAACAACACTTTACTATAGTACCACAAATGAGTAAGTGTAATAGAGAGGGATTCCCCACTCAAACCACAGGTAATAAATACTGCGCAGTGTGAAAGCCCTGAAGATTATACCGAAGGGGAGGGGGGAAGTGAGTGGGAGATCTTACATTAAGTTAAAGCTACAGTGTTTGTACAAAACATCCAGGTAACTCACTGCTTTCACATTTTAATAATATGTGCAGGGGAAAGCAGCTCAGGTATCTCTGCAAGGCAACCTGTAAGCTGTGAGCATCCATAAAACTTAAGGTACATAAAAACATATAAATCAACCAGCACACACTGAATAGGTAAGGCACATGGCAATCACTGACAGATTGGTTTGAAACTATTGTGCAATGCACAGAACTTCAACTAAAACAGCAGGTACAAATTCACAGTAACATTTGATTTATGTTGTATAATCGTGTGATACCATTCTCACTATAACACCAGAATTCTCAACAATAAGTCTGGCTGCTGGATTTTCTGAGGAAATGACAATGTAGAATGTCTCAGACTTCTTCTACGTACAGGTATCACAGATGGGACATGTCTAGCCAAAAACAACACTAATACAGACTACATTAGCAGGTGTTAAACTGTATACCCTCTGTCCTGGGCATAAAATGATAACACAAACTGCGACTCTCACAGCAGGGCAATAAACACTGCTACAGATCATATACCTCAGGGCACTTGTGAGTATGTCATTCCAGCATCCTGTCCCAGGACACACAAATGAAATCAAATGCCTTTAAAGGCATTCAAAAACACTAACCTCCAAGCATGGATTTACTTATGTGCAAATCTAACACCAGGAAAGATGGCACTTTCCATTCAAAATAGTTTTTCTGAGTTGAACCATGAAAGGTTGTTCTAACAAGAAGCACATATGGAAGCTGAGATGTTGGTGTTTCTTGCATTAATGCATTTTACTGAAATTCAATGCATCAGAATTTCACAAAAAAAAAAAAAAGTAGACAAGTTTTTTCTTCTAGTTCTCAAAACAAACTGGTTTAAATTCCATTCTTTTTTTCCTGCCAGTTCCACCCTTTTAAGGTGAATTTGAGATGAAGCAGTGTGAACTCACCATTACCAAAGGCACAGATCCTGCAAGATAGCCCTTCTCCCATATGTACTCCTCTGATGAGAGCCTGGCTGCAAGCTAATACAATCCCACAGGCAAACGAAGAGTCTACAGGCAAACACAACACACTGCACCTGGGAGTTCTTCCCTAAGAAAGCACAGTGATCAAGCAAGCCGAGCAGCAAAAGCAGGAGGAGTGGCGTCAGGGCTGACAGAAACAGCATGCCTCTGCTCGGCACTGCTTTCTCTTTCAAAACCTTCCATCTCACACCCACGCATTCCTCCTCCCCCCTTCTCTGCCCGCCAAAGCTGGCCTCAGACTCCTCCAGCATCTTTTTTTTTTTTTTAATTAAGGCGGCCCAATGCAAGAGGTAACCAATCACATAAGACCTTAAAACCACCCACATGTACATCCCTATACAAACACAGATGTATACATATATCTACACACACACACACACACACACACACACACACACACTTGCCTGCGCAGAGTGCATACTACAATTACTAGTTGTGAAGTATGTGGAAAAACTATGTCAGTACACTGAATGAAAGACAATACACAAAAGGCAAACACTATACTGTTCAGAGACAAAAAAATAGCCAGCACATCTGCGTCTGTGTATGTGTGTCTAAATAACCAGCCAGCACCAAACCCCATCTCTTTATTTCCGTTAACACTGCTGTTTCAGCTTACTTGTGAAACCACATATCTTTATTTCCTGTTGTTTTTTTTTCTTTTCTGTAGCTGTCTTTTAGTTAAGATCGAGAAGGTAATGGTATGTGCAAGTAAAGATGATGCAAAATGCATCTCATTAAACATTAATGTAGAAACTATCACAGCAATAAGAGGAAAAACAGTACAGGTGAAAAAGGTTATGCAGAACTGAAGCAGGTCTCTAAATGACAGAAACTTGATTCTAACATCTACCCTTCCAGGTCTGACCAGTCACAACACTCAAATATCTAAAAAGCTATGAGAGCCCTCTTTCCTTCAACAACCCCCCAACCAAGCCACTGCTTGCAATTTCATTACCAGAATGTGATATTACAAATAGGCATAAACAGTACTTTCCCATCTTCCTTTCTGTATCACATTACACTCATCGTCAAAACTCCACACTAAGTCAGTCATTGATTTCTGTTAACAGGACACTACTCTTTCTTTTACTAACAAAGACTCCTCATTTTAATAAGGCACTACTCTGCCCTTTATCATCAAACACACTTTGTGTTTTCTGTCTCCACTAGTCTGTAATATTTATAATCTACAGCCAGTGTGCAGCACCTTTTTCTGTGGCATACACACTACAACTTCGCCAGTCTTCCTTGAACTAATGCTGCAAAATCCAAACCCTCCTTCTGATACAGATTTCCAGCACTGTCCATGGTCCTTCCAACTTGGCAAGCTTTAAAACATTACAGAGCACTTCCAAATTAGAAACATTCAGGAAAGTGCACAATATTTTAGCTGTACTAAACTTCAACACAGTGCAAAATTAACCAGTTCAGTTGAAACAAAGTTAGTTTATCCATTGTGGCAAACATCAATATTGCCCATAGCACCTCAGATACAGCAAGCTTCAGCATTTCTGAGGTCACAAGCTACAACACAGGCCACAGTACCTCTAACATGGACAGCTTCAGCATAGCGAATCAGCAATCTGCACACTACTTGTAGAACAGATTTCAGTACTGACAAGAAACTTTTCAGAATGAACCGTTATACAGCAGTATGCTACAGCAATCCTGATGTTACTTTGTTAAACAACCGACTACACCGCTGTGTCAACAGCACAGTCCCACAGGCTTCAGAAGTAAGTTATGACTCTGACCATACTTTCGTAGGGCTACCAAATGGCACTGCCTACACAGCTTCAGCAGTAAGATATGATCTACCCCATGGATCCTGGCCACAGTCTTTCAGGACTAAGATATGATCCTGCCTACACTGTTTCAGGAGCAACATATGGTCCTGCCCTCACTGTTTCAGGAATAACATATGATCATACCCACACTGTTTCAGGAGTGGGACATGATTCTTCTCACATTGTTTCAGGAGTAAGACATGATCTGCCCACACTCTTTCAGGAGTAGGACATGATTCTGCATACTCTGCTTCAGGACGAAGATATGGTCCTGCCCACAAAGTTTCAGGGTAAAACATAATCCTGCTCAGTGTTTCAGGAGTAAGATATGGTCCTGCCTAAACAGTTTCAAAAGTACGTTTCGGCCCTGCCCAGCGTACTTCAGAAGTATAAGATGATCCTGCCCACACTGTTTCAGGAGTAGGATATGAACCTGCCCACACTGTTTCAGGAGAAGTATATGATCCTGCCCAATTTCAAAAGTAGGATGTCAGCCATCCACAGTGTTTCAAGACAATGACATGATCCTGCTCAGACTGTTTCAGGAATAAGATATGATTCTACCAACACTTTTTCAGGAATGAGATATGATCCTGCCCAGTGTGTTTCAAGGGTAAGATATGATCCAGCCCACACTGTTTTAGGAGTAGGACATGACCCTGCCCACATTTAGCAGCAGTATATGTTCATGCCCACACTGTTTCAAGAGGAGGATCTGATCCTTCCAGAGTGTTTCAGGAGTAAGATACGGTCCTGCTCAGAGTCTTTCAGGGGTATGATATGATCCTGCTCAGAGTCTTTTAGGGGTAAGATATGATTTTGGCCAGAGTGTTTTAGGGGTGAAATATGATCCTACCCACACTGTTTTAGCAGTAGGACATGATCCTGCCTACACTTTTTCAACAGTACAAGGTGATGCTTCCAGAGAGTTTCAGGAGTATGATATGATCCTACTCAATGTGTTTCAGGAGTAAAACATAATCCTGCCTACACTGTTTCAAGAGTAAGACATGATCCTGTTAAGAGTGCTTCAGGAGCAAGATATGATACTGCCTAGAGTGTTTCAGAAGGAACCTATGATCCTGCCCAGAGTGTTTCAAAAGGAAGCTATGAACCTGCCCAGACTGTTTTAGGAGCAAGACATGATCATGCCCAGAGTGTTTCAGGGGTAAGATCTGATCATGCCCACACTATTTCAATAGTAAGATGTGATCCTTCCAGAGTGTTTCAGGAGTATGATATGATCCTGCCCACACTGTTTTAGGAGTGAGATATGATCCTGCCCAGGGTGTTTCAGGAGTATGATATGATCCTGCCCAGATGGTTTCATGAGTAGGAAGTGATCCTTGCAATGTGTTTTAGGAGTAGGCTGTGATCCTTCCAGAAAGTTTCAGAAGGAAGCTATAATCTTGCCCACACTGTTTTAGGAATAAGATATGATCCCCGCCAGAATATTTCAGGAGTAAGACGTGATCCCGCCCAGAATATTTCAGGAGTAAGACATGATCCTGCCCACGGTATCTCAAGAGTATGATATGATCCTGCCCACGGTGTATCAGGAGTATGATATGATCCTGCCCATGGTGTCTCAGGAGTATAATATGATCCTGCCCACACTGTTTCAACAGTAAAATATGGTCTGCCCACACTGTTTCAGTAGTGAGATATGATCATGCGCAGAGTACTTCGAAGTAAGATTATGATCCTACCCACACTGTTTCAGAAGTATGATATGATCCTGCCCCACACTCCTTCAGGAGTACAATGTGATCCTTCCAAAGTGTTTCAAAAATATGACATGATCCTGCTCACTGTGTTTCAGGTGTAAGAAATGATACTGCCCAAACTGTTTCAAGCGTAACATATGATCAAGTTCACGTTTCAAGGGTAACATATGCCCATGCTCACAATGTTTCAAGGGTAACATATGCCCATGCTCACAATGTTTCAAGGGTAACATATGCCCAGGCTCACAATGTTTCAAGGGTAACATATGCCCAGGCTCAAAATGTTCCAAGGGTAACATATGCCCAGGCTCACAATGTTTCAAGGGTAACATATGCCCAGGCTCACAATGTTTCAAGGGTAACATATGCCCAGGCTCACAATGTTTCAAGGGTAACATATGCCCAGGCTCACAATGTTTCAAGGGTAACATATGCCCGTGCTCACAATGTTTTAAGGGTAACATATGCCCGTGCTCACAATGTTTCAAGGGTAACATATGCCCAGGCTCACAATGTTTCAAGGGTAACATATGCCCAGGCTCACAATGTTTCAAGGGTAACATATGCCCGTGCTCACAATGTTTCAAGGGTAACATATGCCCGTGCTCACAATGTTTCAAGGGTAACATATGCCCGTGCTCACAATGTTTCAAGGGTAACATATGCCCAGGCTCACAATGTTTCAAGGGTAACATATGCCCAGGCTCACAATGTTTCAAGGGTAACATATGCCCATGCTCACAATGTTTCAAGGGTAACATATGCTCATGCTCACAATGTTTCAAGGGTAACATATGCCCATGCTCACAATGTTTCAAGGGTAACATATGCTCATGCTCACAATGTTTCAAGGGTAACATATGCCCATGCTCGCAATGTTTCAAGGATAACATATGCCCATGCTCGCAATGTTTCAAGGGTAACATATGCCCATGCTCGCAATGTTTCAAGGGTAACATATGCCCATGCTCACAATGTTTCAAGGGTAACATATGCCCATGCTCACAATGTTTCAAGGGTAACATATGATCATGCTCACAATGTTTCAAGGGTAACATATGCCCAGGCTCACAATGTTTCAAGGGTAACATATGCCCAGGCTCACAATGCTTCAAGGGTAACATATGCCCAGGCTCACAATGTTTCAAGGGTAACATATGCCCATGCTCACAATGTTTCAAGGGTAACATATGCCCAGGCTCACAATGTTTCAAGGGTAACATACGCCCAGGCTCACAATGTTTCAAGGGTAACATACGCCCAGGCTCACAATGTTTCAAGGGTAACATATGCCCAGGCTCACAATGTTTCAAGGGTAACATACGCCCAGGCTCACAATGTTTCAAGGGTAACATATGCCCATGCTCACAATGTTTCAAGGGTAACATATGCCCATGCTCACAATGTTTCAAGCGTAACATATGATCCTGCCCACACTCTTTCAAGAGTTAGATATAGTCCTGCCCTCATTCTTTCAAGCATAACATATGGTCCTGCCCAGACTGTTTCAGGAGTAACATATGGTCCTGCCCTCACTGTTTTAGAAGCAGACTGTTGCCCCATGTTTGCTGCTTCAGAAGTAAGACACAGCTCTACCTGTTCTAAATAAGGCGTAGGCTATAGCCCAACTGACAAACCTTCAGGAAAAAGTCATGGCCCTCCTCACATGGCTTTTGGAGTAGCCTATGGTCCTACCCACATAGCTTCAGAAGTTAAGGATGGCATTGCCCATGCTTTCAGAAATGGGTCACAACCCCACTCTACCTACATGATTTCAAGGGTCTTCACTGTTTCAGGAGAAGGTTATAGCTGGTTTTGTTCATACAGAGAACTCTGCTACAACTCGGCACTGCCCACATCACTGCAGGATTAGGGAATGGCAATGATCACACTTCTTCAACAGCAGATTACAGAAAGCATATGCTGCTTCAGCATTGGGTTATGGCTGCATGTGCTACTTCAGGTGAAATTTATAGCACTGGGTGAACTGCTGCAAGTGTGGGTTATGGCACTGCAAATCCTTCTTCAGCAGTAGATTACGGCACTGCCCCGACTGCTGCAGGTGTGGCTCATGGCACTGTCCATGCTGCTTCTAGAGTAGGTGATGGCCCTGCACACGCTGCTTTAGAACTGGGTTATGCACTGCAAGGGCTGCTTCAGGTGTGAGTTACGGCTTCCACATGCTGCTTCAGGTGTGAGTTATGGCCTCCACATGCTGCTTCAACTGTGGGATACTGAAATGCCTGTGTTGCTTCAGCTGTGGGGTTATGGTCTGCCCATGTGGCCTCAGATATGGATTATGGACCTGTCCATGCTGCTTCAGGTGTGGATTATGGACCTGCCCACAATGCATCAGCAGTGGGCTATGGAATGCATGTGCTGCTTCTGGTGTGGGTTATTACCAGCCCTCATTGCTTCTGGTGTGGGTTATGTCCCTGTCCAAGCTGCTTCTACAGTGGATTATGGTCTGCACATGCTGCTTCAGACATTGATTACGGGCCTGCCCACACTACTTCAGGTGTGGGCTATGGCACTGAATGGGGTGCTTCTGGTGTGGATTATGGACCTACCTGCAATGATTCAACAGTGGGTTACAGTCTGCATGCACTGCTTCAGGTGTAGGTTACGTCACTGAATGGGCTGCTTCAGGTGTGGGTTACATCACTGAATGGGCTGCTTCAGGTGTGGGTTATAGTAAAGAATGGGCTTCTTCTGGTTTGGGTTATGGCTCTGCCTGCAATGATTCAACAGTGCATTATGGTCTGCATGCACTGCTTCAGGTGTGGGTTATGAACCTGCCCATGCTGCTTCAGGTATGGGCTATATGGCAATGTGTGGGCTATATGATACTATGTGGGCTCCTTTAGGTGTGGGCTGCTTCAAGTCTGGGCTACATAGCACTGTGTGGACTACTTCAGGAGTGGGTTATGGCACTGCAAGTGCTACTTCAAGGTGTGGGTTATGGCACCTGCACTGGGTGACGATACTACTCACACGGTGTCAGCAGTGGTTGACGATACTACCACAGGGTAACAGCAGTGGGTGACGATACTACTCACATGGTGCCAGCAGGGGTTGACGATACTACCACAGGGTAACAGCAGTGGGTGACGATACTACTCACATGGTGCCAGCAGGGGTTGATGATACTACCACAGGGTAACAGCAATTGCTGACGATACTATTCAAAAGGCCCCTGTTTTTATGTTGGTATAACTAGTAGAAAATTAAAGGACAGGGTGCTTGAGCATGTAGGTGATATAAGGAGGGAATTTCTACTAATGCGTTAAATAAACAAGTAAAAATTAATGAAGGTCATTCCTTCGAGTTTATGGTGTTAAGTCTTCTGTCTGAGAACATTAGGGGGCAGTATGTCTAATAAGATAGAATGTGAGGAACTAAAATGGATTTTACTGCTACAGGTAGATAGAGGTTATGGTTTAAATGAGACTGTCTCTTTAAAACCCTATTTAAAAAGCAGGAGGTTACGTCATTGATTAATTTGCATTTGGGTCTTTAATGAGTTATTCTTACAGGATGACTAGTTTAATGGTCTGCTTTGGCTGCATATTTTAAACAATGTTTTTGGTCTATGCCATGGTCTGATGAAGTGTTATACGAAAGCGCTTACCAGTTATTAAAGTGTTTTCACTACAGCCTTGGTGGTCGTATTCTTTATTTCTACTACTATTCAAAAGGCACCAGCAGTGACACTACTACTCACAAGACACCAGTAGTGGGTGATGACACTTCTACTCAGAAGGCACCAGCAGTGGGTGATGACACTTCTACTCAGAAGGCACCAGCAGTGGGTGATGATACTGTTCACAGGGCACCAGCAATGTTAATACTACTAACAGGGCACCAGCAGTGGGTAATAGCACTACTACTCACAGAGCATGTGCAGCAGGTGATAGTACTACTACTCACAGGGCACCAGCAGTGGGTAATAGCACTACTACTCACAGAGCATGTGCAGCAGGTGATAGTACTACTACTCACAGGGCACCAGCAGTGGGTAATAGCACTACTATTCACAGAGCATGTGCAGCAGGTGATAGTACTACTACTCACAGGGCACCAGCAGTGGGTAATAGCACTACTACTCACAGAGCATGTGCAGCAGGTGATAGTACTACTACTCACAGGGCACCAGCAGTGGGTAATAGCACTACTACTCACAGAGCATGTGCAGCAGGTGATAGTACTACTACTCACAGGGCACCAGCAGTGGGTAATAGCACTACTATTCACAGAGCATGTGCAGCAGGTGATAGTACTACTACTCACAGGGCACCAGCAGTGGGTAATAGCAATACTACTCACAGAGCATGTGCAGCAGGTGATAGTACTACTACTCACAAGACACCAGTAGTGCGTGATGACACTTCTACTCAGAAGGCACCAGCAGTGGGTGATGATACTATTCACAGGGCACCAGTAATGTTAATACTACTCAAATGGCACCAGCAGTGGGTAATAGCACTACTACTCACAGAGCATGTGCAGCAGGTGATAGTACTACTACTCACAGGGCACCAGCAGTGAATAATAGCACTACTACTCACAGAGCATCTGCAGCAGGTGATAGTACTACTACTCACAGGGCACCAGCAGTGGGTAATAGCACTACTACTCACAGAGCATCTGCAGCAGGTGATAGTACTACTACTCACAGGGCACCAGCAGTGAATAATAGCACTACTACTCACAGAGCATCTGCAGCAGGTGATAGTACTACTACTCACAGGGCACCAGCAGTGAATAATAGCACTACTACTCACAGAGCATCTGCAGCAGGTGATAGTACTACTACTCACAGGGCACCAGCAGTGAGTGAAGATGCTTCTACTCACATGGTGCACCGGCAGCAGGTGACAATACAATTTACACAGTGTACCAAGCAGTAGGTTATGACACTACTCACAGTGCATCAGCAGTGGGTTGTGATACTACTTACAGGACACCAGCAGTGGGTGATGATAGTGCCCATAGGATATCAGCAGTAGGTGGTGATACTACTTAGTGCACAGGAGTGGGTGATGACACTACTCACACAGCACTAGCAGTGGGTGATGCTACTACTCAAAAGGCATCAGCAGTGAGTGGTGACAATAGTCACAGTGGGTGATGACACTATTCACACAGTTCACCAGCAGTGGGTAATGAGACTACTCACAGGCCACTACCACTGGGCAATGATACTGCTGCTCACATGGCACCAGCAGTGGGTGGCAACACTACTCACAGGGCACAAGCAGTGGGTAAGGACACTACTTACAGGGCACCAACAGTGGGTAATGACACTACTCAAAGTGCACCATCAGTGAGTGATAAAACTACTCAGAAGGCATCAGCATTGGGTAATGACACAACTCTCACAGCACCAGCAGTGGGTGATGACATTACTGACAGGGCACCAGCAGTGGGTAATACTACTCCTCACAGGACACCATCAGTGGGTGGTGACACTACTTACAAGGCACCAGCAGTGGGTAATAATATTACTCACAGGACACCATCAGTGGGTGATGACACTAATTACAGGGCACCAGCAGTGGGTGACGACACTACTTATACAGTGCACCAGCAGTGGGTGATGACACTACCCACACAGTGCATCAGCAGTGGGTAATAATACTACTCACAGGACACCATCAGTGGGTGATGACACTAATTACAGGGCACCAGCAGTGGGTGACGACACTACTTACACAGTGCACCAGCAGTGGGTGATGACACTACCCACACAGTGCACCAGCAGTGGGTAATAATACTACTCACAGGACACCATCAGTGGGTGGCGACCCTACAGACAGGGCACCAGCAGTGGGGAATACTACTCACAGGACACCATCAGTGGGTGGTGACACTACTCATAGAGCACCAGCAATGATTGAGGACACAAACTGGAGTGCACCAGATGTTGATGACATGGCCATTTACTCTATAATAACAGTGGGACACATTTGTGCTCACAATACTTTTACAATGGCATCCGATAACTCCTTATGCTACTTTAGGATCAGTCTTCACTAGTGCTCACACAGTATCTATGTAACAGGTTTTAGTACTGCCTGTTACTATGTAACAGGTTTTACTACTGCCTGTTGCTATGTAACAGGTTTTAGTACTGCATGTTACTATGTAACCGGTTTTATTACTGACTGTTACTACGTAACCAGTTTTAGTACTGCTAGTTAGTATACCAGACTCAGTGTCTACATACTATCTCTGGATTTCAGAAGCATTCATTAGCTCCTACAGTAGGGTCTAGAACTGACAAGAAGACTATGGTGTAGGATTTAGAATTAACCACAGTATTTTAGACATGAGTTTACACAAAACTGTACAGAAATGGATGCCAGAACTGTCCACTTTATCTTCCAAGCAGGTTTGGAGTGGCCATAGTACCCTGAGTGACACAGACCTGCTCAGTAACTCACACATAAAGAACTTCTTTCACTGCTCCAGAACATAGCAACTTTCCCACCATCAAATTATGTTGGTTCCCATATGCAGCCTCTTGCAAACAGATGGGTGATAAAACCCTGATCACTGGTGATCCCTTAGCTGACAGAAGTGACTCTTGTGTGTTACCCTATACAAGTTTGTAAAATATGCCTCAGTCTTGACAAACTCATTCCTAGTTCTAGTGACTAAGCATCTTTAATACATTTTTTTTATTTTTATACTTTTGACTTCTGTGCCTACCGTTGTATCCCACACAGAAATTTCTTACATTTGTTTAACTGCAGAATATTTTGGCAGACCCTATGAAAATACATCCATTATTATTCAAGAGTGCCAATATTCTGAAGTTGCTTTAAACATACACTGGTTTCATTCTCTAAACCCTTATCAGTAAATGCTTGCAGAGAACCGTTAATGTATATACACTCTGTCAAGGAGTTTTAATACCCTGCAGCAAATCCACTACAGAACTTGGTCTTTTTATTTGTACTCCACGTGGTCCTACTCACCATAACAATATAACTTTTTGTCCTAAATTACCATTTAAAACAAAACCACTATGACTTCCATTTAGCAACTTGTGGAACTGCACTACTCCCTGAAAACAGCCCCCCTGATGCCTTCCTTCTCTTCTACTGGTTATTACTACTGAAGCTCACTTCCACTACACAGAACTTGCATAATGTCCACAAGCCTCCCACGGGGCTCATTATCAAAGGTCCTGCTCAATTCCATGATTAGTACTGGGGCTGCCTGTCTGACATAATCAAAACACACTCCACATGAGAGGCATGGATGTTTCTTTCATCTGGCAAGCAACTAGTGCAGCCCTGCTCTCATAAGAATGCTTGGCCATGTAAGTCAGGGATGTGCGTGTGACTGGTGCTTGATGTTTGCATGCCTATTCCAAGAGCTTCCCTTTGTCAGGACTCACAGTAACTTTTGTCTTGGATGGAAACAAATACTGGGTGGGTGGCACTGATACAGAGGAAGGGCACAGATGGAATTCCTATTCTCTGGAAAAGGCTCCCCATCCATGCGAAGCAGAGTTCCTCCTTATCTCTATTTAAGGGCACCTTGGATCAATGGCTGGGTAATCAGATATTCACCCCTAGTCTGGCTCCTATGTCTCTGATGGATAGAGGCAGTCAGTAAATCACCCCCAATATATCAAATATAAATTAAATTTGTGGGTCACATTTGGGTTGCATGGCTAGGCTTTTAATGGCCCTAGTGGTCGTTAGCCTAGAATACACCTATGAACCTGTGTAAGACAGCAGCACTCAAACATCGTTAAGTGAGTGTGTAAATGAAGACCACCCCCTTCATAATGAGCAAGATGTCTGGTGTTGAATCAGTCACATTGGCAGGTTCTGATTTTGTTTGCTTACTGTTAAGACAAGATAACATGCACAGGCTTGAACAAAAAAAAATCAAAGACAATGAATATACTGAAAGCAGTCTGACTATACCGCTGGTGTTTGTTTGCAGAGTCACTCCCTGTCATCAGGTATGGAACTTACATATGGAAAGTATGTGACTACAACATAAGTAGAAATACAACTGCACATATAAACAATATTAAAACAAAAATATCGTGTTTAGATATGTTACCTTTACATGCAACTCCATATGAATTACAGAAGGGGTCAATTCTGGGCACATTGCAGGTGCTGCCAAGAGCACTTTTGGCTGACATCAAAGACTGAAACAATACTAATTTACTAATTTCACAAACGTTAATCATACTTTGTCTTAGGAATGGGGGCCATTTCTGCCATGGTAGTAAAACCCCAAAGACCTGAAGAAATGACACTGAGTGAAATTCCATATTGGGGTAACACACACAAATCAAAACAAACGACGACTTATGCTTCTGCATATTCCTGAATATATTACTCACTAAAGGAAATGTGGTTACAGCCTGTCACTGCCCCCAGTCTTACACTTAACCCCTTGAGCTACTGCAACAGTCTCCTTACAACTGGTAATAAAAGTTAAAAACCTGTAGAGCTTGTAACTGCTAAACACTTTGGTCCTTAACAGACAAGAGAAGAAAGTTATTGGTTATTCACATCAGAAGTAAAACTCACTTCACACAAATCCATTTCTGGTAGCTGTTAAACTTCAGCAGTCAGGCTTCCTCAGCTGAGTGGTCTGTAACTAAGCATGTCAACGTAACACTCTAAAGCACAGGTACTCTGTATTCACCCATTAGTTGTAGCTCGCTGTGTTTTTTATGCACCTTATCTGCCAACCAGCCACTATTTGCCTGCTGTGACTCTGAGCAAGTAACCTGACTCATATTTTCACTCTATAGATTTTGTTATCCAGGGTAAGAGACCTTTATTAATTAATTCATTCATTTATGTATTTTGATTGTGTTATCCTGCATTTAGAAATGAGCTACTTGACCTGTTTTCTGACCTGCCTGATGCACACAAACAAAAGAAAACAAGTTGTGAGACAAGTAAGTAGATGGCAAACAAGCACAAGAAATTCAACACATTAACAAAACAGTGCAAATCATAGCAGAAACACTCAACATATGGATAAAATTAATAAATCTTTACAAATTTTAAACAGTCTAAAAAGGCCCCTGTGGACTGGTGGTTTACTTCAGTTAGCATCCACTATGTACAACAAAATTATCATATACCTGCCAATTATATACCTTTATATTTTAGTGTACTCTCCTGCCAGACAGCTGCCTCTTCATTTGTGTTTTGCATTTCCTGCTGGACAGCTGCCTCTTCATTTTCTGTTACTATGACCAGGTTCTGACTGAAAAGGGGTCTCAGTGGTCCAAGTACTTACCTGCTGAATTAAAATAAAATGCAGTACATCATTAGCTCCACATGTGTTCAAGGGCTGGGATGCAGGGGTTTTGCTTTTGCCAGTAGATGTAGAAGCACAGACCATCACTGGCCCAGCACAGAGGGCATTTTAGCTCACATTCTGGCCAGCTCTGGGGCAGGAAATGAGCACTAAGAGAATTTGTACTGGATGGTTGCCAAAAACCCTACATCTTACTTTCCTTTCTTTACTTCTTAAAATATCAGGGAGAAAAAAAAACAGGCCGAAAGAGGATGTAAGAGCTGATGGTGGTGGGGGTGTTCAAAAACTTTCTGCCATTTTTACTTGCTTTATACTGCTAGGAAAAAAAGGAACTAGAGTCTTTTAAAAGGATGCATGTTCAGGAGGATGTAATGACATACAAATAATGTGACTACAAAGGATGAATTCTGAAGTACAGTTCTGTTAGGAACTTACTATAAATGTATATGACTGAAGTACATTTCATGTTGTAGTCCTTACTACTTGGGGATATCTACCTGCAGGTAGCCTGAAAGGCTGGCCCAGCTTCCACAGCTTGACCCCCCTCCAAAAGGCTTTGACTAACCCCCTCCTACTGCCCCTCAAGGACACTAGTGGTATAAGAGGGTGACAGCTGATGCCATCTTTACAACTTTCTTCCCATGGCAAAGTCCTAGTGGATCAGCATGGGCAGTCCCCTCTGCCAGTAGTCTACTCCAGAGGTCCTTCATCTCTGTCTATGGATAATAAAGCAATGTAAAAGAGGGAGTGGACTGATAGGAAGATGAAAAGGAAAGGGTGAATGAGTAGTATGGGAAGCCACCCCAACCCAGAGCAATCAACAGAATGAAACGACAACAGGAGCAGGCAGATGATGTACTCTGACATGTACATTTATGGCAAGGTCCTGTAAAATGTTCATCATAGTGCTCATTACTATAGTCCCCACTTCTTGGGAAGATTCACAAAGTAAAAAGTACAGGAAAGATGGCAAGACAAGTGTGTTAGGAAAGTAAACCTTGAAAGATATCAGAGGTAAATCCAGGCCTTGCTCTTAAGGCAGCCTCCACATTGTAGTGCTTAGAAAATGTGTGCACAGAGGACCAAATGTCAGCCTCAATGATAGCATGTACACTGCTAAGGTGGAATAAGCTCTTACATGTCTATGTATAGACTTACAATGAGAAGAGTGGAAGACAAGACAGAAGAAAGAAAGAAATTCAGCATGCAAGTCATTTGGAAATAGTTTGTTGTTTACTCTCCTTTCCCTTTGCCAAGAAGACAAACACTTGGCCTGTACTTCTGAGTTCTCTTGGCTTGTGCATACAGAATCTCAGCTGTCTGTGCACATCCAGGGAAAGTAGGGTTCTTTCTCCTTTGTTCTGAGGACTGGATAAGAAAATAGTAGATGTACGTCAAATACCAAAAAAAAAAAGAAGTTATGTCTTACCATAATGTTTCATCTGTGTTGTTGATCTTTCATTCATCACTGATGGGTTTGGTTCCGAGCTCTCAGAACCGAGTCCGCTTATTACCAAGCTCGCGCCAGCCAAAAACTCTCGAGCTAAGCTTCTACCCACAATGCCCATCTCCCTGTTACCTCAGATCTCATTAGCCACGTAGCCGTAAAGCTGTGTTTCAGCCGTGCTTTCAGCTAAGTGGAAACTTTTTTGATATTTTGTGTGGGAAAACTTGTTTGTTTCTTAATATTTGTGAGTTATAGTCTTTTTCCTGTCGAATTACAGTAGTTCTATATATTTTTTCTCTCTAGCTCTGCCCATCGGTAACCTTTTTTAAGTACCATTTCTGGTACATGAATCAATCTCACTACAAAAAGGTTATCTGCTTATCTTCCTGTCCATTACTGAGAGATGTTAAACCTTTAATCATGCTTGGAATACTGGAACACATCACCAATGCACCGCAACTGGCTGGGGTGCAAGCTGGTAGAAATGTTATTGACACAGACAGAGTGGACCACTCCTGACACCATTAAGGCCAAGAGGGGATGGGATGCTTTCCACTACAAAACTGCATTCTCAGAAATCCATCTTGAAGTAGAGTACAGCACTTATCAGCAGCGACACAGAGCTATCCAACTAGGGGGAAGATTTTTTTAAAACATCTTTATTAAATAATCACAGTTTAAATTACATGAGTACACATACATTACTAGAAAAGGAAAAAACATAGTAACATTTCCATTTTTATTTTGCCAGAATATACATTTTTGTTTTTTATTTAAAAATTTTTATTCAGTCCAACATTATATAAATTACTCAATACCTGCATCCCCTTGAACCATTATTCTGGAAGTATTGTTCCCAAAATGTTCATTTATTTATTTTATTTACTTATTATATTTATTTATTTTACATTTGTTGACTGGGATTGTCTGACTGAGCTGAAGAGGCCTTTTTCAGCAGAGGCCCGGGGAGAAAAGCTCCAACATATTATACAATTTTCATTATAAATTAGCATTAAACAGCAGGGTTACAGGATTATTACAAGGCATTAAGTAGCAATACAATGTTATACAGTGTCAATAATCAGGAGTATGGCATAACTATTTCAAGCTGTATAAAAAGAAATATGTCATTAAGATGAGTATAGTTTTTGGGGTAAGTGGTTACAAAAACCCAGTTTTATCATGATGTAGCTGCATGAAGGCAAGACAATAACAATAGAATGTTTCTCTGAGGCAATTTGCTTATTATATTTTAGAAGACAGTAGAAAGAGTAGTCAAGGAAGGTTAGAGAGAGCTAGTGAGAAGAGTGAGTTAAGGGCAGAAAGTAGATCAAGGTATGAGAAGTAGGGGATGTTAAGGAGGGAGAGTGCAGTGGCAGGACCAGTGACTTTTAAAGTGTTCTTGGTGGCTGTCTTAAATTGTTTAGGATGTGTAAGGGTCCTGATTTCTAGTGGGAGCCTATTCCAGGCAATAGTGGGGTGATAGCTGTACATGTTGCATCCAAATTTAGAGTTGGGTCTGTAGATTTGTAGTAGGTCTTGGTTAGAGCTTCAGAGAGGTCTGGAGGGAGAATAATGGGAGATGAGAGGAGATAGTGCTTGACAGCAGGAAGGCTGGTATAGGATAGAATGGATAATCTGGAGATGAGACAGAAGAAGCTGGTAGGGTAATTCAAGCCAATTTAGGTGTTTTAGAGAGAGACAGTGATGGGGTTTGTTGGGCAGCAAATCTAGCTACCTTGTTGTTGGTTAGATTCGAGTTTGATCAGGAGTGCTGAGTTAAGATTTGTGAGAATTTGAGAACTGTACATTAAACTGGGTAGAAGGCAAGTAAGAGAGAGAGAGAGTAATCTTGGCTTCAGAGGTAAGGAATTTCTTGTTACGGTAAAGGAGCTCTAGTTTTGAATGAGTCTTTTTGATACAGTTATTAACATGCAAGTCAAATTTAAGCTGATCATCAATGGTTACGCCTAATAGCTTAGTACTGGATTCTACCTGAATGGGAGTGTTATTAAGGGACTGTATGGAGAAGGAGGGTTTAATATCGTTGAACGTTTTAGGAAGGAAGAGTAACAGTTTTGTTTTTTAGGGTTAAGGATGAGATGGTTGTTGGTGAGCCATGTTTCAAATAGGTTAAAAGATGCCTGAGTAGCTGAGAAGAGCTTAGAGGGAGGAGTTAGCTGTGGTGATGACTGTAGAGTCATCTGCGTATTGCACTAAAGATGACTGAGGACAGGAAGTATACAGCCGATTAGTAAAGATATTAAAAAGTAAAGGCTCTAAGATAGACCCTTGAGGTACACCCATTTTGACAGGGAGAGGAGGGGAGAGTGCAGAGTGCCATCTTACTGACTGAGATCTATCAGTGAGGTAGCTGGAGAACCATGCAACAGTATCACAGGAGAAGTTGAGGTTATGCAGTTTGTGCAGCAGAAGAGAGTGTCAGACAGTGTCCAAAGCTTTTGAGAGGTCCAGGAATAGGCAAGAAATAAGTTTACGGTCGTCCATGGCTATAGAGACAGTGTTGAGGAAGGATAATAGAGCTGTAGTGGTGCTATGTTTGGGTCTGAAGCCGTGTTGAGTGGGTGTAAGCAGATTTTCCTGTATTACATACTGCATAACTTGTTTATGAATACATTTTTCTAGTACTTTAGAGAGAGGGGGGAGAAGACAGTGATAGGTCTAAAGTTGGAGATATCAGAGGAGTTACTTCCTTTATGTATAGGTAGAGTGTAGCATTGTTTCCAGATGGAAGGGACTTTAGATTCAGAGCTAGAGCGATTAATTAGGATAGATACAGGGAGAGCAAGAGAGTCAGCTGCTAGTAGAAGAAGAGTGGAAGGAATATTGTCAGCTGATGCTGAGCATGGTTTTAATTTAGAGAGTAGAGTTTTGATGTAGCTAGTAGGTACAGGTTTTTGGGAGAAGGTATTTGAGGAGATAGTATTAGGAGCAGGTTCAGAAAAGTTGGAGATGTTAGTAGTAGAGGAGTTTGGGTTAGGGTTCAGCAGTTTAGATATTGAATTGATAAAATAGGTATTGAAGATAGTGGCAGTTTCTTCAGATGTCTTGTCTGGGCATGGACTGGGGGAGCTAAGATTACCGGGATGTAATATTTGGTTAATAGAGTTCCAGAATTTTTTAGGATTAAATTTTAGGGCTGTGGGAGGTTTGTTATAGAAGTCCTTTTTATCTTTGTTTATGAGTTTTTTTTTTGTCAGATTTCTGAGTTCTTTACATTTTTATTTTATTTATATAAGTCTGCAGAGAGCTTAATTTGTGACCATTTTTTCCATAGTTTGCCTCTAGTTATCATAAGGGTACGAGTGGCTTTTGAAAGCCACAGAGATATGGTGGGCGTAATTCGGCTTTGCAAGGGGGAGCAAGTGAGTCTAAGATGCTAAGGAAGGTGGAGCTGAAAACAAGGACTGCTGCTTCTAGTGGGAGTTGGGTAAGGAATTTCCAGTTTACTTTACAGAGGAGTGCATTAAAAGTTTCTGGATGGAAGTTAGAGAGTTTACGACACATGATAAATTTAGGAGGTTCTGAGAAGTGGGGAGTGAACCTAAGCACTTTTATAGGGGAGTGATTGCTCAAGGTGTTCGTTAGGGTTTCAGGGTTATGATATTTGGAAAGATTAGATACAAGTACCCAGTCAATAAGAGTACTAGATGTGTGAGAGTTGTTTGTATGGGTAGGTTGGGAGATTAGCTGTGTAAAGCCATATAAATGAATATGACTATTAGAGTTTCGATAACTGAGAGTTAACAAGTTAATGTTGACATCCCCAAGGAGGATTGTTTCATTGGGGATGTGTTGAGAAAAGTAAGAAAGAATATTTTCGAGCAGAGGAATGTTGTCTCCTGGAGGAATATAGATGGCTGCTACTGTGATAGTGGTGTGGTCATTTATTTTAAGGTTAGCTGTAAGTAGTTCAGCAGGAGAAAAGGATGGGACAGGTTTCATAATACTTGTAATGGTGACGTGGTTGCAGTAGAGGATGGCAACGCCACCCCCTTTTTTGTTTTGGTGATCTATGCGGAGTATATTATAACCAGGGGGGAGAATGTCTTTATCAGAGGTTTGGGGTTTTAGCCAAGTCTCTGTTAGGGTGATGACATCAGGGCTGTGGAAGGCTATCCAGGCATGGATTTCACTAACTTTGTTTAGAATATTATGGGCGTTCATAGAGTAAAAGGAAATATGTTTGTTTGGAGAGGATAAGTTTATTACGTTCGGAGACGTAGAGTTATGCATGGTGGGGTGATGGATGGGCCCAGGATTTGGATGATAGAAGCAGGGCTACATGAAGTTGGTAAAGTTTGAAATTAAATGGGTTGTAATTCAAGTCCTTAGTCTTGGTTTTAGATGCTAGAGAGTGAGGAGGAGGAAGTTTGATTTAAGGTAGAGGGATGTTCATGGAGAATATAGAGGAGGAGATTGTAATAGAGTAGTGCAGAGATGAGAAACAGTTAGTATGGGGATTAGTAGGATCTCTACGTACAGGTGGTAATGGAGTAGTACATGATGTAAGAAGGAGA
Organism: Protopterus annectens; assembly: GCF_019279795.1. Classification (NCBI taxonomy): domain Eukaryota; kingdom Metazoa; phylum Chordata; order Ceratodontiformes; family Protopteridae; genus Protopterus; species Protopterus annectens. The sequence continues at coordinate 884,536,508 of NC_056733.1, read as the reverse complement.
AGTAATGGAGGCAAGAGGAAAATAGAGAGGGTTGCAATAGCCACAGCCTAAGGTGGGGAAGTAGGATTGGGATCGAGTGAGGAGTGGATAAGGGACTAGGAAAAGTAACTTGTTGAACCTGTTAGACAGTTGAAGTAAAATTTAAGTGAAACAACCTGCAGGGGGAGTAGGGGATATGTAGAAAGAAGGAGAATTTGCAGCAGACTAAACTGTGAACTGATAAGCAGGGGAGGGTAAGGTGTTTAGAATGTTATAGCAAACGAGTTAGGGGAGGGGGGAATTAGGTGGTCAGGTATAAAGGAAATGATATGGGGGGTGGGAGGGGAGCGAAGTGAGCACGAGCATAGCGAGGGTGAATGGAGCGGGATTGGCCAGGAAGAGTCACCACAAGAAACAATCAGCAGGCCAGGAGGGAAATAGTGAGGAGCACACAGTGAGAGTCAGCAGGTAAGTAGAAGAGGTGTGGAGGTGTAGACAGAAGGAAGAGATGTAATAGCGAGGTATACACAGGTATTTGCAGTAAGATAAAAACAGTTAAAAGGAAACCACAAAAAGAAAAACAAAAAGAGTATAGCTAGCTAAGAGACAGTTGACACTAGGGTAGTGACTAACTTAAAGATGGCAGAGAGAGACAGAAGCAAGGTTTCTAAACAGGTGAATATTTCTATATAACTTGCTCCTTCCTTTTCTAAAAATACCACCATCACCTTTTTATATCTTGTACAATAGTCAATACTTCAGGTATGGTTCATTTCAATTTTGATTTTCATTTTTTAGTAAGTGTTTTTTGGCAGTCAACAGCATTATACTTAGTAAGGTTTTATTACATCTAGGCAATTCAGATCGTACATCCAAGTTAAAAAGAATACTTTCCTTAGTTGCAATGACTTACCCCCCCCCCAACATTTCAAACAAAGTACTCTGTAGGGATTTTTTTAAATCTCCCAACTTGTTACATTCCTAATGAACATGTTTCCAATTACCTCTCTCTTTCCAATCACACCTCCAGCATTTGCTTCCTGCCTGAGGAAAACATTTTCTGAAGTCTGCTGAAGGTATAAAAAATAACTATAAAAATTAAAAAGCAAGTAAAGGAGGCTCCAGACCACGGCTGTACAGCACATATAACAGTTTAGTAAAATAACAGGTACTAGGTGAGTGCTTTCGTGGCCCAAGCCACTTCACCAGACCATGCTTGGGCCACGAAAGCGCTCACCTGGTGCCTGACTGTTATTTTATTAAACTGTTTTATGTGCTGTACAGCCGTGGTCTGGAGCCTCCTTCTTGACTTTTATTTTATTAAACTGTTTTATGTGCTGTACAGCCGTGGTCTGGAGCCGCCTTTACTTGCTTTTTAACTTGGATTTGTTGCTGGAGGAACTGTTTGTTAGCACCACCTGCATTTTGAGTGTTAAACTATAAAAATTCTTCCAAGCAAAAATCCTAAATGTTCTGGACTCTTCTGGATATTTGGGAGGTATACATATGTCCTCCTCCAGTTGTTGGTTTGTAAACAGCCTTTCCATTCTCTCTTCCCAATTGTTTCGAATATCTGCTGATTGACTCTTACAGTTATTATGCACTGTTTTATATGCCCTACTAACTACTCCCTTTTTAACATCAAATAAAAACTCTACTACAGCCAGGCTATCACTTTACCATTACCTTATCCCTTGCTCTTTGCCTAGACACTGTTATCAGTCCCTTGCAGGGAAGGCAGTCTCTAACTTGCAGTCTAAACTACTGCCAAGCCTCATCTCACTATTAATTTTCCTTTCTTAGTTATTTTTTTACCAATACCTTGACTCCTTTGTTAATTTTCTCCAATGAATTTCAGCCCGCTCTTGCCAATTTCATATATCTCAATTGTTAAAATCCCTTTTCTCTATTCGCATATTGATAATTTTTTATAATACTTTCCACTACTTTAAGAAACAAATCATTCATTCAAGAGCCTGCATACAAAATCCTACTCTGTTTCTCAAACTCCCCATTTCATCATCAACCTTTTCTACTTTGATTTGCTACCTTCTGCTTGAGATATGTATACGAGCCTTAACCGCATAGCTCTAAATCCCTTGAAATCAGGCAGTCTTACACCGACATGTTCTATGGGGAGCATCAACTTATCTCACTTAACTCTTATCCTCTTCTGCTCCCAAATAAATTTTTTAAACTCTATCTTCATCTACATCTTCTCTGGTTGATAAAAATATACCCTATGTATAAGACAAAAAGGACTAAAATATTTTGATTGTTTGCATCTTAGTACCATAAAAAAAGAGCTTCCAGCTTAATTTTCGTATTGTCTTTTGTTTAGTCTCTACCCACATACCTTAGCTGCCATAACAGAATCTTTTTTTAGTCCATATACCAAAGGACATCATCTTATGCTCCTATAAATATGTAGGTATTGTTGGACCAATTAATGCATTGGTACATAATTTACAGTTTTAGCCTTTGTTTTATCTTTATTTGATTTATATCCTGAAAAGACTTGAAGCAGTCTCAAAATGTTCTGTGTTACTGAAATGTCATTTTCTGGATTTATCAAGTACAAAACAATATCATCTGCAAATAAAGCTATATGTTCTTGATTACCATACCAGTTATAACCTTGAATGTGTGAATCTCTTATTTTCTTTGCCAACAGCTGTACATATAAATCAAATAAATAAGAAAGAGGAAGAGGATATCCTAGCCTAGTTCCTATGCGCAAGCAAAGAAGAGCCTTCCCACTGTAATTCTTGCCTCTGATTCTTAATAGCCAAGTTTGAAGCATACATATGATCTGCCCTTTCATTTTCCTTGTATGCTATTATTCTGTCAGAAAACCAAATGCTTCCATTAACCAACTCATAAAATCCCAGCTGAATCTATCAAGTGCTTTCTCTTCACCAAGACTCACCACCAACAGTAATATTTTCTTATATGCAGATTTTCTCTAGATCACCATCTATTCATGTTGTCAGATGTTTGCCTCCCCTCTACAAAAGCACACTGGTCCATATATATCACTTCTGGCAAGAACTTTGCCATTCTTTGAGCTAGTATAGACATGAACACTTTATAATCATGATTTAAAATTGAAATGAATCTATATGAAGCTGGTTCTTTACCCATATGGGTAATATAGCCACCACAGTTTTCTTCCAAGATGCTGGTACCCCCCACACCTTTAAAATATTGTTAACAAAACCTTCTGGATCTTTATCCATTTTCTTCCTCCAAACTTTCAGAGGAATACCATTTGTTATTGGAGACTACTGCGTAGAGTGACTCAAATAATGGAAGCTTGATGGTCAGCACACATTAGGCAAAAAGTATTAAGAAAGAAACTAAAGAACAAACTCTCATCAGTGTAACAGTCACCAATATGGCTGTTTTGGGGAAGAATGTTTTTAAACATTATCAGAAAAATTTAAAGTGATTTTAATGCATTTATAGTACACAGAATATAGAGAGATGATATATATATATATATATATATATACATACATATGTGTGTGTGTGTGTGTATGTATATATATATATATATATATATATATATATATATATATATATATATATATATATATGTGTGTGTGTTTAGTATTAGGTTTTAGTTTTCCTTAAGACAATGGACCTTTTCTTACAAAACATGTAAATTTCTAGAAAAGTTGCATACATATCAGATATCTCAAGTTTGTCATCATTACCAATGTAAGCAGAAGTAGCACCATACAGAACAGGTAAGACTGTCCTGACTCAGATAAGAGTATCTGCATTTCTTCATTATGACAGGACAAGTGGGAGAGATGACGGAGACAATGACCTTCTAAAAAGGATGCTTCTCTGAATGGCTGGCTACTAGGAGTTTGATAACCAATGTGGCTCAAAACAGCTGATGAGATAACTTCCAAGACAGCTGCACATTGAGTAACAGCTTAAATCTAGCTTTCCTAGTGTGAAAACAGAACCTCAGCAGAGAAGGTCATTGGACGTTTCTGTTTCTGAGTAAGTTTTAGTAGCTGGCTAGTAAGTGCATTGCCTGGATGCCAGGAAAAAAGAAATACAGAGGGCCTGAAGGAAAATCAGCTGCAAAAGGTGAGGGAAAAACACTGCCCGGGAAAAGTACTGCAGCTGTTCAACAAAAAGGAGTGCAAACTCCAGACATGTCTTCCAGTAACCTAGAGGAAACCATAAGACAACTGCACACAGAGCTGATTAAAATAAATGAAACACTGATGGAGTATATCAACTCAAATAACAAAAGGCTGAAATAAATGGAAGAAGCTTTAAAGAGATATTCAGATGTGGTGATAAAACTGCAAAAATCAGAGGTCGAAATGAAGAAAAGGCTGGCTGAATATGAGACTGCTCAAGAACAGATGTATAAAAAAATAACCGAATTAAGGACCAAGCACATAAGGAAAACCAGAGATTTTCAGCTATACCAGAGAAGCTGGAAGGAAAAGACTGCATTAATTTTATGCAAGCACAAATAAGCAACTGGAATGGTATTCCACAGCAGGAGTTAACTGAAAGGGCACATCACGTGTATGCTTCAAACCTGGCTACGATAAAGCAACCTTGAGAGAGACAGTAGAGTGTTTGTGGAGAATGACTACTCATTGTACACTAGGCAGAAGAGGAGTAAAGTTATTCCGCTATTCAGGGAATGTCGAGAAGGCATGAGATTCAAACTGCTGTACCCAGCTATCTTCAAAATATTCCTCCCTGGAGGGAAAAAAATGTTTTTGATGAAGTACACGCTAAGGAAGAAATACTAAAGTTTGTCCAACAAAAAGTGAGGTGTGAAACAGAAGGAGATTCTGCTTCATGTTCTTCTGGTAATAAAGACTAGAGACAAACTGTGCCAGTGAAACCTTTTCCAATGTTTCAATGGAAAATGCTGGACAGAAGAAAGGGAGCACAAGAGTTGACATGACGAATTGACAGCACGTTGCAAATGGAGCAGAGGAAGGATATGTGAGATTGAGATGAACAGGAATAAAACCAGTAACTTGGAAATTGACAAATGTGGGATTACAAAGGAATAATTATATTTACGAAATATGACAAAACAGAAAATCTGGAAATATTGGACTTTTTTAATTTTGTTGGACTTGTGGGGGACTCAAGTATATGTCCTACTTCATGTCATTAATGTTCATAAAATATTTGGGGGAGGGAGAAAATTAATTGTAAGTAAAACATTTTTTTCCTTAATAGTACTATTTTTATACTGTACAATTTTCTTTGCATGGTATAAAGTAAAATTTTCTCAGTTGTTTTTAAGTGTCATGGGGTACTATTGTAAACAGGTGCTCCTGTTTTTTTTTTTCTTTCTCCCTTCTTTTCTGTTTCACCTTGTTCAGTTTTAAGAAATGTAGGCACTGCAACGTAAAAAAAAGTCTTGGTAAGAGAGCATACCAAAATAAAAATAATGTGCTTTTTCCTCATTCTTGCATGGGGGATGACTGAATTAAGGCCCTTAGCTTGATCTAGTAACACGTTTTAAGAGAAAGCACTGAAACAAAAAAATAATATTGAATATTATAAGGCTTTTTCTAGCAAATAAATGTATGCTTAGTAGCAATTCTGTATTTAGTCCTCATGTCTCCATGGAGACAATCTGATAAAGAGAAACTGGCTAGAAAAAAAGGGAAATTAGCTAGGAGATAATGTTCTCTGAAAGCATTCAGATGTTTTCTCAGCTGGGAGAGCTATAAAGATAACATAAAACCAGACAGTACTTTGTAGAAGCACAGGCTGTACCATGCTTCTTAACATGGATAACCTTTCTTTTAGGTTAACTCAAGTCTATAAGTGTGGCTGTCAGTTTGGGGCATTTGTTCCTATTAGGAGGGTAGAACTTCAATATTTGAAGATGTAAATCATTATGTGCATTAGTATTCTGTTAACAAATTTTATGGGGGTATTAGGAGTGTTTTTTTAGAGCTTTCAATAAAACAAAACGTTTTGTAAGATGTGACATAGGCTCAAATGGATATGGCAAGAAACAACTGTATAAAAGTTCAACCTGCCAAACAGTGTATGCATGTTAACTCAAAAGCTGGAACTAGACATTTAACAAAAACAGCTGTTACACATAAAGATGACAATAATAACTTTAATGATGCTTTTCATAACGTCTTTAAATATCAATGGTCTCACAAACACAAAAAAGAAATAGTAATAAACTATATTAAAATGTAGAGTGCAGATAGCTATGCTACAGGAGACACACTGGGAAAGACTGAAAATGTGAATTTGATAAAGAAAGGTTTTTAGGATGGTTATTCAGCTAAATACCAGGGACAAAGGAAAAGAGAATCACTTATATTGATTGCAAGAAAAGCTACAATACAGATAGAAGAGAATAAAAAAGATAATAATGGTAGATTTGTAGTACTAAGGGGCTACTGGCAAGGGAGAAGGATTACACTGGCATGTATTTATATTCCACCTAAAACTGCTATAATGGAGCTTAATAAAATTCTGGGAGAAATAATCAGCTTTCAGCAATGAATATTACTTAAAGGTGGGACAATGAATTTGATTTGCAGTAGTGAAGATGTGTCTGGGGGACCCAAAAGGCAAAGTATAACAAAGGAATGTAGGCTTTTAAAGAAATTTAAGAAAATAATTGGCATGAAAGTTGTGAATTCAGTACTAGGAGTTGAGAGTGAATTTACATATTCCCCAAGACAGAAAACTGGGCTGGGCTAGATAGAATTTACATTTCACAGGAACATTTGCATTTAACTAAAGGTCTTTATATGCATCCAACAACTATTTCAGATCATGCACCAATAATAACTAAAATAAAAGCACAGAGTAATGAAATAAAAATGTGACACTGACACTTTCCCACCTACCCCGAGGGATTTAAGGAATGGGTAGTGGAAATTACTCAGGAGATATTAGAGGAGATAGAAATTTCTTCTGAAAATTTAGCGACAGAGTAGGATACAATTAAAATGGAGTTTAAAAATAGGGTGGAAATAAAAGGAAGGGAGATATGGTTAAGGAGTACCAAGAATTACTTAGAGGGACTGACAAATGTTAAAGTATTACAGAACAGGGGGACATCTCACAGACCAAGAAGCACAACTGCAGAATGCTAAACAGAAAATAAGAGATTACTTGGATAATATGCATGAGTTTAGAAAGACTGCTGTTGAGAAACTGTTTTATGATAATAAGTCTAGAGCACAAAAACTTTTAGCACAACAACTCTGGCAACAGAAAGTAGAAGGGACTATCACCAAGCTTATGAAACCTATAACAAGAAGGGTATAAGGGATTCTGTAGGAGGTATTAGAAATATTTTGGAAAATCTATGAAAGTCTGTATAAAGCAGTGTAATATGGAAATCAAGAAAAGGTACAAATGGAAATGTTTATGGTAGAATTAAATATGCCAAGGTTAGTGGTAGATGTGGCTCAATTACTAACAGTTAGGATAGGAGGAGATGAGATAGAAACGGTGATATATAACCAATCTACAGGAAAGTCCCCAAGATTAAATAGTATTTCTGTGGAAGTTTGGAAGCCAGGAGGGAAAAAAATGATAAAGATCTGGAAGGTTTGGTTTAAAAGTATTTTAAGAGAAGTACAAACATCCTGGAAGAAAGTAGTGGTAGCTGTAATACCCAAAGAAGGTAAAAATCCATCAGATCCAGCTTCATACATGCCCATTTCAATACTGAATCATGATTATAACTTGTTTATATCTATAATAGCTAAGAGCATGGCAAAGGCAATGCCAAAATTGAAAGATATGGATCAATGTGGTTTTGTGGAGGGGAGGCAAACATTTGACAACATAAACAGAACCCTGATGGTCTAGACGGAAGCAGAATGGAAGAAAATACTACTGTTGTTGGTTGGTCTTGATGCAGAGGAAGCATTTGACAGATAAGCTGGGACTTTATGAGCAGGGCAATGGAAGAATCTGCATTCCCTGATAAAATTATAAGGTTGATTAGGAGGATATATGAGGGATCATATGTGAAAATTAAAGTGGGTGGGGTCCTTTCTGATAATTTCGGCTTGAGCAAGGAACCTGGCAGGGGTGCCCTCTTTCTCCTTTGTTATTTGCATTATATTTAGAACCACTGGCAAGGAAAATAACGGACTCAGAAATTCAAGGATATAATTGGTATGGAAGTCAAGAAAAGCTGGTTCTATTTGTAGATGATGATATTTTGTACCTGCAAAACCAGAAAAGGACATTGCAGTATTGTGGAACATTTTGAGACAGTTTCAAATATTTTCAGGGCACAAAATTAATGAAGCTAAAACAAAGGGAATAGAGGTAAATTATGTACCCACACACTAATTGGTTCAACAATATCCATATTTATAGTGGCATGATAAAATGAAGTACTTCGGAGTATGGATTAAAAATTATTCTGTGTGCAGCTAAGGATAAGTGGGAAGAAATTAAAAAAAAAAAAGATAATACAAAAAGTGCGAAAAGGAAGCTTTGTTATATGGATATGAATAGTAAGAAACAAGCAACTACAATGTTTTTAGTCTCTTTAGTCTTATCCACAGGTCAGGCATATTTTTATCAACCAGAGGAGAAGTTGTGGATAACAATTAATAAAGAGCCAAAGCATTTTATCTGGAAGGGTAAGATGGCAAGCGTCAAATGGGATAAGCTGATTCTTCCAACGGGAGAAGGCAGACTGGGATTAACTGATATGAAGGGATATTTCAGAGCTACACAGCTAAGGCTCCTATACATATGACAAGAAGAAACCTTTAACTCAAAGTGGAAAGGGATGATGATGAAATGGGGGGAGCTCAAGAAACAAGGAGAGACTGAGATTTTGGATGCAGATCTTTAAGGAGAATAACGGTCATACAGAATGTTATATTCACAAAGTAGCAGAAAGTATTCAAAGAACTAAGCCAACAAGGGAATGGAGAAAGGAGATTCTGCCAATAGCGATGACTGCAATTAGGGATACAGACAATAGGCAAAAGGGGACTGGAATTTATTGGAGAAAACTGGCCATGGAACCAAGGCATTGGGAGCAAATAACTAAAGAGGGAAAGTTAACAGAATGGGAAGATGCCAAGAACTTATCTGGACTGCAGGTTAGAGATTCCCTTCCCTATTAAGGACTGATATCAGAATATAGGCAAACAGAAAGTAGACTCCAAAGAATTTTCGTCAGTTAGACAGCAAATGTTGGAGATGGGATGGGGAAGAAAAAGATAATTGGGAACATATTTTCTGGGAGTGCAATGAGTTGGCAGACTTTAAAGATTCCCTGCAGACTACTCTGTTGGAGATACTGGGTGAGCAAACTGGTGTAACCAGGGAAATTATTTTTCTGAGCTATGATATAGAATCAGAATTGGCTAGACATAGTAAAGCCTTGCTGAGTCTAATTATGGTGGTAGCTAAAAAAGCAATTACTAGAAAATGGAAATCAAAGTCTAAACCAACTGTACTAGAAGTAGAGTATACAGTAACAGACATAAAATTGAAATTGGAATGTTTAAAAAAGGGTAGGAGTAAATTACACAGGAAAAATGGGAATTGTGTGAAGAATACATACAGAGGAGAAATGAGGTTTAAAAGAAGGCGGGGCTTGAATGAGATACGTAATGTTTGACTGACAATGACTGGGTAGATTATAAGTGATGTATATAACGTTTGCAACCAGGATTATGTCAATACGGGTTGTGATGTAAAATGCTTGCAGCTAGGATTATGTCAGTATGGTTTATTTTCATTTATATAATAGTATGATTGACTATGTCATAAATGATAACTTAATAAAGATGTTTCTTTAAAAAAAAAAGCTGATGAGACAACACGGGTTGCTAGATGGGCAACAGTCTCTTGGAAGATCAGCACAAGCTGGAGACCTGATCTTGGTGGCTGAAGTATGGGAGACTGCAAATTTGTCATTAAACAGACCTGCATTCCACTGAACAGGAAAGGTACACTGCATTTAAAGAACACCTGCAATGGTGGCCAATACTGGCCTAGACAGTGAATCAGTATGAACACACAGTTGAGGTCAGGTGAATGTCTAGCAATCACAGTTCCTGAGATGCCCCTAACCTGACAGGTATACCCAAATGTGGAAGAAGAAATGAAATGAACGTGTCTGGTATTCATCTCTGTTTTTAAAAAAAATTGACGAGAAGATGGATGACTGTTTTTGTTGATGCTGATGAAAAAAATGGAGAACTCGTGTGTGGCGGGGGTGAACCGGGTGACCTACCCAGTAGCTTAAAAATAATAATGTCAAAGAAACTCCTTGCTGCAAAAGGATAAGGTCAAATCTACAGACACCACTTAGGATTACTAAATACTGCAGTCTAAATAAATAAATAATTCACTCACTCACCATTTTTCCCAGCAGCTGGATTTGCACTGTCTGAGAAACCTTCAAAGCCTCCATATGAAAGCTCCAACAAGAGATCATGAGGTAAAGAACAATATAAAAGAGCAGGAAACGGGCAAGATTCCAGGCTCAGTGAATGTTGATAGGAAAGAGTTCATTCTAACCTTGTTATAAATGTTTAATAAGGACAGGAAAGGTAAGAAGGCATTCCTGAGCTTCTGTAAACAAGCCACTATATTTCACATGCCAAAAAAGAGAAAATGTACTGAGCTTTCAGACTCGTATTCATATAGAACTACAATGATGATGAACTCTTAACTCTCATGATATTCACCAACACAGAAGTCATAGATACCCTCTGTGGTACAAAAGGATAAAGTCCTGACAAGGACTCAGACCAACTGTGACCTGAAGGAGTAAGATGCAGGGAGAGATAGTGAATAACCCCCGCCACAGGAACAAACAATGTACAATAGTTACTTATAATGACCAGGCAATGTATGAGCAGCAATGCCAACCACACCTGCCACACCTGTCAGGAAGCGTAGCCTAGAGAAGAACATCAACAGACAGGGGAGGGCTTAGATTTCATAAGAAGAAAGAAGCCCAACCCTCCTGACAATAAAAGAACACAGACATTTAACTCCCCCCTCAGCCTGGATGATGAGATATGTTTAATGAAAGGTGTTTTCCTCTGGCAGGAAGAGATCCCCTTCCAGGAGGTGATGTGGGATGCTAATCTACATAGGTAAGGAGGAAAAAATCCCAGTGAGGTGGACGGTTTGATAATAAAAGAGATCCAAAACAAAAGGGATAAAAGTACTGACCAAAAGACCAAATACATTTCTCTTATAATTGATAAAATAATACTGAAAAAGATAAACACTGAAGCAAGCTGATAGGAGTAATTTTAAAAAGCAATCTGTTATGGCTACTAGTTACTTGCAGGCAAAAACACAAAATTCAGTTGGACGATATATTAAAATGTAACAAACAACTATAATGGTAATAAAGGGTAATAACATTTAAAGACAATGAGTGATGTGTTACTTTTTGGCTTGGTTACCTAAAGGACAGTCTCAGTACAAGTCCGACCATGGAAAAGTTAGAGAGAGGAAAATGAAAGCGATGAAGATGAAGGAAAATTGGAACAGGTGAAGGCCACTTTGAGGACACATAGGACTTAAGACCAAATTACTAGTACAATTTAAAAAGAAAAAGCCACAAGTAACATGGATTTAGGAAAACAAATTTGAATTATCTGCTCAAATAGTAGGCTGTAGGATAATGAACATGCCAAAAGAATTATACAGTACCATACAGAATACAGTCATTCGAAAGGAACTTCAATGAGGTGCTCTGAAGACCTTTTACAGCAGAGTTTGAAAGGTGTAATATAAACAGTAGCTTTGCCTACCAGCTACTGCTAGCCAAGCACAAGGTTATACAAACAGAAATGTCTGTAGTGTATGGAACATTACAGATGGACTTACTTAATAAGGACATTTTTTTTTAAATTTCCATAACACTTCTGCCACAAGCAAGCATCGCCAGTTCAGATAATAAGCTGCAGACAGAGGATCTAGCAGCCCTAAGAAAACATTCAATCTTTTTTAATCAGTAGGAACCTGGCTACATTATAGCAGAGTATAATTATAGACCATGGCCATACCACAAGTAATTGTTAAAGGTCTGAAATGGCACAGACAGCAACCTATACAGAACAAATGTACTGTTCCACCTTATCTGCACTGTTTATTTAAACATCCGTTTTCTTAATTTTAGCAGGATCCATACATAGGCATAGTGTGATGCTAAAATAAAAACACATTCAACCAGTTCCATCATGTAAACTTTCAAGACTATGCCTAAAGAAATTAATTCTATTTTCTCTTAGAGAGACAAATGACAGCTTGCAATGAAGCACAGAAATCAGTTTAGTATTATTTATGAAGATGCATTTTGGTCCACATTGCTGAAAAGTGTACATCTATCCTGCCAATGAAGAAGAACAGGACACTGACCTACAAAATATCCTTAGACCTTATTCACTGGCAATGAAACAATCTCATCTTGTATTTTAAAAAATAAAACTGCTTTTTAATCTAAGGCATACTATTTAAAAACACTACTCATGTTTGATGCACTAACACTATATGTTTTAATAGCTTTCACTTGGTACCATCAAATGAAGGGAGAGTTATGCTTTTGTTTTAAAACAGAACTTTTCAGCAATGTTGCAATTAGTCCTGGTTCCATGGCATAAAGGAATGAAGTCCTGAATGGATGGCGGCAGCTTGGTCCACAGCACAGATGACATGTAGTAGTGGCTAGGAGTATTGCTGACATGCACAAAGTCCAACGCTGGCACCTGCTGCATTGGGGCAGGTACTTACCTGCAAGGCCAGGGAAACAAAATGTGTCTGGGGAGCATGCATGCTTGCAGTCCCAGACCAGGCAGCTGCAGCAAGTCTGCAAGCAGCCTAGGACACAGAAAGGTAGGCCGCCACCCAAAACTGATGTCAGTTCCACTACCTACCACCAGACTTTCAGAGCTGGTGGAACAGCCTGGCTGATAGGGCTTCCCAGGCAAGAACAAAAGGGCCATAAGGCTCTTGTCTAGCTTACAGATGTCTAGCAGACATCTTCTGCAGAAGGAATGGGATTGACTAGGTGCAAATATTGGAGCCACTGGGCAGGGTCCTGGGGGAGGGGTTGCAACTAGTCAATATCTAATTACAATTTGACCATAATTTGACTCTACATACTAAATGGCCATATATCCATAATGTTTTGATGAGTTTTTACAATATTTTTAGGGCAATACACTTTGATATAAAGCTATATAATATGCAGAAAAATGGAATGACCTACATTGGACCTTTATACCAATCCTGCCTAATCACTTTGAAACTGTGACTTAGTTCAGGACAAATGAAAAAAAAAGCCACAAGAGCAGTTAAAATGACCCATAGTTTCTCCCTGTTTAACCCTCTTTGGGTCCAGAAAATAAGGCACAAATAAACATCTTTAGATTTAAAACATTTTTGGTTAGCAATATGGGCATGTGCTGGAGCTGGGGAAGGGAGGAGTGAAGTGGTTCACTTTGGTAACCTTTCTTGAGGGTGTGTGTAGGGATGAATGGCCCTGTAGAGAAAGAAAACCACATGACAGCAATGGCTGCAAATAAAGCAAGGCTGTCTAGAAAAAGTTATATCACTTGCAGAAGTAGCATGATCTAACTGATTACTAGTGCATGCCAAACCTTACAGCAGGCTACTAGACATGTGCTATGGGGTTAGGGGTCAAGAAAAGTGTAAAAAAAAAACTATCCTTGACTGATGAGGACAACACTCTCCAGTACTGAGCCACCCCTTGGAGCAATGAATGAGTGGTATGTCCTTGACTGAGATGGGGCAGGTGTGTACAGGAGGCAGGAACATGAGAAAAAAAACACTCCTCAGCAGCAGTGTGAAGCTGCCCCAGGGGGTCTCAATTTCCTCATTAGACCTGAACATGGGTTAGATGTAGCCGGGGGGAGGGGGTGCTAGTCAAAATTGGTAGACCAAACCAATGATAAGAGGCCTCTGGGAGCAGTTGATGGTCAGCTGTGATGAGCCAAAAATAACATCAGAACAGTTGTTGATCAGGCACAAATGCATTACCAGTATTCACTTAAAAAGTCGTGCCTGCTTAAATTAATGTATCCCCTTGTTTCCAATGTGAGTTTGTGATGGTCACCAACCTAGGATGACTTTTTTTTTGGGGGGGGGGTCTTCAACCTTTTATTGGGAAGGTGGCATTCTGGGTATTGCCAAGTGTAACAAGTTTACCTGAATAACAAACTCGGTTCAAAGCTAAAGTTGGCTAGACCGTTTTACATCTATTAGTAGCACATACACATCTTAAATATATAAAATTACTTCTGAAGTAATGCCAAGTCAGTGTTCTAGAAACATACTGCAATTCTGCACCCAGAAAGAAAGATATATATCCATTAAAAAAAATATATATGGATCTATGTTGATACATCAAAAGTATGTTTCATCGAAACGTACATCGAATGCACTTTCGCAAAAAAAAAAAAAAAAAAAAAAAAAAAAAAAAAAAAAAAAAAAACAAACAACATGCCAAAAAACTAAAGAAATAAAACAGCACTCACGTTTATGGGGCAAGCCCCTGCACCCCCACATACCCCTTACTTTGATATTCGCAATCCGAGATCGCACTACAGTGGGGAAAAGGGAATATTGCCTTATCCCCGCTGTACAGAGATCTAAGCAACACTTTGATTAGTTGTACAATCAACAGTACAGTTGATGTACAACTAAATCTACATGCAAACAACTGTTTGCTTAGTTACCTTTCAGCAAAAGTGCATTTTCGACAAAATGCACTTTCAGGAAAGTGAAATCGATCATGTACGTTTCGATCAAATGTACTTTCTATTATAAGACCAGGACCCATATATATATATATATATATATATATATATATATATATATACATATATATATGTATATATATATATACACATATACACACATACATGCATACATACATATTATATATATATATATATATATATATATATATATATATATATATATATACATACACACACACACACACACACACACACACACACATATACATAAACATAGATACATACACACACAGTAGTTGCAAACTTATGCTGATAAAGATTAGTTGTGTGAAATCTTACCATAAAGATAGATGTCCTTTTCTTCTCTGTTGCAGTATTCTTAACATGAGGGACTTGCCTGCAGTGATGACCTGACGTCAGCCAGTATACAAAAAAATGTTACTACTAGGGGTGTGTGGTATGTTGCACGCAGGCTGCTGTCAGACATCGGCCATAAAAGTGACATACACACGCACCCTCCTCAGAACTTAGTGCCCCAGGAGGAACGCCCATCTAAGGGAAGTATGTAGGGTCAAGTACATCCAAGCAAGAACAAAGTCGGGGGAAGGAGGGAGGGATGGAACACTGCAACAGAGAAGAGAAGGACATCTATTAATATGGTAAGATTTTACACAACTAATCTATGTTCTTCTATTCCTCTACTGCAATATTCTTAACATGAGGAAGAATATCAAAGCTCACGAGGAAAGGGAGGAGGAGGTAGGGTCAGAAAACCTTTCCATGAAGCCATGGAAAGTATCCCTTGCAAACCCTGTGCTAGATTTGGAAATGTTTTCCAATTTGTAATGTTTGGTGAAGGTATTGACTGAAGACCCGGTGGCTACCTCCAGAATGGAGCTAGTGTCCATTCCTTTAAAGAAGATACCAGAGGAATCAACAGCCCTTGTAGAATGTGCCTTAACAGGAGAAGGGAGGCTCTTTCCATGGTGCTCGTAGCAGAAGGAAATGGCTTTAGAGATCCAGCTGGAAACAGCGTGTTTAGAGACATGGAGCCCTAAAGCTCTAGGGTGTAATGAGACAAATAACTGGTCTGTTTTCCTGATATCCTTCGTTTTGTCAAGATAAAACCAAAGTTGTCTGTGCACATGCAAGGTGTGCAAAATCCTCTCCGCAGAGTTCTGTGGAGTGGAGGAAAAGGTCGGTAAATGGATGGACTGGTTGAGGGATACCTCATTTACTACTTCAGGCATAAAGGTAGGGTAGGTCCGGACAGACACACTGTCTCTGTGGAACACCAAGAAAGGAGGGGAAGCCATTAAGGCCTGTAGTTCAGAAATCCTTCTGGCTGAGGTTAGTGCAAGCAGAAAATCAGTTTTCCAGCAGCAAAATTTCAAGGAAGCAGAAACTGCCGGTCAAAAGGAGCAAGGGTCAACTTCTCTAATATTAAGATCGGGGGAGGGGTAGGAGTGCCACAGGTTTCCTGGGGGTTCTTATGTGAAGGACACCTTTTAAGAGTTGAGCTTCAAATCTGGGAGCTAAAGGAGGAGATAGAGGCAGACAGAAATAGCTGACAAGTGCTTTTTGACTGAAGCATAAGTTAAATCAGCATATAGTAATTCCTACAGGTAGCTGGGAGCACAAGACCCAGGATAAAAAAGTGCCCAATCCTGGTAAGTGCAGTGGTGCCAGGACTGAAAAAGATGACAGTGCAGAATCCTCAAAACACGAAATCAGTACTACAACGGGGCCGGGGCCAGGCCCAGGGGGTGGATCCCCCCCCCCCCTGCTGTAGAAGGTAGTAGTAGTCCACAAAAATCACAAAAAACTGATAGGCCAAAGAAGAGCCATAAAGACGATAAAGTGGACTACTGAGCAAAGAAATAAATTATGCATTGTTACTATGTAAAAAGCCCAGAAATTTCCAGACACAAGATATACAAAATGATTGAGAGAAATTAGAAGAAAGAAAAATACTTCTGCAAGAAAAATGCTTAAATTGATAATTTGTGTTCATTAATACAACAGATTTGTGAAAAAACAGTACATAGATCAAGAAACCTTAATCCGTTTGGAAAAAGAAGCATCTGAGGAACTGTGAAAATATAAACAACAAAACCAAGAGATATTTGAAAAGTATAAAAAAAGAAATATGGAGATGGGCAAGAAAGACAGATTTGACACGGTGCAATATTTATGCAAAGGAGAAAGCCAAATTAATCAATGTAAAGAAAGTAGCTCCAAAGATATTTGAAGAGAAATATAGGCAAAGGCAAATTGAAAAATGGAAAATTTCACAAAAAAATATCACAAAGATGGAACATACAAAGAAGATTAGTAAAGTAGAAGTTAAAAAAATAGAAGTTGAAGTTATGGAGTGCCTGTGAAGTGAAGGATTTGATTAGAAGGTTTAACACAAGTTACATCACAGCAGGATGGAGTGAGTTCCAAATGCAGGGAGAAACAGGAAGATCGGGAAACGTGAAGAAGAAATATGGACATGGGAAAGAAAAAGAGATTTAATATGGTGTAATATTTATGCAAAGGAGAAAGCAAAACTAACCAATACAAAAAGAGCAGCACCAAAGATATTTGAAGA
The DNA here is from genome assembly GCF_019279795.1 of Protopterus annectens. NCBI lineage: Eukaryota > Metazoa > Chordata > Ceratodontiformes > Protopteridae > Protopterus > Protopterus annectens. The sequence goes on along the minus strand of NC_056733.1, from coordinate 884,519,165 downwards.
GAAATTCAAACAAAGGAATCCGGATATGGAAAACTTTACAATACAAAAAATAAAAAGACAAAGTAGAAAAGTCCAAAAGGAAATTAGTAATGGAGAAGTTAAAGAAACAGAAAATGAGGTTATGGAGACCTGTAAAGTGAAGGATTAAGTGTAGAAAATTTAATTCAGAAAGCACCACAACATGATAGCGTAATGGATATCCAAATTAAGGAGAAACCAGTGGAACAGGAAGTAAATGGTCAGGTGCCATATGATGATAATTTGGAGCCTTCCACAGGAAACCAGTATAAATGTCCACTTGAACCTAGACAGCAAGGGAAGGAACAAGAAACTGGAAACTGATGCAGTAAATGTTAAGGAGTGATAGGCCAGTGAGTTCCCATATGATAGAGCAATGGACGGCACAGGATGAAATTGATGAGAATGTGTCACAGGAAGATGCTACAGAACCTTCTATAGAATGTCCGCAGAAATTGAAAAACAAGGGATGTGCCTTCAGTTTGAAAGAAAATGAGCTAAGAGAAGAATTGTTTAATTTAATACACATAGGCAGATATATCAAGATCAATAAAAGAGAGAGACTGCAGAAGGTCAATAAAACCCAAAAAGTCAGAAGTCTGATCAAACAAACACAGTAATTAGGACTGTTCATAAAGATCTACGCGATAGAAATAAACAGGATATATTACTGTGCAGCTAAATTAATAACTGATAAATTTCTACCACAAGAATACAGGGCAGTGAGGGAAAGGAAGGGGAAAATTTGAATACCATCATGGAAATATCGAATAGAAAAAATTATAAAGCAATTAAGACAAGAAGTGTCACAATTAGAAGACTATAGAAGAGGGACTAGATCATAAGAAAGACAGATGTGATAAAAGCAATGTGCAATATTAGAACAGATCAGGATCTATCATGGACTATCGCAAATAAACTAAAAATCTCAGCACTCGTGGAAAAACTTAGAAGATGCGAAAATAAATATAAAGGAAAAGAGCAAAATAAGCAATTTATTGATGACCCAAAAAGGTTTTATAGAGAACTGGGAAATAAGGTAAAGGGAATTGAAAGACCACCAAAAAAAGAAGAAATAGATACATTTTGGAGAAGTATCTATGAAGATTCTGTGGAACATAAAGATGTTAAATGGATAGAAGATGTAAAAGAAAAAAATAAGAAGTTTAAAGGTACAGGATATGAAATGGGATGAAGTAACAGCTAGAGAGACTGAAACAAAATGTAAGAAAAGCCTCTAACTGGAAAACCCCAGGCCCAGATGCAGTACCTAACTTCTGGTTAAAAGTATTAACATCTTTGCACGAAGATTTAGCCATAAGCAAGAACTATTTATATGCACACCCCGAACAGACACTAACCTGGCTAACAACAAGGAAAAACAATGCTCCTATTAAGAGTGAACCTGCAAGCTACCCTAAAAATTATAGACCAATAACTTGCCTTCTGACGACTTATAAACTATACACGGGAATTGATGCCGACAGAGTTTATAGTCATTTAGGAGAAAACTCAATTATGACAGTAGAACAAAAGGGCAATAAAAGAAAGTCATATGGAACAAAGGATCACTTGTTAAATAAAGTTATAGTGGAGAACTGTAAAAAGAGGAAGAATCCAAGTATGGCATGGACTGACTACAAAAAAGCATTTGCTAGTATCCCACATTCATGGATAAAAGAGTGCTTAAAATGTATAAGATACACCCTACAATGATCAATTACATTACAGTGACCATACAACAGTGGCAGACCACTTTGCAATTAAGCCATGATAAAGGAAAAAATATTATCTCAGGGATAAAAATTCAAAGGGGGATATTCCAGGGTGACTCTCTGTCACCACTGCTATTCTGTCTTGCCCTTAACCCATTAAGCTATCTACTTAACAGCTTAGGCCATGGCTATAATTTGGTTCCTAGAAAACAACAAAGTGTGAAGACTTCTCATCTTCTTTTTGTTGATGATTTAAAACTGCCCAAGAAAACATCAGTTTGGGACAAGAATGTGATATAAAAGAACTTGAGCAAGAGAGAGTGTATATAAATATTTGCAAATTGATGAAGGACCAACAATAAAACATGAAAAAATGTGAACAAAACTTAGTAGAACACTTTAGAAGACTTAAATTAATCCTGAAAACAGAGCTGACATCTAGGAACAAAATCCAAGCTATAAAAAAATTTGCTCTTCCTGTCCTAACTTACAGTTTTGGAGTGACTGACTGGCCCCAAAATGTGTTGGACAGATTAGATATTAAAACAAGAAGGATGCTTCATGCTCACCAAATGATTTATAAAAATCAGTGTATATCAAGATTATATATTCCCTATTCTGAAGGAGGGATGGGCTTCCTTGAAATTGATTACATGTATAGATCTGCAATCAAGGGACTCCAGACATATCTGGTGACCTCGCAAGACCTAAACATAGTGAAAGTTTTGAAATATGAGCAGAATAAATCTAAGACGACTTCTCTGCTTAATCTAGCAGAAGTATATCGGAGTCAAGCAGGAATGGAAATCAAACCAGAAGTAGATACAAATCAGGCAGCAACTGAATGTGCCAAAAAACAAAAGAAAGAATATAAGGTGAAGAACCAGATGAGAAGGCAAGAAATGTGGAAAATGCATAAATATAGTTGCAAGTATAGAAAACTTCTGGAACGAATGCAGGAATGGTTAAGGAGATACAAGTTCAAACCAAGAGATGAAAGGATAGTATTGATGGCCCAAGATAGTGCTACTTATACGCTGGTTTACAAAGTCCACTGAACATGTGGGAGAAACAGACAAATGTAGGTTTTGTAAAACCGAATTGTAAACAGTCACACACCTCGTTGCTAGTTGTGACATACTAATGACAGAAGGACTGCATACTGAAAGGCACAATAACGTGGCAAGACTGTTGCTCTGGGGATTGTGCAAACATTATGGTATTGAAGTGGCTGAAAAACACTGGAAACATGAGCTGCAAAGCATCATAGAAAATGATGAAGTTTACATCACATGGGATCACCCATTACCAACAGTTCAAAAGATAGATACTAGAAAACTGGATATACTAATCCATCAAAACAAGACAACATAGCACTGATCACTGAAATCGTCACACCCAGTGACTACAGTGTCTTGTGTACAAGCAGGCACAAAGTCATAAAATATCACGATTTGCAGGCAGAAACGAGAGCAATGTGGAAGAAAGATACCCAGACAGTTCCAACGGTAGTAGGAGCAAAGGGTCTTACAAAAAAAGTCTACAATCGTACTTAGATATGTTACTGATGCATGTAACTCCATACGATTTGCAGGAGGAGACATTACTGGCACATTACGGGTGCTGTGAAGAGCACTTCTGGCTGACATCAAAGATTGGAACAATACTAATTTCATGAATTTTAATCATACTTTGACTTAGGAATTAGGTCCATTCCAGTCATGGTATTAGAAACCCAAAAGATTTGGAGAAATTAAAAAAAGAGCAAGACCTTGGAAAGATTTTTTTTTTTTTGCAAGTATTTGAGTCCTTGTAATAAGCGGTCTGTAAAGTAGAATAGGGCCCATTTTAATTCTCTAGGAAAGCCCAAGAGCTGCTGCTCTCCCCTGTAGACCTTAACAAGTTAAAGAGGGAGAATGTTCATAGTAATGCTGGGATGAAGTCATTACTCACTGGATGTTGTCAGAGTACTAACCAACCCCTATCTTCCACTGTCATTCAGTTTTTGATTTGGTTCGTCACAATTTTTGTATCTTTTTTTTTTTGGCAAAGCTAACAACAGTGAGTTTTCAATTATAAAAAAATTCAAAAGAAGCTTGTTCGGTTTGTTACAATTACTTTGCTCTCACAACTGAGGATGCATTTTTAAGTGTCATTTGCATAGCATGGACTTTGGGTTCACAGTGAAATTTCCATTGTGACTAATTAATGTAGAAGGCATCACACACAGCATACAATGCCTGCAATTTTGTACAACTGTCTTTGATACAGGTGTTCCCCAACATTCTCCATAACTGGGATACAGTTTGCTTACTTTGGAAGCAAGTCATAAGGCTCTATTCAAAGCAAACATTTGATGTATGCAATTTTGATTCTTTTTGAGAAAGTCCTGTAGATTTTCATTTTAAATGTCCATGTTAATATAGCTGGAGCAGTATTATGGAAAAATATTTATTATTTTATAATTTTGTATGCTGGGCAAAGATTAGCCAAAATTATTCGACGGATTCAATTACTTTAGTTAGGAACTTGGAAGGCATGCCCACTGAGGCATAGACCGATCTAATGACGTGTCTTGAAGAAGTTGTCTTTACATCAAAGCTTAACATCGCAGCCCCAAACACAGCAGGAAATAATAAACAAAATTCTTAAGACACACACAGGAATGAACATAATCAATAGTAAGAGGGAAGGAGAAATGCCAATGTACAGACGCCTATTACAACCACTTTTCTGGACGATGTTGACATCATTTCAAGTATGCATAAAATGCATAAAGATAAAAGACCAAAAAGTATACATATAACGTATCAGTAACCATACAAGGGAAAACTAATGGAAGCAAAAGGCCAGTCTCTTACCAGGGCACAAGTGTTCCTTTCATTAACATCCTTCAGTACTGTCCGATTAATCTGATCAGAGTAAGACAGTAAATAAATGTAAAATGAAAGTCTCAAACCCAGAACTTCAAGATAAAGCACATTAACAGCACTCATATCCTGAAATATGTTTAAAACGTGCTGGTAGAAAAGAAAGATTTTTCTACAAAGAAGGTGGTATACATGTAGAACTAACTTGCCACAAGCAGCAGCTGAAATGAAAACAGTTGAGGTAATTTCAATGTGTGAGGAAGCATGAAAGCTTAAGAAAATTTCAAACTAAGTACACCAGCATCTTTCTTTCCAGTCACATTATTATAATTGCTTGCAAAGTAATATATTAATTGTTTATTTTTCAGAATGCATGACTAATTCTTTTTCTGAGCTTAGTTTTCTTCTGTACAGGTAGAGAAATAACTTCTGCAACCTTGTATTGCATTAATTGAAGCCTGTAACTGACAGTACACCCTTATTTGCATTAATCTGTATATTTGGTTACATAGAAGGAATCAGCAGCTGTCAAACTGGTGACTAACATTCAGCGAGTAGACCCCAAGTCTGAATGCAGAAAGCCCCCTACTCATACCGTTCCAGTCAGTCACACAGCTTCTGATTATTGCTCTACGAAACCAACCGCTGAGCTATGACTGTACTGATTGAATAATTTCTGGACTGAGCTTATTTTCAGTATGTGTACATCACAGCATTATGAACAAAAATGCAATTATATGGGCAGCACCAAGCACTACATTTCAAAAGAAATATAATGATTCGGCATTCCCAAGTCACAAACTGTCTAAATAGCTGAATGAAGAAAAAGCCAGACAGATAATAGTAGGGATTACGAAATCAAGCAGAGATATGGGCAGACTAGGTGTGTTACACAGCCCCCATCAACAAAATCTAATTTTCCTACTTAAGAAAAATTCCCTTCTGAAAAATAACTGCTTTTTTGGACAAAACGTGTCAAGCAAGCTAGTACTCAAGCTGCTTGCTTTCTTATGCTGAGAGAAAAGGGGTATCATCCAATGTCCATTACAAAAGGGAGGAACACTAAGTTGTGGAGAAGAAACATGAATCTCAATAAAATTATATTACAATCACAGGCAAACAGCTTGCTTGCTATCAAGTGCACATCTAAATTTGCCTCCACACTGGAAAGCTATGACCGCATCAACAATCACTTCCTTAACTCTTACCTTTTACTTTCCTTTCCATACTACTTAGCACCGAATGTGGTAATACATCTGTTAGTCTATGTCTACCGACAATAACTACATCTGTTAGTCTGTATTTGGTGACATTAACTACATCTGCTAGTCTATGTTTGGTGACAATAACTACATCTGCTAGTCTGTGTTTGGTGGCAATAACTACATCTGTTAGTCTATGTTTGGTGACAATAACTACATCTGCTAGTCTGTGTTTGGTGACAATAACTACATCTGCTAATCTGTGTTTGGTAACATTAACTACATCTGCTAGTCTATGCTTGGTAACATTATATCTGTTAGTCTGTGTGTTTGGTGACATTAACTATATCTGCTTATCTGTGTTTAGTAACATTAGCTAAAGCTGCCAGTTCATTTTACTAACTACCGTGTTTAATAACATTAACTACAGCCGCCAGTCCATGTTTAGTAACATTAGTTAAAGCTGATACTGCATGTTTAATAACATTAACCATAGCTGCTAACCAGTGTTTCGTAACAGTATAGCTGCTAACCTGTATTTAGTAAAATAATCTGCAGTCCACGTTTATTGACTTAACTACAGCTGTCAATGCATGTTTAGTGACATCAACTACAGCAGCCAGTTCATGTTTAGTAATGTTAACTATAGCTTTCGGTGCATGTTTAGTAACATTAACTACAGCTACCAGTTCGTGTTTAGTAATGTTAACTACAGCTGTCAGTGCATGTTTAGTAACTAACTACAGCTGCCAGTTTGTCTTTAATAATGTTAACTGCAGCTGTTAGTGCATGTTTAGTAACATTAGCGACAGCTGCCAGTTCATGTTTAGTAATGTTAACTATAGCTTTCAGTGCATGTTTAGGAACATTAACTACAGCTGCTACTGCATGTTTAGCAATGTTAACTATAGCTTTCAGTCCATGTTTAGTAACATTAGCTACAGTGGCTACTGCATGTTTAGTAATGCTAAAGTACAGTTGTGTACACTTACCATAAATGTAGATGTTCGAGTGTATTCACTGTTGCAGTCATTACATTTGGGTAATCTGCTGGCAGGTTGTCCTCAGTCAGCCTGATTAACAAAGTCTTGGGTCCTGCGTCGGAGGTCGTCAGGGGTATAAAACATGCAGCCGACGCTATTACATCAGTTTTTCTTGCCCCAGATGTCAGGAGCCCCCCAAATAGGGAGATATATATAATTAAAAACACTAAAATATACCTCCAAACAAAAGCAAATACACCAAAAAGGCTTTTGAGCATAGTAAAAAGAAAGTAGAGGTATAGTAAGAGAAAAACAGGGGGCTGGAGGGAGGGTAACCAGGACTGCAACAGTAAATACACTTGAACATCTAAATTTATGGTAAGTGTACACAACTGTACTATGTTCATCATGTTTCACTGTCACAGTCATTACATTTGGGTAGATTCCTAAAGCTATGGTTGGGAGGATTGATTTATACAGCATTAGGACCAGCTATAAGGCCCTGCAAAACAGCAGTGGCAAAGCCAGCTCTGGATTTAGAGAAAATTGGTAAATGATAATGCGTGGTGAAAGTATGAACTGAACTCCAGGTAGCAACTTATAGAATATCCCTGGTAGGAACACCTTTGAGAAAGGCTGTTGAAGTAGATGCCGCCCTGGTGGAATGAGATCTGATCCCCTGAGGGTAGGTTTTCCATGGTGCTTATAGCAGAAATGAATACAATGGCTTATCCATTTAGAAATAGTTTGCTTTGAAATAGCCTTCCCCTCTGCCCCTGCAGCAAATGCTACCAGCAGTTGTTCAGATTTTCTTTGAGATTTAATCCTGTCCAAGTAGAATCTAAGTTGTCTGTGTACATCCAATGAATGCAGAATCCACTCCCCCTTGTTCTGTGGACTGGGAAAGAAATTTGGTAAATGAGTGGACTGATTAAGAACCACACTGGATACCACCTTGGGAATGAATGATGGATTGGTCCTGAGTGACACCCTGTCCGCATGAAAGATGATGAAAGGCTCCACTGCCATAAGGGCCTGTAATTTAGAAATCCTTCTAGCTGAAGTGATTGCTAAAAGGAAGGCTATTTTCCAGGAAAGAAATTTTAAGTCTGCAGTAGCAGCTGGCTCGAAAGGAGGTAGAGTGAGTTTCTAAAATACAAAGTTAAGGTCCCAGGCAGGGATTGGAGCTCTCCTGGATGGTCTCAAGTTTTTGGCCCCTCTGAGATACTGCTTTAGAAGAGGATGAGAGAAGGGGGGTTCTGTGTTGTAATAAGCTGAAATGGCTGAGGCATGGATTTTTATGGAAGCATCTCAGTTAAGTATTGCAACATCTGAGGTAAACTGGGCACTGCTGTGCTCATCCCTTGAGATTGATTCCAGGCACAGAATCTTTTCCATTTGTCAGCATAAGATTTTCTAGTACTTGGTCTTCTCGCCTCCAAAATGACATCCATCACAGGTTTGCTGAGGGATGCTAAGGGGGAATTTAAGTGATTAGCCACGCTGCAAGATTCAATGTTTGGAGCTGAGGGTGCAGAATTTGGTTCTTCTGCTGAGACAGTAAAGAAGGTGTCTTAGGCAGGTGCTACGGTGAAATGTGTGACACACTGCACAGGAGTGGGTACCAGTGTTGGCGAGGCCAGTCTGAAGCAATCAAAATAATTTTTGGTTTGTCCTGTTTGACTTTTAGTAGAACTTTGGAAAGCAGAGGCAGAGGGGGAAAGGCACAGACTGACAGGTTTTTCCAGCTGAAGGACAGAGCATCCACTTTCCAGGCTTTTTTGTGATGAGTACTTGTGCAAAATTTGTCCAACTGGTAGTTCTGGGGTGAGGCAAAAAGATCTATGTCTGGGCTCCCCCATTTGCGTGTCAACATGTTGAAAATCCGTGGTTCCAGTTTCCATTCGTGTGGGTCCATGAGATTTCTGCTTAGTTCGTCTGCCAGAACATTCTGCTTTCCTGGCAGGAATTGGGCTTGTAGTTGTACTTGGTAGCTCAAGACCGTGTTCCACAATGCCATGGCTAGTCTGCAGAGGGGGTAGGAATGTGTACCCCCCTGCTTGTTTATGTACCACATAACCGTGGTATTGTCCGTCTTTATCAGTAATTGTCCTGGATAAAGGTAGTCCTTGAAGGCTATCAGTGCATTCTGTACAGCTAGCATTTCTTTTTGATTGATATGAAGGTGCATTTGATTTGGGCTCCATTTGCCCTGAATGTATTTCCCTGCCAGATGAGCCCCCCCCCCCCCATGCATAGTCTGATGCGTCTGTAGTTAGGGTTTGGGCAGCAAGGTTTGGTGCGAATGGCAGTCCCTTGTTTTGGTGGCAGGCCTCTGCCCACCATAGGAACTCTAGGCGCAGGCAAGGTATGACAGGAATCATTGTTTCCAGGCTGTGACAATGTTCATAGGTTCATAGGTAGGTATTAGGCTGTCGGCCCTAGGGCCCATACAAGCCTAGCCAAAAAATGTACCCTGGCTTTCGCCACCCAAGAAAATTATTTTCCTGTGCCCCTGTCGAGCAGAGCCACAGAAGTAATCCCCAGGGTGAATTTCCCATCCAATCATCAAGATTTTGCTTGAAGAGTGCTAATGAGGAGCTCTGTTTGACATAGATAGGTAGTCTGTTCCAGAGTATGGGAAGTATCTGGGACAGGAATCTATCCCTCCAGCATGTTCTGCTTATTGTGGTGACAAGGTTTAGGTCCCCAGAGCGTGTAGCTCGGAGGGATTGGGATTTCTTTAAGTGCAGCATGTTCAACAGCTCTGGGTTTGACATAGCTTTGTATGTTAGGCAGAGATCGCCCCTGAGTAGGCGATATGCAATATAAACTCCATAAACTTTTTAAATACCACTGACGTTTCCTCATATGCAGTCTTGCATATGGAATTAGAAGAATGCAGGAGGCCATGAACCTCAAGGCTTGCAGTATTTGTCTTGCAGATAGCAGGGTTTTTGTGGCCTCCTGTTTGAAGTAAGTCACCAAATGAATTTGCTTTTCTGGCATAAGGAAAGCCATCTGGGCAGTGGTATTCAAGCTTGCACCCAGGAATGTAATTTTTTGAGAGGGTACCAGTTGAGATTTCTTTTCATTTATGGTGTACCCTAGACAGGTTAGAACTCTTTTTACAAACGCCAGATGTTTCAGAAGAATGGCCTGGTTTTCTGCCTGAATTAGACAATCGTCCAGGTATGGATATATTTGAATATTTATTTGCCTGCAAAATGCAATTACTGGAGCCAGGCACTTTGTGAATACCCTGGGCGCAGTAGACAAGCCAAAGGGCAGTGCAGAGAACTAATAATGCATGCAGCCTGCTTTGAAGCATAGGTATCGTCTGCAAGATTCCCTGATTGGGATATGCAGGTAAGCCTCTTTTAAATCTAGAGTTGTCAACCAGGCATCCTTGCCTAGCATAGGAAGTAACTGGTGAAGAGTCAGCATCTTGAATTTTGGAATGTCCAGAAAGGTGTTTAGAGTGGACAGATCCAGAATTGGACGCCATGATTTGTCTTTTTTGGGTACCAGGAAAAGTCTGGAATAAAAACCTTGTCCCTTTTCCTCTTCTGGTACTAGTTGAATAGCCCCCATGTTTAGGAGGGAAAATACTTGTTGGTGAGCCTCTGCCCACTGATTTGGGGCAGGTCTGGACACCCGTTTGGAGTTGGCAGCATGTGGAAATGAAATCTGTATCCCTGGGACACTATATTTAAAACCCATTTGTCTTGGGTTATAAGTTGCCAGTTGCTTGAATGAAGAGCCAGTTTCCCCCCAAAGTGGTGGCTAAGAGGTAAGTGCTTGGTAATTTTAAAGGGAAGTAATTGAGACTGTTTACCATAGGATGGTGCCTTGTTGTTTCCAGATTTGGAAGTGGAAGCACCCCATTGCTTAGTTCTAAAAGTCCCTTGGGACTGAAACCTGGTGTTTTTGGAATGTCTGGGATTGGCTGGAGTGGCTCTGAAAAGAGCTGGAAAGGACCAGTTCTTAGTAGGCCAGTGCCTACTAAATCTAGGAGGTTGTACTTGTAAGAAATCTTTCACAGTTTGCATAGATTTAGCTTTATCTTCCATCTTTTTTAGAACTTTTTCAGCCTTATTGCCAAACAGGTGGTCCTGCTGTAAAGGAGCATCCAAATGTTTTGCTTTAATATGATCAGGCAGAGATTGCTCCTTAAGCCAAGCATGCCTTCTAAGCACAGACCCAGTAACAGCAGCCTGCAAGAGGCCTCTAAAGAATCAAAACCACATTGCAAAGTATGTTTGCCAACTTGTTCAGCTGAATGCAATACATCCTGTAAATCTTTATTCTCCACATAGTCAAAAATCAAAATCATTTTCTGTTTAAGCAGTCCCATGATATGCTGTTGATATTTTAGCATATGGAATTGACAGTTTAAAGCCCTGATTGCTAAGGTTGCAGAAGTATAAATCTTTTTACCCCATCTATCCAGCGCCCTGGAGTCTCTATCATAAGGGATAGGATTTTTAGCAGTAGAAGCCGTAATGCCCTTGGGCTCCTGAGAAATGGTTTCAGGGTCCGCAACAGGATTCTTGAAAAGGAATTTGTGGGACTCGGGAACCCTGTAGTACCTGTTTGGTTTACTAGGGGCTGGAGGCAAGGAATCAGGGGCCAAACTGGATTCCAAAAACACATCATCAACAATGTCTAGTACAGGAGCTATAGCTAAAGGCCTATGCTGAGGAAAAAGAAGGAAATCCCTAAGCCTCTTTTTGGATTCAGAGAAATCCTGACTTTCCCAGTGGAAATGCTCCCTTAAGGTATGTAAAGTTTCCTCAAACGACAAATCCTCAGGCGGAGAGGCAGAGGGAATGGACTCCTCTGCATCAGAGTTCTCATAAGTAGGTATGGACAAATCCAGATCATTAGAAGAGTCAGAAGAAACAGAGTCCTGTTCAGAAGATTCATAGTCAAGTTCAATCCTAGGCCTCTTGGAGGGGGGGGGGGGTTGACTACCCCTGATTAGAGTAATTAAATCTTCGGCCATTTTGATCATTTGTTTTTTAGGCATAGGGGCCTGAACGTGTGGCCTGGCCGTCGGTTTTTTAGATATAGATCGAGATTTAGGCCTTAGTACTGAAGTTGGAGTCGGTTTAATATACAAGTCTGTAGGCCTGAATACACCCTCAGAAGCCAGTGCCTGCTCAGCAGCTCCGGAACCATCCAAGGTAGAGACATCCGTGGGTTCAATATGTGAAGCATCTCGAGGCATACCGGACTCCGAATGGGTGTCAGTAGAGGCCTGCGAATCAGAAGTAGTGGGTATCAGGGGCTGCAAAAGCGTCTCACTGATTACCGGCGAACTGGCTTAGGAGAAGCGTTGTCGGCAGTTTTAGACCTCAACGGCCTGTCTCTGTCTTTTTCTTTGTGTTTTTTCGGTATTCCGGTAGTTGGATGGCTAACCGATGTCATTTCTGGATAATTAAACTGAGGGCTGAAATATTTAGAAGCAAAAATGTACCGATGACGGATAGTGTGCTGATTAAATAAAGAACAAAACCGACAGCTAGGTATGTCGTGGTCAGGGCCTAGGCAAGAAATACAGTACAAATGAAAATCCTTATGAGGTATTTGCTTCCCACAAGTAATGCAATTATTAACTTTTACTGACATCGGTAAGGAGCAAGAAAAAGTTTCCCCAATGGGGTACTTAGCTTTTAGTTGAAGACTTCGGTTCTGAAACTCGAAAACGAAAATTTCAGGAGTCGGCCGACCGGCACTTGCGAACTGCTTCTGCTTCGGGCACCACGCGGCAAGAAAGACTGATGTACTGGCATCGATTGCATGTTTTATACCCCTGACTACCTGACGTTATGGAAGAAGGGACAGCAACTGACGGAGGACCCAAGACATTGTTAATCAGGCCGACTGAGGGCAACCTGCCAGCAGATTACCCAAATGTAATGACTGCAACAGGGAAACACAATGAACATCTACAGCTTTCAGTGCGTGTTTAGTAACATTAATTACAGTTGCCAGTTCATGTTTAGTAATGTTAATTACAGCTCCCAGTTCATGTTTAGTAATGTTAACTACAGCTGTCAGCGCATGTTTAGTAACATTAACTACAGCTGCCAGTTCACATTTAGTAATGTTAACTACAGCTTTCAGTGCATATTCAGTAACATAAGTTACAGCTGCCAGTTCATGTTTAGCAATGTTAACTACAGCTGCCAGTTCAAATTTAGTAATGTTAACTACAGCTGCCAGTTCATGTTTAGTAATGTTAACTACACCTGTCAGTGCATGTTTAACATTAGCTGCAGCTGCCAGTTCATGTTTAGTAATGTTAACTATATCTTTCAATGCATGTTTAGTAACATTAACTACAGTCGCTACTGCATGTTTAGTAATGTTAACTACAGCTGTCAATGCGTGTTTAGTAACTAGCTACAGCTGCTACTGCATCTTTAGTAATATTAACTGCAGCTTTCACAGTGTATCTTTAGTAACATTAGCTACAGTCGCTACTGCATGTTTAGCAATGTTAACTACAGCTGTCAGTACATGTTTAGTAACATTAGCTACAGTCGCTACTGCATGCTTAGTTATGTCAACTACAGCTGTCAGTGCATGTTTAGTAATGTTAACTGCAACTTTCACTGCATGTTTAGTAACATTAACTACAGCTGCCAGTTCATGTTTAGTAATGTTAACTACAGCTCCCTGTTCATGTTTAATGTTAACTACAGCTGTCAGTGCATGTTTAGTAACATTACCTACAGTTGCTACTGCACATTTAGTGATGTTAGGATCCCCATCTGTAGCTTAACAAATGCTAACTATATATAACCAAACAAAAAGAAGGCTACAAAAACTGATGTGTACTGCTAATGTCAGAGCTTAACACAACACTCTGCATGTTAGAAGTACTAATTTCTGAAGTTTTACAAAATAAAAGATAATCAGTTCAACACAGATACGTGCAGGTACTGCATGTAGAGAGATACAAGGAGACAGCTTTATGAATAATTCCAAAATACAGACTGCAACTTCCAGCTCTGTTGGCATACAGCAATAAAGTTTGGACTATGACTCAAGTAAAATGGAAAAATGGTTAAAAACACTAAACTGTTTATTAATACAAATCCAGTAAACGCTTTCGTCTCCGAACTCTGAGACTTTATCAGACTAAATTAAATACTAAACACATTGTGTTTAAATACATCAAAAGCACATCACATGACTATTTCAAGTCAATGCATTAACCCCTTCCTTCTTAAATAAACCGCAAAATCCTCATGGCTCTTTAACCCTGGTGCGCAACATGCATTGAGCCTGACTTGCCATGAATATTCAAGCCAGCCAAGTTCTTCTTCTGCATTGATATTGTTTCATAACTGCTTATTTCACCTAGCACTACAAATTTGAAATCAATTTGACAATTCCCTATCTCAGGGGTTCCCAAAGTGTGCGCCGCAGTGCCCTGGGAAGCCACAACTTCCTCACAGGGGTGCCGCAAACTAATAAGCTGCAAAACCCAGGCCGTCAGGTAAGTGAATGCCTGTATGAGTGTGTGTGTGTCTGTGTGAGTGAATGTGTGCATGAAAGCAAAAGAGTCTGTGTGTGTGAGAGAGATCGGGAGAGTGAGCAATGTGTAAATGAATGCATGAATGAATGAGAAAGTGACTGTGTGTGTTTATAGGTTGGTACTAGGCTATGACTGTGTGTGTGTGTGTGTGTGTGTGTGAGATCGGGACAGTGAGCGATGTGTGAATGAATGAATGAGGAAGTCACAGTGTGTGTGTGTGTGTGATCGGGACAGTGAGCGATGTGTGAATGAATCCATGAATGAATGAGGAAGTGATTGTGTGCGTGTGTGTGTGTGTGTGTGTAATCGGGAGAGTGAGCAATGTGTAAATGAATGCATGAATGAATGAGGAAGTGACTGTGTATGTGTGTGTGTGTGTGTGTGTGTGTGTGTGAGAGCGGGAGAGTGAGCGATGTGTGAATGAATGCATGGATGAATGAGGAAGTGTGTGTGTGTGTGTGTGTGTGTGTGTGTGTGTGTGTGTGTGTGAATGAGAGAGCTCGGGAGACTGAGCAATGTGTGAATGAATGCATGAAAGAATGAGGAAGTGACTGTGTGTGTGAGATCGGGAGAGTGAGTGATGTGTGAATCGATGTATGAATGAATGAGGAAGTGTGTGTGTGTGTGTGTGTGTATGTGTGTGTGTGAGAGTGCGCACACGATCAGGAGAGTGAGCAATGTGTGAATGAATGAATAAGGAAGTGTGTCTGTGTGTGTGTAAGATCGGGAGAGTGAGCGATGTGTGAATGAATGCATGAATGAATAAGGAAGTGACTGTGTGTGTGTGTGTGTGATCGGGAGAGTGAGGGCGATGTGTGAGTGAATGCAGGTATGAATGAGGAAGTGACTGTGTGTGTGTGTTTGATCGGGAGAGAGAGCGCGATGTGTGAGTGAATGCAGGTATGAATGAAGACGTGCGTGTGTGTGTGTGTGTGTGTGTGTGTGTGTGCGATTGTGATTGAATGTCCAGATTTTTGCCTCATATTTTTGGTGAGTTCCTCCTAAAATCTGTACTTTTCTGGCAAATAGTTGAGGATTGAAGTCATTAAATAATGACAAACATTTGAGTTTAAGACTCCACATACTTCATAGAATGTATGCTAATGCAAAACCTGTTATTCTATCAACTTTCTAAGTTTGTAAGAGCAATACTTAAAATGTGTCCCTATTTGTCCCCCATCATTTTAAGCTCTGTCCAGATTTTTTGCTCTAAAAAGGATGTGGAGTCTTAAACTCAAATGTTTGTCATTATTTAATGACTTCAATCCTCAACTATTTGCTAAAAAAGTACAGATTTTAGGAGGAACACACCAAAAATATGAGGCAAAAATCTGGACATTCAATCTCTCACACACACACACACACACACACACACACACACACACACACACACACACACACAGCCACTTCCTCATTCATACCTGCATTCATTCACTCACTCACACACACACACACACACACACACACACACACACACACACACACACAAACAAACACACACATAGCCACTTCCTCATTCAAACCTGCATTCACACACACACACACACACACACACACACACACACACAGTCACTTCCTCATTCATACCTGCATTCACTCACACATCGCTCTCACTCTCTCGATCTCACACACACACACACACACACACACACACACACACACACACACACACACACACACACACAGCCACTTCTTCATTCATTCCTGCATTCACTCACACTCGCCACGAACTAATAAGCTTAACTGCGAACTATTCATGGTTTATTTTGCAGCTAAGCTTATTAGTTTGTGGCGCCCCTGTGAGGAAGCCGTGGCTCTCCAGGGTGCCGCAGCACACATTTTGGCAACCCCTGAAATATGCACTTTATGTGGGCCACGGGGGGGGGGGGCCTTGGGAAAACCTGGATTCAGCAAGGGAGCCGAGAATCAAAAAGGTTTGGGAACCACTGCCCTATCCTATAATGCTTCCCCATAGCATTCTTTTCATTTCCAGTCTCCACTGCCCTTTTGTGCTCATACATTCTTTTGTACAGTCCTCTATTAGTACGTCTTATATAAAATGCCCCACATGATCTACAAATAATCAGATAAACTACATACTTTGACTTACATGTAAAAACACCTTTAATATTATTTTTGAAATTATTGATTGTAATTTCATTAATACCAACATAAATCAAGTCACAACAATGACATGCCTGGCATTTTTGCACTTCTTGTCTTTCCTTGTCTAACATTCAACTGATTCTGAAAAAAAATTCTTAAAACTTTTACCCCTTTTTTTGCACAAACCTAGGACATTCTCCAACTGCCTTATAATCCTCTTTGCAGCTTTTCAAAATTTTCTAATTATTGTTAATAATCAGTTTGATAGCTGCGGAATCAACACTCTTAGGAATTTGCATAGCAGTCCTATAATCATTATTGGCAGCCTTCAAAGGCATAAGGTTTGCCTTTTTCCTAACTTCACTGATCTCCTCAAATTTGTCTTTAACTAAGTTCTTAGAATACCCTCTCGCTACAAATTTGTGATATAAATTTTTACTTTCGATAAGGAAATATTCGTCTTTAGTAGTTAATTGATTCATTCTCATTAAATGCCCCTTAACCACATTTTCTTTAGTATTCTTAGGGTGCATACTAGAAAAATGTAAGGTGAAGACAGGAGCAAATATAGGGGGGGGGGGCAAAAACTGCAATTGAAAAGAAAGTTACAGGTGTAATAATAGTCATCAAAATTTTAACACACATTTTGAATGACAAAGAAACGTGTTATAAGCTGCAGTCTGAATATCAAAAAGTGGGAGATTGCTTCTCTGAATGCATGTTTGATTTTGACAAATATACTACTGCATAAGGGTATTACTCAAATACTCTTTAAAAAAACAAAGGTAAGACTACTGTTACCTAAAAATCTCTTTACAAGACATGCCTTAAAGCAAAAAAGTATTTGCAGGTACCATATTATTTTAAACAATCTGAAAATGGTTACTACGTCACCTACTAAAATGCATGCATTACAGAGATAAAACACTGAAGAGTCACAGCTTTTAACTCAGAAGTTAACCATTCTGGCTGAGTTAAATGGTGTAGTTAAAATGGCAGATCAGAAGAAGACAGAGCACTGTTTTCAACACTAGAAATTTGGTTAACAAGTTATTATTATTAAGAAAGGCATTTAAAAGCAGGTTGTATTTACAATTTCATGCAAAACAAAACCTTAAGAAAAAGATGATTCAGACCCAGACCAGTTCTGCCATATGTGCACGTTCAGGAAAACAGAATCAGATATTAAAACAAGAGGGAGCTGTTTTTTGAAGTGCAAGTTAACAGAGCATAAATAATGTTTATGGGCCTGTATCAACCTGAACATTAAAGAATGGAGAACAGGATTGTCTAAATGTGGTGCTTAAATACAAGTGAGGCCTAAAATATTACAGCGCTTCTCTAACTAGGTGGGCCTTCAACATACACCATGGCACAACACAATTATATACTTGGGTCTATATTACCTTATCGAACGATAAAATGAGCGAACGCTCTTTTACTGAGCTGATAAGGTCAAAACACCCTAAAAAGCGAAGACACGGAACAGTGATTGCTGCTCTGCAAAAAAAAAAAAAAGAAAAGAAAAAAAGTTTAACCACAAAATGAAGTGGGGGCCTTCACTCCCCCCACACACCCCTACTTAAATATACCAACTCCGAGATCGCAACATAGTGGAGGAAATGTCAAAGTCTTGAAGACGGCCCACCGATTTTTTTTCCCTGGGGAAAAAAATCGATGGTCCATGTCTTCACTCTTTAGGGGTTTTGACCTTGTCAGATCTATGAAAAGAGCATTTGCTCTTTTCATCATTCGACATGGTGATATAGACTCGTATACGTTCGAAAGACAAGCGTGAATGGGCATGCCTTCTTTGAACGTTGGGTGTCGGGCTGGCACCTCGGCACCGTAAAAATCTACTGCCAATCATTAGCGGACTGGAGTTCCGCTGTGGCAACCCCTAACCGGGAAAAGCCGAAAGAACAACAACAACTTACCAAACAATATGTAGCGAGTCCAAATATGTCACTCAAAGAAACCAAACAAGGAAAGAATACACATCTTGTGTATGTTTAAAACAAAACAATAAAGAAAAACAGTTCCAGTGTGTAACCCACATCAGCATCAAACTTAATGCAAGCTGAAACACTCCAAAACCTTCTCTTTAACATAAACAGAAATTGTCGTGTGTCATACATAGCATGTGCAAGTGTGCTACAACGTGGTCCCTTCACGACGCTGGCCTTAGATGTCACTTAAACATTTTTCCTCTAAGACTGCACAAACAAATAGAAAAGAAACAAAGAATAATGGGACACCCAAGGAAAGAAAAATATCACTGCTAAAAAATGCCAACAGTCGATTTCTGAAAGCTGATGAAGCAGAGGAAAAACTGATGCAAACAGCATACCAAAAAGTGAAGTCCTGTTTCTGCAGCTGTCAATAAAGAAAATGTTTTCTACTGAACTCAGCAAATCACTACTTTTCAGTCATTCAAGCTGAAAGGAGACAGAATCATTCAGAGACAAAAAAAACAAGAAATGAGGGAAAAGATTATTTTAACTGCAAATAACACAAATCACTAACCAAAACACATGAAAACTCTGGTCACGTAGTCATTTTTATGTATTACTGTGGGATAACACAACTGCAGATGTAGCAACAGTTAATCAAACAGTAGTCTAGTAAAGCTAAATACAACTACAACAGATCAAATAATCTACAAACTTACTAGCAACTTCATTCAAAAGCACTTGTCTAGGAAAAGTCAACTGAAGACAATAGTGGGCAAAGGCTGCTCCTTCCTATGTGGTTGAAAAACCACTTTCCTCAATAAAGGTAACTGCAAAATGGAAAATCTCATTTCTTCCAAGAAACAAATGAGTACTGAAATATGTGGGATGAGCACAAGATGCAAACCCTGCAATGAAAGTTCTTGCTCCTCATAAAAAAACAATAAATAAATAGTTTTTCTATCAAGTGACACCTATTTTGATAATGCTTTTTTCAGTCAAAACTGGATTTCCTCACTAGTAGTTTGCAAAAGTGTTTCATCACCAAACTTAATACACACCATTTTAGCTGAAGAGAAAAAAGAAGTGAGGGACAAGGTAATTGTATCAGTGTCACGGCTTGAAAGTGGGTCAGGTTCAATTTCACAGAGGAAATACTCACAGTAGGGCAACAGTGGCTGGAAACATCCCCTTTTTTACAATTTGTTTTCTTAACACAGTGCTGTATTTTTTTTTTCTATGAGAAAGATACAGCTAAAACAATTATAGACAGGAAGAACAAATATATAGCCTACTACAGATACGGAGCAGATAAAAAACAGCAGGACTTTAAAGATGTAACTTCTGTCTGCAAAGCAATGCTGCAGAAGAGTCCCTAAAATGTAACATTCTTGCAAGGAATCGTAAAAACTTGGGTGTTTATATCCTGCTTAATCAGTGCTGGTTTAAGATAGAACACCACCACCTCATCCCTTTGGTTCCGACATGTAAACGAGTCTCATTTGTGCTTTTCACTGCTTCAGGATCATGGTTCCAACAGATGACTTATTTATTAGTTTGAATTTGTAAACTGGAGTAAAGCATTGTTCTCAAGGGACCACCGTCAGTCCTTGCCACTGTGAACTTACTCAAGTCAATTTAAAAGAAATTAAACCATATTTTGCACTGTGCATTTACAAATTAGTACACTTCCAAATAAGTAGGGGATATTTTACATTGTGCACACATTTTAAAGAATCACACTGTCGGCAAAGAACAGGCATAACAACATATGGCTAGTAAAAAGTGACATCCAGTATAAAAGTTCTCTATGCACTACAACAGTTTTAAACATCTAGTTCATCAGAAGTGTCAAATGGAAAAAGACAGATGAATTAATCAGGACAGAAGAAGTGTGGGAAGGATGAAAGGAGCTGTAAGTAAAAAGGAAAGAAAGGGGGTATGAAGATGAGATATGAAGAGTCCCAGGACAGCACCATGAAGTAGAGTAACCATTTCAGTACATATCACCATCATCATCAATAGCTGAACACATTATTCCAGAAAAGATCACATCACACTGTACATAATAAAAGAACTACAGCTATTGCTTTAAACTTTACACTTCTGCCATATGTCTCAAAACTCTGCTGCCCTTTGTGACTGTCCGTCATAATGTGTTCGACTTGTTGGGTGGCTCCTCCCCCAATAAGACGCTTTATCAAAATGCTTCAGACTAGCAAAGGTAACCCTGTTGGGCATTAGGTGAGCACAGATATCAGATGTAAACCTTAATCCTATGTCAGAACAGTCTATTGTTTCTACTCTCTTTTCACAATGGACACATTCTCCGTGATCAGGAATGATGACTGAGGAAAACCTCAGATCCAGTTATGTACCACGCAGGTGAGAGATTTAAACCTTGTGCTAGCAATAAACACTGCCAACGCTGGAAACTTGCATTTCATTGACAAGGGAAAGGAGCTGACTAATCTAACAGATTAATTAGTTCCAGAGACACAGCACAAAAGGTGAGCAACAGAGCATTAAAATGTTAATGAACAGAGTCCTTGATTTTTTTATAAAGACAAAACAACTTTAAGATGACAGAGTAATCGGCCGTACCAAATGCGACAAATTTGGCTTTGAGAGTGCTAACAAAAGGATGCTGGGTCTAACGCTGAAAGCCATTAACAATGGTACATTAAACCCTGTATTCACATCATTGGTAATCTTGCTCTTGCATACTTTTGAGGGATTCATAACATCAGATGCTGTCTTCCTGTCAGCACTTCATTATTTCCCTTTGGTCACTCACTGCACTCGTGCACAGCTCTAGAGTTTTAAATTGGAGTTACAGCAGAATGCTGCCCTGCACCAAGGACTGCGATGGGCCTTTGTGACCCTCTACAACAACAAACTATGTAGGCTCAGCTGCTTGAAGTTTGTGTGAGAAGGATATAAGAGACTATCAATGGAAACAATATTCCAAACCACAATGAAAAATACAAATAACTTTCCTGCATGACAGAAGTACCCTAACACTGCACACATTTTTTTGTAATTACAATTTTATTTCGGACTACATTGTGTGTTCAGTATTGCGGTTCCCTCCCTCCTTTAAGGCAATAGTGCTAGTTAGTCCTTCATAATAACCTGAAACTTCATATTAAACCAACAGACAGTATTTTTCTGTTTACATACTTTCACTCATTATGCAAAAAATTTGCTGCATTTATGTCAAGAGCCACAGGCATAAGCAAAGTAAGGGAGCAGTACACTATCAAATGTCTCGGACATCTGCCACTGAAACCTTCTAAAACCTTTTTGTAACTGTTTTCTTTCTGACCCCCCCCCAAAAAAAAGATCTTAAGCTAAGCGGAGGGGTCGACCTACTGCCCACCTTTTCAATTATTCTCTCGCTCATTAAAAGGTCAGCATATTCCTAAGGCAATCATTCTTCAGGGAGAAATTAAACATTACCCACTCTTCTCACTCATGGGGAGGGAGCTACAGTGAAATGTCATCAGCGGAGGAAGTGCACTTAAGCTTTCACATATACACTCTACTGCTGTAATTCTGCACCCCCCCCCCAATTCAGTTGTCTGACTGCTGCAGCCTCCCCCCATCTAGCGAACAGCTGCCAGAGAATACAATGTCCCATTCCATTTCCCCATCCCATCGGATCCAGTTGGTTACTTGCTACAACCACCACCCTCCAATGGGAGGGCTGCTAAACAGTAACAGCTCCGGCCATACCCACTTTTGAGAGTTTCAGGAAAGTTGACCTCTGGTCAGTCACAACCTTGGTCCTCAGACGGGACACAGAATGTGGCTGAAGCTCCCACTCCCCCCTCTGTGTTAAACTGACAGCTAAACGCTCTCAAAAATCTGCAAAACAAACACAACAATCATGGGCAGTGAGTGATCTCTACAGAGAAAGATAGGCAGACTTGCATCTGGCTGCCAATATTACTGAACAGTGTGGGACAAACAAAACTTGGAACTATAGTTGTAAAACAACATGACTGTTAACCAAAAAAGGAAGTTAAGAATATCAACTCGTAACTACAAGTTACAACAAAAAAAGGAAATCTGTTGGCTGAACAACTAGAATTGTTCTATTAAATACTGTCACTACTAATCCATGGCATAGTGTGCATATATTCAGAAAACAGCTAATTTTACTGAATGAAATAAACTTGTTTCACAGGGTTTTTCCTAAATGCACAAAACTAAGCCAAGTCAAACCAGTTTTAACCATTATATTCAGTTTCTGTCAGTCATTAAATACAAGGAAGAAATACCTACTGACTGACCGTTAACAAACAGTCTGTGAAATCAAAAAACAAACAAAACAAAAAAACTTTAATTACAAAAATGTGCTACTGAGTTCTTGAAAAGTGATATAACAGTGGATTGCTGTCTGACTGATAAAAGAAGTTGCATCCTGTTTGAGCAATGTCAACCCCTCTTCCCAAGGTAGAAGGTCTCAAGCAGCAAATATTTTATTTGGTAAACTGATTAAAACCAAAACAAACAAATTACATATATATTAAGTGCTTTCATCCCTTATCAGAGCTTCATCAGAAAATTAAATCAGTTGAGTTACAAAACATTTATACACACATGCATGATCAATTACAACACTTTCTTTGACGTTACAGAGGGAGTGTCTCCAACCTAGGCTAAGTAGTAGCACAATGCCATCTAGTGTTCGGAAAATTTAAGTGCACTTCATCTTAACAGTGAAGTGCACTTAAATCCTCCGAACACTGGATGGCATTGTCATACTACTTAGCCTAGCCTTGGTTTTGGAGCATTTTGGATTTGTGTAACCCCTTTTGCCAAACAGGACTTGAATCCACTGACAGCTCACAATACTACAAAATCATACTTGTTATTCTGGGACAATTCTGAAACCATACTAGAGCAAAATGACTTTTCAATATGCCAGTCAGCACCAGAACACTGTAGTATTAAGAAATCCTCTGGTGAAGACCTCACTGCAATTTATACTCAGATAAGTACAACTATAAACCATCAAAAATTGCGCAACTGCTGGAAAATTTAGGGTGAAAAAAGATTCAAAACAACATGGTGTGGAAAGACCTGGGTGGATTAGAGAAAACAGGAGAGAGAAGCATTACATTTTGTTGCCCACACAAAGACTGTATCAAACCAGTCAGGGGCAACATAAGCAGTTAACAAGACTTAGTTTGAAAAAGAATCAACCATCAGGTGACGGGCAGGAAGAGAGAGATACTAAGAAGGAATCAACCATCAGGTGACGGGCAGGAAGAGAGAGATACTAAGAAGGAATCAACCATCAGGTGACGGGCAGGAAGAGAGAGATACTAAGAAGGAATCAACCATCAGGTGACGGGCAGGAAGAGAGAGATACTAAGAAGGCAACAGCTCCAGACAGGCTCTGCAAAAGCAGGTGTCAATAACCTTAGCAAACAACAGGGATGAAAAGGCCGTCCACGGGGACAGAACAAGTAGCTCTTAATTAAGAATCAATCTTAGAAAGAAGACAGAACAGTCATTTTGTTAGCTGCAACTGTTTTATCTTTTTTTCTTCTTCTTCTTATCAAACATGGATATATACTTCACTTGTTCTTTGATCACTTTCTTAGCTGCAATGACAACTGACTGCTCAGGTTACAAATGTGGTCCTATATGTATTGTGTTACCTTAAGGCCTGAATACACTACGCTCAAAAAGAAATGCAGCATTAGACATCTGCATTACACTTTTCTTAGATCATTTAATACTACAAGGTTGTGTGTGGCTATCACGTCTTAACTCTCCATCAATGGTCTTCCTATAGCATTATTCTTTGGAATTTTCACAGCATTTTACTCTCAAGTTACTCTGAAGTGTCTCGGGATTTCTGGAGTCTACATGTGAAAAGGCTAAAAGGCATAAGGGATTTAGAATGTACACATTCCCTCTTGTTTATTCCCCAGGAAAAACAGGTTGCTTCATTCCAGTGTGGTTAAGGAGGAAAAATTATACACATAATAACTCTTAAGACTGATAGTGAGGCAACTGATACATTGTGCAGCCAGTTACTCACATCCTCACAGAGAGACAGCTGTGAAAAAGGAAGCATCCACTTTACATGAACAGTTTATTCATGAAGACACTTGTGCGGGGTCCTTTCTCTTGCAACAGGTGGCACTGTGCTTCCAACAGTGACCACACCAATGGCACTTGGCATTGTGAAAGGCAGTGATGATCATGCACATGCTGTGGTTTTAAAGATAATGTGCCAACAGACTTTATTTTTGATTGTGAAAAAGATATGGATTTTAACCAGATTCTTAAAATATGCTATTTAATTTTTCTCTACTGTTACGCAGCAAAATGAGAATGAAGTTCCTAAACTTCTTCCCTTCACGATTCTGGTGAGCTTCCTAATGTTACCACAGATATTCCGTAAAACAAACCTTTCTGAGAGGAGAGACAGATACCTCTGCTTGAGACTGTGGCAGCTGCACAGGATCAACATGTGCCGAGTGTGGCTGAAGAACCGTCAGCAGTGAGTACTGTACTTCTGCAGGAAGATGCTCAGCACAGACTACGACCTTCTGGCTGCAGATGGGATGTTGTAAAGATGTGATATCTGATGCCAGTCGGCCAGCTACCTAGTAGAAGTGTGAGAACTGACACATTGAAAATGAAAAACGATTCTTTCAGAAAAGCACTGAATTCTGAAACTCTACTCCATCTTTTCATTTCTGCACCTCCTCCTTGGTACCCCTGGTACTTAACATTAACTCCAAGACTTTATACCTTGAATCAGGGGGACTTCTTTCAATAGCTATAAATTCTGAGGTACTCCACATTCCCCTCACTCACACTTACATGACCCTCAGACTCAAAAGAGGTACTACAGTAACCCACTTACGCTACACTGTTTAAGTGTCAATAACAGGGGATTTGGCTCCAAAAACATAATGCTAGACTTTCCTAAAATGTGGCGGTTAGGTTTTCATGGCAAGGCTTTGTTTGGCAAACACTGCCTGTAGATTTAACAGCCGTAACAGTTTAGGAAGAAGTGCTCTTATCCACACTGAGAGATTGTTCTGAAGGGTCTTCTACCAATTCCACACTTTCAAACAAGCTTGAGTAATTCAAGGCATTCAAGTGCTGACTCCATTAAACCTTTCTGCAAACAGAATGACCCTCATGTATAGTTTTACAAGACGACCTGTCAAAATGTTGGCTACCATAACCTTCAAGGTCCTGAGGATCTTTCCAGCTGTTACACTATGAACTGTACTCTGTCCAAGATAATAACAAAAAGACCAAATCCTGTCAAGTGACAAATTGACCCAACCCTCACTGGAATTTATCAGGTCCAGAAATTCACATTCGACTTTGGAGACAGCTGGGACTTGTATTTCTCAACCTCTTTGTCAATAGACAAAGACCCAAAAATAGACACATTTCAAACACTGCTCTTATAAACTTAGAAAGTTGATTGCATTTTTTTGAAGGATATGAAGTCTGAAACTCAAATGTCCATCATTATTTAGTAATTTTTATCCTTACTGATTTGTCAGAAAACCACAAATGTTATGAGGAACAGAGCAAAGTTATCAGGCAAAACTCTAGACAGTTGAGAGGTATGTTGGGACTTCTTCCAGTTCACTGTGGTCCCGACTTACTGACACAGTTATAGGGTTCAATTCAGACTAGACATCAGAGATCTGGTAAAACTACAACTGAAATCAGCCCATCACACAAGCAGCAAAACATACATGTGCCCTTGGTATGGGGAAGGGGCATGGCAGAAGTGCATAATCATTTTTAAAAGGCACAGGGTGATGACAGTGTAAAAGTTAAGATGTGAAAGAGAAACCTTTGCCTTAAGTGAAACATTAGGTCCCTTCTGTGTATCTGATGAAGCAAGATGTGAAAATGTGTACCCAGCACATTCAAGAAGTAAAACTAATTTTCATGACTTGGGAAAAAAAGGGAATATGCCATTAACATACAGGAGGTAAACAAAACGTACTTCAATACTCATGGCTTTCCTTTACCCATCTTCTAAAATGCTCAAAACAATATTCTTGATGAAGGATTTTTGCATGGAAGTTTTTCCACATGTATTAGTATACTCCACGTAGAACTGAATGGATTTGTTCACAGGTAGACAGCAAATGCTGGAGGTGTGATGGGGAAAAGAGTTAAATAGAAACATTTTTTGGGTGGGGTGTAATGAGCTGTAAGATTTAAAAATCCCTACAGTGACCTTGACAGAAATGTGGAAGACACAAACATTTGCAACTAAGGAAATTATTCTTTTTAACCAGGATATACGATTAATATTGTACAGGAGCTAAAAGGAGTGGATTTTTAGAAAAGGAAGAACCAAATTTCTTAGAAATAAATGGAATTTGTGGGAGCAGTGTATGCAGAATAATATACAAGAGGAGCAGTGAGGTTAAAGGGGAAGGCAGAAATCAAGAAACGTCTGTAATGCTGGAGTGAATGACAAACTATTAAAAGAAATTCAATATGCGTATTGCATGACCTTAACAACAGAAATTTACTACGGTTTGTCTGCTTTTTTATTCATGCAAGTATACCCATACTACTGTTTAAAATGTGATGATATATACATGCTTTAAGAAAAAACCTTATTCAGTTTTCTGCCTATATTCTAATTCTTTTTCATACAACCTTTTTACATTTCATCCATATTTCTTTTACTGTCCTAACTTTTTATATTTTAACCCCCCACCTTGCTAACCACAAAGCCTCCCCCATTGAATTTGAACCCATTCATCCTGCAGCAGTAGGAGGTCCCCAGATCTGCAACAGAGACAGCTATCCAGGAAGGGGGACAGTCATCTAGGCAGACACTGACAAGTTTGTGTTATCACTGACAACCCAGCTATAACATTTTTGTGTGCATACAAGTCCTAACCCACCCTGGGGAGAGGCTACCTAGCTCACCACAGGAACTTGTAACACATTTGTCCAGCAGATGCATCGCCCTATGCTCTCAGTATTACCAGGTAGTGGTGTGATAAGCAGTACGCCCCTCCCCAGGATACCTACTAAAGCACAGTCACTCTAACAGACATGACTGTACACATCTTACTCCAGCCCACCCTCTCCCAAAGATGGGCACTGCCCACATTCCTCTGCCAAGCCCCCAAAGTCACTAACTGAACTCAGGTCAACTGGGCCACAGTCAGGGCTTTATTCATCTACGATAATGGAGCTGTGTTGTTATCCTTATGTTATCAATCATCTCTCTCTTCCCGTTTATATCCTGCCTCATACACCATCAGTTTTCATTACTCAGCTCAAACTACTCTAAACTTCATTAGACCTCAAATTCCTTGAGCTCTTAATACACAGATTATTTTGTCTTTCTTGCCTCTTTCTTTCTTTCTCCATTTCTCCCACACCATTAAAGACTTCTGAAATCTACACCTTGTCAAAATTTGTTCAGTTATTTCTTCCCTTCCAAAACCTTAAACCACACCACTCAGCTTTTCTAATAGGCTCCATATTTAATTCCAAACCAGTCGCATAAAAGAAATCTTTAGCTGTCCTAGCATCCTCCTCCCACGACAATCAAGCTCAACCCCTGTTCCTCCATCTCTCTAGTTTCTGCACCATATTAACAGTTACTAGTAGCCTTAAATCCCAAATGTCTCCCATCATACCATCTCTGCAGTCTCTGCAGCTTACTAACAGTTACTAGCAGCCTTAAGTCCTATACCTCTCCCATCATGCCATCTCTGCAGTCTGTGCAACACATTAACAGTTACTAGTAGCCTTAAGTGCCAAACCTCTCTAGTCTTGGCATCATATTAACAGTTACACTAGTCTTAAGTCCCAAACCTCTCCCATCATGCCATTTCTCCAGTCTCTCTGAACCATATTAACAGCTACTACTAGCCGAAGTCCGAAAGCTTCTCCCATCATGACATCTCTGCAGTCTCTGCACCATATTAACAGTTGCTACTAGCCTTAAGTCCCAAACATCTTCCATCATGCCATCTTTCCAGTCTCTGCACCATATTAACAGTTACTAAGTCCGCAATCTCTCCTATCATGCTCTCTCTCCAGTCTCTGCATCATATCAACAGTAACTACTAGCCTTAAGTCCCAAACCTCTCCCATCATGCCATCTCTCCAGTCTCTGAACTATATTAACAGTTACTACTAGCCTTAAATCCTAAAACATCTCCCATCATGCCATCTCTCCAGTCTCTGCACCATATTAACAGTTACTAAGTCCCAAACCTCTCCTATCATGCTCTCTCTCCAGTCTCTGCACCATATTAACGGTAACTACTAGCCTTAAGTCCCAAACCTCTCCCATCATGCCACCTCTCCAGTCTCTGAACCATACTAACAGTTATTACTAGCCTTAAATCCTATAACATCTCCTATCATGCCATCTCTCTAGTCTATGCACCATATTAACAGTTACTAGTAGCCTTAAGTCCCAAATCTCTCCCATCATGCCATCTCTCCAGTCTCTTCAACATAGTAACAGTTACTACTAGCCTTAAATCCCAAACCTCTCCCATCATATCATCTCTCCTGGATCTGCTCTACATTAACAGTTACTACTAGTCTTAAGTCCCAAACATCTCCCATCATGCCATCTCTGCAACATATTAACAGTTACTAAGTCATAAAACCTCTCGTGTCATGCCATCTCTTCAGTCTCTGCATCAGAAAATGCTGGAAAAGGTACTGTACATGTGGCAGCACCATCACCACCGCCCATCCTATAAAGGCATCATCTTCCCACTCTATGTATCTGGAATCATACTTACTTTCCTTGTTAGAATAGCAAGACATTTTAAATGAAGGACAAGACAGCTGAAATAACCCAAAGAAAAATATAATGGTTCTGTGATGTTATGAAGTAGTGCCATCTGTGCCATGGAGAATAAGGTGGTGCATGTGTACATATGGCAGCATAGCTAGCTGGAGTTTTGTAAATAAATTTATGTTATTTGACTATCACACTGATTTATACAGATGTTTGGACAGAAAGAATGTATGCATGTATATCATGTTGTATTGTTTTAACTGATCAAATGTGTATGTTTTATCAGAGAACCGTGGAAGGGTGGAAAGTCTGAAATTGTGTTATAGCTTTCAGATGCTGCCACAGACCTTAGCAAAGCTATGTGTATGTACTGTACCAGAGTCAGGTGACCAGAGCTGATGTCATCCTCTAACCAGCATCTGGTTTCTTTGGAACCCTTGAAGCAGCAATTTAGAATTTGACTGGATAGATATCTCACACATCCACACAGACATCATCTGGCTTTTGCTGTGGTAAGACACTCAGCACACATCGGCTTGCCTTGTAGTAGTAAGCAGTCAGAGAACAGTAATTCTTTAGTTAGTCAGGGACATTTAGTGAGAATAGTTCAGTATTGTATTCTGTGTCTGTGAGAAATTAACAAGTTGTATTATTTTTTATATCTCTGTGGTTGAAACTCTCTTGTTTACTGTATTCAGTATTCTCCTGTTTTCTGTTTTATTATTTATCATTAAATATTTTAATATCTTTCATTGTGGCTGGTCCTTTAGAGAATACTTTTAACATCCTGAGAAAACTTATACTTGTTTTAGTGACACCGTGGCTGTTCCTGAAAGCCTTGCCGCTTTAGCCACACCCTACCATTTGCATTGGCACTAATTTTACACAGTATAATTGGGTATCCTTTGTAAGAGCCTTAGAGTAGCTGGCTGGTGGCAGAGTGATTACCTCAGAGTCTGAGTACCAGCTTTTCTCAGGTGTGTGTGTGTGTGTGTGTGTGTGTGTGTGTGTGTGTGTGTGTGTGTGTGTGTGTGTGTGTGAAACTACAGTATCCAAGTGTGGATATCAGCTACTGGGAACAGGGACACAGAGCACCAAAGTGGTCACTGTGGAGGTTGTGTGGGCTTGGAGAGAAAGAGAGTCCAGTCCCAGGTCTGGAGTGTGCTGTTAAGGGAAACTGTGCTTAGTGCAAGAAGCTCCATCTGAAAATACTGTGTGAATCCATCTTTACTCTTAGTGACCGTCCCTCACCTGAGTCATTGGTGAGGATTGAGTCTCCTTGATTGCTGGCCCAGAGTAGGGACCCATCGCAAGTTCCATCAGTCTTTTCCCAAGATGAGCAAGGGATTTATCCCTCTATCTAAATCAAGGCTTGTGCTTCTTTGCAAAGTTTTTGGCAGTTAGTCATTTCCGAAAATTCTCAATATTTCTTCCTATATAAAGGAAAGTGAAGACAATGAATAATTTTGGATATTTTTAAATCTTATCTCTGATAAAACTGTACCAGTGACACACGTGGTATTACAATCCTAATGAAGTATCTCACGAGAGTGATCATGATCCGGAAGAACAAGCAAGCAGGATGCTCATATAGAGGTGGTCCTTTTGCCACCTTTTTCAGCAATGAAATCTATGACAATAACGAATGCAGTATATTTTGGAAGGAAAATGGAGGACAAGAAGAACAATCCTACAGACTCAAGAAAACACAAGAAAATCCATACAGACAGTGGCTAGTGGTCAAGAGTGAATGCTTGGCACACTACAGCTGTAAGACACAGATCTAGTATGCTTCTAAAAAAGAAGTTATGTACTTACCATAACGTTCCATGTTTGTAGTCCATCTCGCCTACATTCTTGCTGGATGTGTTTGGAGCCGATATTCGGCTCTGACTCAGCCGATACTAAAGCTTGAGAGCTTTTATTGGCTCGAGACTGACCCCTATCCCATGGTGCCTCATGGCAATTCCCCAGATCTTGTTTGCAAGAAAGCAATAAGTACCTAACAGGTATGAATTATCAGAAACTGTATACATACAGACAAAAAAATTATGTAATATTATCCATGCCAGATGGACAACAACTATAACCAGGTCAGACAGCACCAGTATAGTCCACCAGATCCTCCAGAAAAAGGAAGGGGGTAGGATGGAGGGACGCAAGAATGTAGGTGAGATGGACTAGAAACATGGAACGTTATGGTAAGTACATAACTTCTTTATGTTATGTAGTACTCTCTCGCCGTAATTCTTGCTGGATGGGACAGTGTCCCTAGCACCTTTATCCTGGGTGGCTCAAGCGAAGAGACTCTTCAGCACAGTGGAACCAAAGGATGACCTGTCTTGGGAGGCCAAATCCAATTTGTAATGAGTGACAAAAGAATATGGTCTTGCCCAAGTAGCTGCTGCGCAAATAGTATCAACTGGGAGCCTAGATCTAAAGGCACATGAAGTAGATACTGCCCTAGCAGAATGGCCTTTTACTTTGTTAGGTAATTTTTGTCAGCAGTTTGATAAGCAAAGGAAATGCAATCTGAAAGCCATTTTGAAAGAGTAACCTTGGAAACAGTCAAGCCCTTATTCCTGTCAGAAAAGGAAACAAATAACTGATCTGATTTTCTGAATTCTTTAGTCCTGTGTAAGTAAATTCTGAGAATTCTGTGAACATCTAATTGGTGTAGTCTGCACTCCGATTTATTAGAGTGGTTTGGAAAAAACACTGGTAGCTCAATAGTAGTGTTCAGATTATGCTCTAAGCATACCTTGGAAAGAAAGGAAGGGTTTGTCCTGAGTGAGACTCTATCCTTGTGGAAAATAATGTAAGGAGGTCGAATAGTAGGGGCTTGTAGTTCTGAGACTCTCCTAGCAGATGTTATGGCTACTAAGAATAGTGTTTTCCAAGATAACAATTTCAGATCTGATGAAGAAGAGGGCTCAAAGGGTCCAGACATTAATGATGTGAGAACTAAGTTTAAGTCCCAGGGTTCTGACGTTTGTTTGATCGGAGGCCTGAGAAGGAGAACTCCCTTCAAAAAGGTTTTGCACAAGGAGTGTGACATGATGGGATTTCCCATGAAGCCAAAATGGAAATTAGAAATGGCAGCTAACTGAACTCTAACTGTAGTGGCTGCAGCTCCTTCATGAAAAATTAATGCAAGGAAGGACAAAATAGATTCTATAGGAGCCATATAGGGATCTAAGCCTTGGGTTTGTAGCCCAAATAGAAAACCTTTTCCATTTGCTGGAGTATAACTTCTGAGTGGAAGGCTTATGGGATGAGATCAGAATGTGTTTGACAGAAGGGGAGAGGGGGATGCACCTGGTTATTCGTGGAACTGGAGCGGCTATGCTGTCAATTTGAGGGTGTAGATGGTGGGATGGAACTGCCCCGATTGATGAATCAGGTCGTCTGGAGATGGTTCCAGAATCCACAGTTCCTCCAAAAGGTAGGGCCACAGGAATGGAAACCATACTTGTCGAGACCAGTAAGGAGCAATGAGGATCAGGGTACTCCTCAACTGCTTTGCTTTCTGTATTACCTTTGGGATGAGAGGAAATGGTGGGAAGGCATAAAGAAGTCCCAGGGGCCAATCGTGGACTAGAGCATCCCTGGGCGACATCTCCGGATGGGGAATTAAGGCAAAGTAGCTGCTGCATTTGGTGTTCAGGTAAGTGGCGAATAGGTCACAACAAGGCTGGCCCCATCTGTGAAAGATCTCTTTCGCAACTTCTGCATTCAGGGACCACTCATGAGGCATCAGAATTACTCAGCTGAGTTTGTCTGCTATCACACTGGATTTCCCCGGGATGTGCATTGCTACCAGAAAACACTGTCTCTATCGCCCATTTCTAAACTCTTAAGGACTCTCGGCAAAGCTGGTAAGATTTGGTTCCCCCTTGCTTGTTTATGTACCACACGACAGACATGTTGTCTGACTGGACTGCAATTGTCCCAGTGGGAAGGGAGTTGTGAAGTGCTTGCAACGCATATAACACCTCTCTCCTCTCCAGAACATTGATGTCCAAGTGGTTCTCGTGGTTCTGCCAAGTACCTTGGACTGTCATTCCCAGATAATGCCCCCCCCCCAATCTGGGACGTGTCCGTGGTCAAAACTGCTTTCTCTTGGGGAGGAACAAGTGGACGACCTAGGAGAAGTTATACTGTGTGCAACCACCATGTCAGATCCTTCTTGCAGGTGTTTGTTATGAAAATCTGATGAGACAATGGAAGGTCTTGGATCGACCATTGGGCAAATAGCAGCCACTGAAGTATTCTCATGTGTAGATGGGCTAGAGGAACTAATAGGATGGAGGAAGCCATAGTCCCTAGGACTTGAAGGACTACCCTGGCCTGAACTTTTTGACTGTTTAGCAAGGATCTGACTTGAATTGCATAGAGACTCTACTCTTTCCGGTGTTAGTCTTGCTGACATGGTGGTTGTGTCTATTTCTGAGCCTAAAAATACAATGTGCTGTGAAGGAGATAAGGCTGATTTTTTTAGGTTGACGGCGATGCCTAAACTGGTGCACAACGATAGAGTCTCGTCCCTGGTTCTGATGAGTTGATGCTTGGCGGTAGCAGTGAGGAGCTAGTCGTCTAGGTACGGAAACACCTGGAATCCTTGACGTCTCAGGTGAGCCGCTACCACTGCCATGCATTTGGTGAACACACTAGGGGCTGTAGTGAGACCAAAGGGCAGTGTTCAAAATTGAAAATGACTGGCTCCCAGCAGGAAGCGTAAGTTTCTCCTGGAGTGCCTGTCCATTTTGATGTGGTAGTACGAGTCCTGAAGATCTACTGAGCACATCCAATTGTCTTCCCCAATAAAAGGGAATATCAACTGCAGAGTGATCATTCGGAACTTTGATTTCTTTACAGACTTGTTGAGTCTGCTGAGATCTAGAATTGATCTCTAATCCCCTGTCTTTTTGGAACTAAAAAGAATCAAGAGTAAGTTTCAGATCCTATTTGCTCTTTGGGGACTTCTTGGATGACTCTTTTTTTGCAGCAACGAGATGACCTCTGATGTTGCACGATCTAGTTGAATGGGTGGCAAGTCTGGTGGAGACCGGTTTGCTGGGGGTTCAGAAACAAAGGGCATTAGATAACCTCTGGATATTATGGTGTGTACCCAACAATCTTGCGAGATGTATAGCCAGGTGCTTGGGTACAGCGACAGACGACCCCCGACTGCCTCCACAGATGGACAGTCGGGCAATTCCTCAGGGGCGATGGAAGGGATGATCAGAGAAGGTTTCTCTATCTCCCTGATGTTGCGGACCTCCTCTGCTGCGAGGACGGCGTCTTCCAATATATCCTCCCCCTTTGCCTCTAGGGGAGGGTTGACCTTGTGCCTGAGGGAAACCTTTTTGGGATTTACGGAACCACATTTTCCCTCATGTATTACCCTTGGGATAGTGTCTGTACGGGAGGGAGAAATGGACTCCAACGGCAGAGAAGGTTTTCCCTTCTTGCTCGCACCTGGTCGAAGTCTTCTTCACCTGGGGTCCAAAAAGAGATGAACTATCCAAGGGGACATTAGTAAAGGAAGACTTAAAGGATTTTGTGAAATTACAAAGACGCATCCAAGAATGTCTCATGAGGGATATTCCTGCTGCGACTGCCCTACTCTTTCTGTCTGCAGCATACGATATCAGCTTCGTGGAGGAGTAAGCTATTGATGTAAGGGTGGAGAGCTGCGCAGAAACCTTATCCATGGATCCTGGAGCTACTGAACCCTGTAGGGTATCTCCCGACTCCTTCAGAAGATCCCTCTGAAGATGAGTAAAATGGGTAAGGTAATTCAGCGATCTTAGAGTAAATGCCACTGAAGAGAAGGTACGCTTCCCATACCTATCCATTGTCCTAGACTCCTTGCTAGGAGGATGGATATTAGAAGACATTTCAGATAACTCCTCCTTGTTGGCCGCTGCTACCACCATAGCACATTGGTAAGAAAAGTCTTATCTTCAGGTGCTGTCATGAATTTATTTGGCCTCCCCAGGACGGGCTCCACTGAGTCTGGGGAGGTCCAAGCTTTCAGCGATATGACCCCTAAGAGTTGGTCATAAGGCACTGTCACCCAGGAGGTGGAAGGTTGGGAACCAAAGGCCTCAAGAGACACTGATTTGTCCTCAGTAGGGTTAGAGGTCTTCCAGTTACCCCTCTGTTTAAGGATTTCTAGGATGTCAGAAAAGGAGACATCCTCAGAGGGGGATCTAGGGGACCTTTCTGATTCCTCCAAATCAGTGTCAGAAGTGACAGACTCAGGTGAGTCAACCTGCTTCCTCTTACACAGTCTCTTCCGAGGGAGCTCTCCAGTGGGATAATCTGGGGACGTCTCGGAAGAGGGGGCACCTCCAATGGGGGCTGCTTGGGTCTCTGGTTCCCTACGCTGTGGGGGTGGCAGGAGTGAAGAGGTTGCTGCCTGCTGCTGGTGGGACACAAGTTCCAAAGGTATGGCTTTTGCAGAAGATAAAGCCTTCTCTATAGCTTCGAAGGCATCCCCCCCCCCCCGCACCGAAGAAGACCTCCATTCCGAGCAAGAGGGAATGGCTCCAAAGCAGATATTGGAGCCGAGCTGAGTTGAGCCGAGGCACCGAGAGGGAGGGTTGGTTCCGAAGAAAACCCAGGGTGATTGTCCCCCTTGGAGTTGACTCAAGAGTGTCAGCTCCCAGAACCCTCAGCTCCAGACTGAGCCACCGAGGATAGAGTAATCGGTTCCGAAGAAACAAAAAGGATCCCTGGAACCGACGGATCCAGTACTGAAGAACCTGAAGTGATGGGTTGCGAGAGCGAAGCAGTCAGAGAAGGAGCAGTGGCATGTAAAAGGGTCAGCTCCGAAGTCTTTGGGTCCGGAGGGGCCAATTTCTTTGCCAGAGCTGGATCTGAAAGCAACCTCTTCACCACCTGCTCGATGTCCTCATCTGAAAGTGTCCTGGAGGATCTGGAGGAGACAGAAGGAGATCTCCTCCTCTCCAAAACAGGAGATCTCAAAGTAGGTGACACAGGATCAATATCAAGTAAATGTCTCGGTACCGAAGGTTGCCTTGGCACCAAGGAGACCGATGGTGCCGATGTGGAAGAAGCTAAATCGGACCCACAACTCCTTGGCTCCGACACTTTGTTATTTTTCAATGGCTCCGAAGCTGGGGCCAAAGATTTCTGTTTTGAAGACTTAGGAGCTGCCTGACCGAGTTCCAGCTGTTCCTGGAAGGAACTGGTCATAGGACCCCTATCAATTAGTTTTCATTTCCTCTCATTCAAGACCCTGGTACTAAATGCATGGCAAATGGTACAGGGCTCTTGCAAATGAGCTTCACCTAAACAGTACCTGCAACTGGTGTGACTGTCTGTCAAAGACATTTTTTGTGAGCATCTATCACACTTTTTAAACCCCAAAGGGCGATGGTCCTTATGCTCTCTATCCTTTTCTTTGGACATTCTGACTGAAAAACCATAGTCTAGCTAAAGAAGGCAACAAACAACAATAACTAACTACTAACTACTAAAGTAATAATAAGATAGTGAAAGATAGAAGAGAGTTATATAAACTTTTTTTTAAGACACACACTCAGGGAAGAAAGGCCCTCTAACTTAAACAGGCACTACGGCCCTCTAACTTAAACGGGCTGTACAATCCTAAGGGGAAAAATAGGGGTCAAAAACTCTCAAAACAGTCACACAAAGAGATTAACAGTAATAAAGACTGTGATAGAATAAGAACATTTGAGAAAGGGACTAGATTTAATAAATAAAACGGTTACTTAACCAACGAGCCAGTATGACACAACCTCGAAGCTTTTGCGGCAAACGAGATCTGGGGAACTGCCTAGGGGTTAGCCTTGAGCCAGTAAAATCTCTCAAGTTTTAGTATCAGCAGTCGGAGCCGAATATTGGCTCTGAACCCATCCAGAAAGAATTATGGCGAGATAGGACTACATAACATATAAGGTATCTAATATTTTAAAACGGTAGGGAAAAAAGCTGAGTGACAGTACCATACCTAGGGTGGAGCAAAAGGGTGGCTATTCTAGGCATAAGCTGTAAAAGGGGTACGAATATCATCTCAGAAGAGTTCCAAACAGGGCATGACTGCAGAACTCGCATTTATTTTAACAGCTATGGCTGTTGGGATAGTTGTTTAAATGAAGGTGTTTAGACGGTAGTATGTGCTGAAAGATGCCCCCCCCCCAACTTAGAAGAGGGACTCCCCAAGTGAGATAGCAGAAACTTCTTTTGCATGCAGAGGGGGTCTTAGCAGTCCTACAACTGCATAAATACTATAAGGCTGCTCAACTAAAACTATTTCCTGTTTAGAGAGTCGGGAATACAAGGCAAGATAGAAATGGATGATACTTCATCAGGGAAGAAAGTGGGATAGCACTAGAAACATTAATATTTGGTCCCAAACCCATCTGACAAAATATAATAATTGCCCCTTCAAAAAAGCTGTTCAGTAAACTGATGATGTTAATTCTTAAGGGAAAAAAATATGCAACATGGAAATTTGAGCTGCAGCTGACAAGTCAACTGGTCACTGGAATATAAATATGAATATTACTAAAAATTGGTGGGAAACATCAAGAAAGTTATACCTGTGGGAACAATTAAGGAGCACTGAGGGATATATATGACTCGTATCAGAAATTTCATATAAGACGATCTGAAGTCATGACGTACAGAGGATTGTTACATACACTGGGAAAATACGACACTGAGATTAAAAAATTAAACCCTGAAAAAACAGAACAAATTAAACTATTAACAGAGATAAGAAGCACAACTACAAATACTAAAAACTTTGTCAATAAGCTATACAAGACATTGTTGAGGGACAGAGGGGGAGAATGCCCCCCACGAGTAACTGAAGTGATGCAACGGGTCTATATCATTAAATCGAAACGTGATACACCTGAGTGCTATAACATCGACACATATAAAGCAAACGCTAGGAAAGCTGAAACACTGAAACCATGAAATTCATCATATCGAATCACTATGGTTGGCTAAAACGAACAAATTACATTTCCTAATCATTGCAAATGATTAGGAAATGTAATTCCGTTCGTGTTGGGCAACCATGGTAAGTCGATATGATGAATTTCGTCATTTAGGTGTTTTTGGCTTTCTTACCGTTCACTTTATATGTGTCGATATTATAGCACTTGGGTATATCACATTTCGATTGTGTGATACAGACCCTTCAACAGCGAGACAGACAACTGAAAGAGAATGGAAAGAAATTTGTTTGTCCCCCAGATATGACACAAAATCTAGAAGATTCAGAATATTTGCATGGAAGTGTCTCTGCAAATATTTTCATACCCAAGAAATGCTTAGTAAAATATTCCTGGGAACCAGTCTGGGGGTGTAAAAAGAATGTTACAGGAGATCAGGCCCATATTTTCTGATTATGCTCAGAAATTAATACCTTTAAACTAGACCTACAAAGATTATTACAGCATATTATTTCACATGACTTTATTTACCTGACAAGAATTTACTTTTCTAATGAGTTGGGTGGAAGGAAGATGGAGCTCTAGCAACACTTGGGTTACTGTTAGTAAGGAAATTTAGAGAAGCCCGATTATAAGGGAAGTACTGAATCTGATAAAAGAAACTAAAGAAAAAGATCAAATAGTGAAAAAGAACCCTAATATGCACCTCGCTAAAATGTGGGGTTACCTGGAGACAGTTAAGAATAAGCAAGGTCTGGGGATCCCTGTCTGACAGATGAGATGATTCTTGCATATTTAAATTTGTAAAAAAAAGTCCAAGCTTGTTTACTCATGTACAGAGCTAAAGATCATAGATGAGGGGGAGAAAGGCTTGCATGCAATGTTGCATTATCCCAGCTCTATTCTTCTAATGTCTATGGTCCAATCACCTGGAGAACAAGTTTTCTTTTTTAGAAACTTGATTGTTCATTAATATGTATGACCGAAATAATTCTGACTCCATTGCTATACCCATCAGCATTCTAATAAATAGGTCTCTACTCGAATCCTATGTACCCAAACTCTGGTGTTCTCTTTTCATCCTTCCACTTCACAAAGGGGGCAAAAATTGTAATGTCTCCAATTTCCTTCTCATTGCCATCCTCTCCCCATATCCAAAATCCTAGAAAAATGTATCCACCTACAGCTCATGCCTTTCCTTACTGAACACCAACTACTCTCTCCTACCCAGCACGGCTTCCGCCCAGGACACAGTACTAATACCGCCCTTCCCTCCTTCCTTCATTCTGTGAACTCTGCACGTGACTCCGGTAACTTAGTATCATCCGTTCTACTAGACCTATCCAAAGCTTTTGACACCATCTCCCACTCCATCCTCCTAAACCATCTCTCTGACCTCAACCTTAGCCAAAAAGCTCTTTGCTGGTTCTCTAGCTACCTTTCAAACAGGTCCCAAGCTGTGAAATGGGGCCAAGCAACGTCTACCTTTGTTCCTACCCCTACCGGAATACCTCAAGGTTCCATTCTTGGCCCATTACTATTCAACATCTTTATTAACAACTTTCATAAAGCCATCCCCAATACCACAATTGTGCAATACGCTGATGATTCCACTCTGATCTGCCAAGCCCCTAACCTAACAGAGCTCCAAGCTCTAACACAAACAGCATTTTCAACCAATGAAAACTGGATGTTCCAAAATCACCTCTCCATAAATGCCAACAAAACTAAGATGCTGCTCTTCTTCCCCTCCAAATCCTCATCTCTTGATAAAAACTCTTTCCAAATAATCAGCCTTAATAACTCCACGATTGAAATAGTAACCTCCACTAAACTTCTTGGTGTTACAATTGATGACCAGCTCAAATTCAATACTCATATTCAGCTAAACATCAAAAAAACACATATAAAACTTGGCTTACTGTATAGAAACAACCACTTTCTGTCCCCTTCCACTAGGCTAATCCTTGCCTCTACTTACCTCCTTCCCTCTCTACTATATGGCGCTCCTCTGCTCACTAATCTATCATCTACTCTTACCTCCAAATTGGAACAATGCTACAACAAAATCTCCAAATTTGCCACTAAATCCAAATCCTCCTCTCATCACTGCACCTCCCTTCACTCTCTAAACTGGCTTGAACTCCCCAATCATCTTAACTTTCTCCAACTCACCACAGCCCATAAATTAGTGTTCCATCCTAACTGTCCTGCTCTTTCCAATATTCTTCAACCCTATACCCCCCTCAGATCCCTTAGATCTTCTCACCAAAACCGGATCACAGTACAAAAACCAAAGCGCCCAGCAGGTCAACTCCTCTTATCCTTTACCCTAGCTAAAAAATGGAACGCCCTACCCACCTCTCTAAGAACCTGCAACAACCTAGACAACTTTAAAACCCAACTTTATTCTCACCTTTATCTAAATAGGATATGCAACTGCATCCAGTCCAAATATCCTCCCCCTTCTCTCCAGGCTAATCTCTATACCTTCCTAATCCTCTTCTAACCTCTCCTAAAATACTAAATGTATACGCTACTAAAGCATTTTTGCACTATATGCTTAAGCTACCCAGGCAAACCTCCTTACCTTCCTCATCTCTTCTAAAATACTAATTGCATAAGCTTCTAAATGTTAAAGTTTTTAAATTTTTCTTTGCTTTTTATACAATATGCCAATCTTTTCCTGCTGAACTTAACTGAAACTGTTAATACTTTTGCTAATTTAGCAATCTGATATTGGTATTGTAGACTATTTTGTAGCCACCTGTTAATTGTAATGTTATCTGTGTCTGAACTCTTTTTTGTAATTAAAATTGTTGTTTCTGTGGAGCTTTTCTCCCCGGGCCTCCACTGAAAACGGGCCCCCAAGCCCAGTGGACCTCCCTGGTAATCAAACTGAAATAAATAAATAAATACATGCATACAGTTATTGCATTCACCATTCTTACTGCTGCAAATATATGCATCTTATGAAAGAGAGAGACATAAAATATTTAGGTAAGATCAGAAACATAGATGAGGGTAATAAAAACACCACTGTGCAAATCATATTCAAAAGGAATTTAATATTTTTTAGTGCACACTCTATTTTTACATTTTTAACAGTAACAGTAATTGAGTTCAATGATTACAATTAATGCAGTTCGTTAGGCAACCCAGTGCTATCTAAACTCAAACACACCAAAAAAATACCCTTTGACTACAAAATAGGAGTCACCTCTCACGCTTGACTATGGATGTTACTACTTTTAAGCCTCCACACAGCAGAATTTTCATTACAAATGTAAAGAAAGACTGGCTTACTTACCACTGATGGACAAAACGTTTTTAAATTGCAGTTATGTCCCTGTTTCTTTGTTTTTTTATGTATTTATTATTAATTCATTCATCTAGCATTTGTGGCCAGGTTAATTCCACTAGGCTAGTAGGCTTTTTTTCAGGGGAGACCCAAGGTTCTATTTAAACTTCTGGGGTAAATTTGGCCAGGGTTTTGGGAAACCTCCCCTATTCTTTTCTATAAATGCTGTGGGAACTTTTTCATCCTCCTGAGCTATCACCAACTCAAGCAAATGAGGCATTGTATCTCATTCGATGTACAACACACTGAAGAGTGCAACACATCTACCTGGTGTTGGAATAGAACCTACAAGCTTCTACACCAAAGGTGAGTGTGCTATCTGCTGCACCACTGACACTGCTATGATCACAAGCAAGCACACACTACACCCGAGATACAGCCAGAAGTATTAGACTTGTACACCACTTTGCAGAATCCAGTGTTCCCCTCACCCACACTCTCTCTCTCTCTCTCTCTCTCTCTCTCTCTCTCTCTCTCTCTATATATATATATATATATATATATATATATATATATATATATACATGGGTTCACTTTAAATAATTGAATGTTCAGAACACTGACATTCTGATCATCGAGACCAAAACATTGAAGGTTTAAAGTGGAAGTGCCAGGTAAGTGAGAGTGTGGAATGTTGGGTGTGTATGCAGGGCAGCAAGGTGCCCTGCATGTTGTGTGTGTGTGTGCTTGTGTGTGCCTTCTGAGTGTTGGCATTGCAGGTAGGGTACGGAAAATCTCCTGTTTAGCGCTACCGCATATAGCCTATATATATTTTCCCTAGGGAAAAAAAATCACTGTTCCGTTTGTTCAGGATTTGGAATATTCGACATTTAGCTATTGATAAAGCGAC
The DNA here is from genome assembly GCF_019279795.1 of Protopterus annectens. Taxonomy (NCBI): domain Eukaryota; kingdom Metazoa; phylum Chordata; order Ceratodontiformes; family Protopteridae; genus Protopterus; species Protopterus annectens. Next base: position 884,476,798 of record NC_056733.1, on the reverse strand, counting down.
GTTCGAAACATTGAATGTTCACTTATTTAATTGGGAAGCTGAAGTAAACATTCAACATCTACAGCTTAGTGTTCAAGTGGGCTCAATATCCTACATTACAGGGGGACACAGTTCAGACACAGGTAACACAGGTTGACCCCACTTCTAGCAAAGACATCACCCAGTTTCTTGGCAGCCATATTATTGTATTTTGACATGTGTGACAGAAAAATTGTCACACGTCACATGAAGTATCATTACACGTAGCCAAGCTCTATGGAGCAGGGGTATAGAGCCTTAACTACAGCCCAAGTGACCAGGGTTTGATTACTAGCCACGGCCCTGTAGGAGCCAGCCAGGGATGGGGAGGAGTGAAGGAGTGTGGTCCACTCACTCTTCCAAAGAAACGGACTGCATACACTCAGGGGCACACTGCACAATGTTACCTCCTTGGTGGAGACCACGAAAATCACCATTCATGCTTTGAGAAAAAGGAACAGGGCTGCTTAAAGGGAATGCCTCTTGCACAACTGAGAGGACAGTCTCTACCGTCAGCCCACTGCAAGTCTCTTTCTGATGCCTCAGTGGATATGTGCTAGTAGGGATGAAGAAAAAAAAAAAAAACTAACACAAACTAAGAAACCACAAACACTCGCACAGACTCCAATGGGGATTAATATTAATCCAAAAATGTAATACTACTACTATAAGGGAGACACAAGAAACATCATGTAAATCCTGGATAAGTGCTTTCTTTTTATTAATAGTAAAACTTCATCACATCACTCATTAAAATTCAAAAGACACTTACATAGTGAAATCACAAAATACTTCACTACCACACCCCCCAGAATATAAAGGACCACTATATGTAAAACCCGTTTTTAAAAAATACCCAAACACTATTATCTTATCTAGCTTAAGCTCTTTAATTTCAGTAAACAACTTACGGATACCTGATCATTAAGTCCAGGAAAATTGCAAGTATCAAACAATAACTGCCAATACAACTCGCATTTCTCCAACCTCAATGACCATGCTCCACCTCATTCATTTTGGGTCACCTTTTCAACCATCGCAAATTTAAAACTATGTTTTGGCTATTGCATAATGTGCGTAACCAGGGTATTAGATAATTTTACTTTCTTGATTTCTTGAACATGTTCCCTTTTATCCTCAGTTTTCCCACAACAAAAGGCGGAGCAACATTGACAAATAGCAGCAGAGAAAAAGAATAGTTGTGTAAAACGTTACTATAGCCATAACCATAGATGTCCTTCTCTCCCATGCTGCAGTATTCTTAGTGTGGGATTCCCTTGCCACATGTGACCCGAACACTGGCTCCTATACAACATTTTTATTTTATTTTACATTTGTGTACCAGGATAGTCTGACTGGACACAGGTCCATTTACAGCAGAGGCCCGGGGAGAAAAGCTCCACAATTAGGTTAACATCAACATGGTAATACAAACAATCATATAACAGTGATAACTGAGGTAAGTACAGACATAAAAAGTCTCATACAATCCAGTCTAAATAATAAATAATACATCAGCAGTAACTGAGTAAATTTATAAAGATAGTCTCCTACATCAAAGCTCTAACATTGATTAATGAGATAGGATAAAAGGAATAAAAAAATCATATGATTAGACATGACATATTATGCAATTTCAAGTTGACAGTACGATACCTAACTGTAGCATATATACAGTAGGGATAGCAAGAAGGAAGGTGTAAAGTGTGCTGAGATTGTGAGATTCATGTGATGCATGGACATAGCCATGTATTCATAAGATGTGATTTGAGAGCATTTTTGAAATGTGTGTTAGTGGGGACAGAGGTCAAAGAAGGGGGGAGGTTATTCCAGGATCTAGCCATGGCATGAGAAAAAACAGAGTTGGTGTTAGCTTTAGAGATGCAGAGGAGAGGACGATTACTTCTTTATGGACAGAGTAACTGGCTTAGTGCTGTTTTTTTTTTCAGGATGTCCAACAATAATAAAGGCAATGGCTAGTTGGTGGTAACTGAGTAGCTGGGGAAGTTCTAACCATCGTAGTTCCCTTAGAGATTGACAGTGATGGGTTCTGAAGGTGTAGTTGTTAGCAAACTTGGCAATTTTATTGTAACATGATTCAAGTCTGGTGAGATCACGTTTTCTGACTTGGGTAAGAATTGGTGCAGCATACATTAGAGTGGAGAGTAGACGGGTTTGGGCTAAAGTGATCCGTGCCTGTTCTGAGAGGAACTGTTTATGCCTATATAGGGTTCACTTTTTTTGTGAACCTTTTTTATGGTTTGTGAGATATGGACATCGAAGAGTAGGTTACTGTCAATTTCTATACCGAGGAGTTTGGTATGGTCAGAGGGAGATATGATGGTACAACTTTTGGAAGAGATTGAAAAGGATAGGGGGGTAGGTACAGATTTGTTGGGGGTGAAAAGTAGCAATTTTGTCTTATTGGGGTTTAGGATTAGTTGGATATCAGTAATCCAACTTTCTATAGAAGTGAAGGATTCTTGTGTGAGTTGTAGAGTGGAAAGAGATGGAGCAGAGCAGATAAGAGTTGAATCGTCAGCATACTGTATAAGGGAGGCATGTTGGGTGGAGGTGTGTAGATTGTTGATAAATATGGAGAAGAGTAGTGGGCCTAAAATCGAGCCTTGTGGTATGCCTATCGTAGTTGGGAGTAAAGCAGATTGTATGCCTTGCCATTGAACTGATGGCTGCCTATGTGATAAATTTTAAACCAGGCAATAGTGGAAGGGGCACACTGTGGTGCAGCGGTTAGCATTGTCGCCTCACAGCAAGAGGCTCTCTGGTTCGATTCTCGGCTGGAGAACCTTCTGTGCGGAGGCTGCATGTCCACCCCACGGTCAAGTGAATTTAAAGACATCCAGTTAGGTGCATGTGCCTTCCTTGAAGGTTGGGCATCAGGCTGGCAACTTGACACCGTAGAAACTCACTACCAGTCATTAGCAAACCGGAGTTCTGCCGTGGCGACCCCTAACTGGGAAAAGCCAAAAGATATTACTTTTTTTTACTAGTGGAAGGAGCAAAGGATAGGGAGGCCAGAAAGACTAGAGGTTTGGAGTGTGAGACTATATCAAATGCATCTGAGAGATCTAAAAATATTGCAGAAACAAAATTATTGTTATTTCTGTGAAGATTGATCTGGTTGGTGAAAGAGAGGAAACCAGTTGTTGTGCTGTGATTTTGCCAGAAGCCATGTTGTGTGGAGTAGAGAAGATTGTGAGTGTTTAGGAATTTCATGACTTGAGAGTGAATACATTTCTCAAGCAGTTTAGATAAGCAGGATAGAATGGCAATAGGACGATAGTTTGAGAATTCATAAGAACTGTCACCTTTATGAAGTTGTATAATGTATGAAACTTTCCAAAGTTGGGGGATGTAGGCTTCCTGTATGGAGTGGTTGATGAGGAAAGAAACTGGGTAAGATACGGATTCAGCAGCACTTTTTAGGAAGTTGGGACAAAAAGCGCTTTGTGTTCACAGTTGTTTTTATCATCTACTTCAATATATATTCTGTACTTTTTATTATTTTTGCTTGTGCTATATTAAAGAAAAGGAACTACAGTACTTGGAGTGGACTTACCTTCTTCTGCAAGCATCTTGGATTGTTGTTTGGTCTCCTACTTTTCCTCGTTTTGTATATGTGTATGATTGTTATTGAATAGCTGGGTGGATAGAGTTAGGATGGATTCTGTAAAATAGTGATTAAACTGAGATGCTATGTCTTTTGTACTGTTGTCTGAGGAGGGGGCTGGAGTGGTAATTTTTCCTGGTTTTAGAAGGGAGTTGACAGCATGCCTAAACTTTTGGGGGTCTTTTGAGTGTTTGTTTTAGACCCCAAGGAAACAGTTCTTTTTGTCTAATTCGGTTCGTTTCTTGGCCAGATTTCTGAGTTATTGGAAATTTTGTTTGGCTATGCTAGTGTTATCCCTTTTCCAGATTTTCCAAGCTTTATCTCTAGACTTTAGTAAGGGTCTTGTGTCCCTACTCAGCCATGGTGCATAGTTTGCCTTGACTCTGATTATTCTAATGGGTGCAACTTTGCTGAGGACATTTAAGACAGTATTATTAAAGTATTCGAAGGCTGGGTCTAAACCTAGGGTTAGTAGTGGTTTTCAGTTAGTTTGTTTTAGAGTACAGTTTAGCTCCTGCATGTTTAGTTTGCAGTCATCTCTAACTTGTCTAAAGGTTAAGGGCTTAGGTATGTTGGTGCGTTTGCGTAGGAGAAAAGTGGGGAGATGGTCACTGAGACCATCTGGTAGACAACCTGTCTGGTAGTTTTGTTTGGGGCAATTGACTAGTGTCCAATCTAGAATGGATTGTTTATGGGGTTTTTTATCAACTCTAGTAGGTTTTTGAATGAGTTGTGAAAAACCAAAGAGATTAATATGATTAGTGGGGTTGTTAGAATTAAAGACTATCCAGTCGGTGTTTAGATCACCTAGTAAGATAGTTTCTTGTTGCAGATTCTCTGAGGTCCACAGTAATATTTCCTCAATAGTAGGGGAGTTATTTCCTGGGGGAATATAACAGCAAAGAATATTATTTTTTTTTGTTATTGTTTAAGTATAGAATTGTACCTAAGATTTCGGCATTTTGAAACTTGGGAAGTGCGATCTGTAGAGGTTTCATTTTGAGGTTATTTTTAAAGAAAATTGCAATTCCGCGCCCTTCTTGCCTACGCTATCTAGTCTTAAGATATTGTATCCTGGTGGGAGGATTTCTTTGTTTTGGGTGTTGGGTTTTAGCCAGGTCTCAGTGATTGTTAGTATGTCTGGGGAGTAGTGGGTTATAAATGCATGTAGGTCAGGAAGCTTATTTTATATGCTCCTGGTGTTGATGTTGAGAATTAGCAGGTCAGAGTTTTGCTTGCTTGAGGGTGGGGTATTAAGTGGACCTGGGTTTGGGTGTGTGTCACCTGATATAAAGTAGGCGCTTTGTGATCAGTAGTCTGTGTTTAATTGTATGTGCTATTTCTAAGTTGGATATGAATATTTTAGTAGTGTAAGATGTAGTTACGTGGAATTTATGTATGTGTAGTATAGAGCTGTCTCTAAATAGTGTGGGACTGACAGGAAAGTCTATGTGTGAGTTTAACTTTATGGATCTATGTGTAGTATGGAATAAAGTGTTTCCAAGCTTAAGCCTGGGTGCTGTAGGTGCGTGGGACATCACAAGTACAGCCATAAACCAGGAACCTTAAATGCACGCACAGACCTCAGAACTTAAATGCCCAGTCGGACAATCCAATAGAGAGTAAAAAGAGATGTCAACAAGAGGTACAAAGTGTCATATGCTGGCAAGTGTGACCATAGTCTAGGGGGGTGCCTCAGGGTGCCCTTTAGACAGGTCAATAGTAAAAAAAGGGGATAGGTTGGTGGGAAGGAATACTGCAACATGGAAGAGAAGGACATCTATGGTTATGGTAAGATTTTACACAACTATTCTATGTCCTTCTATTCCTATGTTGCAGTATTATTAGTGTGGGAGAGTGCCACAACTTAGTTAGAGGGAAGAGTGGAGGTAGAGGTAGCCGATTCCACAAAGTCCTGAAGGATTGGTCTAGCAAACTTTGCCTGGACTCTGGAGACATGGTCCAACTTGTAGTGTCTAATGAAAGTGTGTATGGTGGACCAGGTGGCTGCTTCCAGGATGGAGGCTGTGTCTAGGCCTTTGAGGAAGGCTTTGGAGGTTGCCACGACCCTGGTAGAATGAAGTCTTACTCCCTGGGGTAGGTTCTTGCCATGGTAGGAGTAGCAGAAGCAGGCAGGTTTTCTAATCCAGTAAAAAATGGTTTGATTGGAGACTCCCTTGCCCAGACCTCTGGGGTGGAAGGATGCAAAAAGTTGGTTTGATTTTCTGATGGACTTAGTTTTGTCTAAATAAAACCTTAGTTGTCTGTGCACATCCAGGGAATGGAGTATCCTCTCACTGTCATTGGTTGGAGAGGGGAAGAAAATGGGCAGGTGAATGGATTGGTTTACGGACAGTTTGTTGACCAACTTGGGCATGAAGGAAGGGTTAGTATGTAGGGTCACCCTAGTCTTGTGGAAGATAGTGCAGGGTGAGCAGGCCATTAGAGCTTGTAACTCTGACACCTTCTAGCTGAGGTAAGGGCCACCAGCAGTACAGTCTTATATGTACACATTTGGAGTGTAGCAGCACTTCCTGCTACGAATGGAGGCAGTGTGAGTTTTCTCAGGATGAAGTTTAGGTCTCAGGGTGGTGAGATGGGTTTTCTTGGTGGTCTGATATGTAAGCCCCCTTTTAGGAACAATTTAACATCTAGCCTGGGTAGTAAAGGTGGTTCTAATAGTAGACAGGCTGAAATTGCTGATAGGTGGACTTTCACTGAAGAGTACGAAAGACCAGCCTTAATGAGTTCACACACATAAGTAAGGACTGGGGGGGTGGTCTGCCTGACAGGGATCCCTGTCCTCATGGAGACACCAGTTGGAGAATCCTTCCCATTTTGATAAGTAGGATCTCCTTGTAGTAGGTTTCCTGGCCTCCCTCAGGACTAAAAGCATATCCTCTGAGTAGTGGTGTCTGAAAGGAATTAAAAGTTTATCACCCATTAGACCTAACATCTGTTGGTGAGGGTGAATTACAGTTCCCTTCTGTTGTGTAAGTAGGTCCACCTTGTGGGGTACCTTGTGGTAATTGTCCTTGGCTAATGAGAGAAGTAGGGGGAACCAGTGCTGCCTTGGGCAATAGGGAGTCACCAGCAAGATTTTTGGTTTGTCCCTCCTGATTTTCAGGAAGCCTTTTTGAATGAGAGGGAAGGGTGTAAATGCATATAGAAACTGCCCCTTCCAGGGAATGCTGAAGGCATCTATCCTCCAGGCAAGTGGAGAGTGATTCTTGGTGCAGAATTTCTTCAATTGTCTGTTCTGGGAGGAGGCAAACAAATCTATCTGAAGTGTGCCAAACCGGTGGACAATGTCTAGAAAAATGTCCTTGTTCAGCATCCACTCGTGTTGTAGAGAGGATGTTCTGCTCAGAATATCCGCTTCTTTGTTGTCCTGGGAAGGGATGTATGTTGTCTGCAGGGATAAGCTGTTTCTGGAGGCAAGGTCCCAAATTTGTAATGTTATCCGGCAGAGCAGGTAGGCCTTGGTCCCCCCCCCCCCGTTTGTTGAGATACCACATGACTGTGGTGTTGTCTGTGAAGATTTGAAGGGCACCTGGTTGCAAGATAGGGAGAAAGTCTTTCAGGGCCAGAATAACTGTGGTCATTTCCCCTCACATTGATATGTTTCTTTTGGAGGGTAGGATGCCGGTTCTCCTGTACCATAAAGCCTTTCATGGTAGCTCCTCACCCTAGTTCTGATGCATCTGTATGCATGTGGTGGGTTGGGCTGGAGTGGGAGGTCTGGGTTCAGTAGTATTTGTTGAATCCACCACCTTAGTTCTGCTTTGAGGCAGTGCAGGAGTGTAATTTGGCAATCTAGAGGATGTTGGTGTTGTGACCACACATTTTTCAAGTACCACTGCAGTTTTCACATGTGCATTCTGGCTAAAGGCAGCAAAGGGATGGTAGCTGCCATTATCCCAGGATTTGCAAGAATTGCTTTGCAGATATCTGCTGAACCTGTTATAGGCTATGGAAGTGGGAAGAGAGGGAAAGAACATTGTCCTGATGGAGGAAAGCTCACATCAGGTCTGTCCTGATCCTGCAGCCCAAAAAGATTTTTGTCCTGCGTGGGGGTTAAGGATGATTTGGGGATGTGGGTGAACCCCAGGCTTTAAAGCAGGGAAGTAGTAAACCTCAGATTGTTTTGTAGGGTGTCCTCTCTTTCTGCTAGAATGAGGATGTCGTCTAGGTAGGGATAGATGTGGACACCTTTGGTTCTGCAAAAGGCTATAGCTGGATCTAGGCATTTTGTGAATACCCTGAGTGCAGTAGATAAACCAAAGGGTAAGGCTGTAAATTGAAAGTGAGAGCAGGGCCCAGTGAAATGGAAGAATTTTCTGTGGGAGGATTTCATGGGATTATGGAGGTATGCTTCCTTTAGATCGAGTGTGGACACAAAGGCCTGGGCTGACAATAGTGGGAGTAGAGTTTGTAGGGATAGCATTCTGAATGATGGAACTTTTAGGAATAGGTTTAGAAAGGACAGAGCTAGTATTGTTCTCCAAGTCCCATCTTCTTTTGGGTACCAGAAATAGTCTTGAGTAGAAGCCTTTTCCTTCCTGTCCTTGAGGGACAGGTTCTATAGTTCCTAGGTTCAGAAGGTGCTGCAATACATCTGAGGAATGAGATGCAGTTGATTTTTCAGGGGAAAAGGAATGACCCTTGTAGAGGGCTTTTCCTTCCAAGAAAGGAAATATCCATTTTGTACTATTGCCAGCACCCAGTGGTCTGATGTGATGGATTTCCAAGTGGGAGAGAAGGGGAGTTGGGCAAGGCAGTCACTCTTTGTTGGGTCCACTTCTGTCATGAAAAGTCTGTCTTTGGGTAGGTAGTGAGGCAGCTGGTCTGGAGGTGGTCTGCCTCCTGGTCCATCTCCTATGCCTTGAAGAGGAAGGAGTAGCAGAGGAGGTGGTCCTCCTGACTAAAGTAGCAATAGCAGGGCAATTTCTGTAATATTTAGGAATGGGAGACACTACTAAGTGCTTGATGTCTTGAAGCTCTTTACTTTTCTCCTGCAGGTTTTTGAAGAGGTCTGCAGACTGTTTACCAAACAGGAGGTTGTAGTCTAGTGTGGGGGGGGGGGGGGTCTAGGATTTTTGACTTAAAATCTTCTGGTAGGAGTTGAAGGCGTAGCCAAGAGTATCTGCGAAGTACTGATGCATAAGTTGCGGAACGTGCCAAGGCCTCTGCTGCATCATAACTGCATCTAATAGAATGTCTGGCTACCTGAGAAGCCAGGGACAGTTTTGATGCTACCTCTGTCTTGTTAGGGGAGTCAGGCAAAGAGGACAGGAGAGTGGAGGCTTGAGATACTAAGTCCAGGGCGTATTGTATCATAAGAGTTTGGAAGTTGATAGCTTTGAAGGTTACGGTGGAAGAGGTATAAACCTTCTTGCCTATCCTGTCCATGTTTTTACTATCTTTGTCAGCAGGTAGAAGAGATGCTGATGGAATCAGTCTTGACTGCTTGTCAGGGGATACAGCAATCACAGCAGGGTCTGCCAGGGGTGGTTTTACCAGGGATTTTTGTTCATCTGGAATTTTATAGAACCAGTCAGCTCTCTTAGGGGCAGGTGGTTGTGAGTCTGGGTTCTTTGATGCTGAGGTGAATACATCAAGGTAGGCAGGTATGACTGGTGGGACGACTGAAGGCGAAGGAGATTCCACTTGAAGCAATTCAAACTATCTCTTTTGAGTTTCAGTCATTTGGGAAGTGTCCCATTTAAAGTATTCTTTCATCTTTGTGGTGGTCTCCCCAAAGATGATATCCTCTGGTGGAGAGTCCCCTTCTATGAATTCCTCATCTGGGGAACAATATTCAAGTGGAAAGGCAATTTGAGATGAACAGGAGTTTGACTTATCTCAGGATGAATAGTAAGGCTCCTGTTCTTCTTCCCCTTCATGAGCAGTGGGAAGAGGTAGAGAAGTAGCTGAGGCAGGCCTACGGCTGAGCACTGGAATGGTGGAGGGGGAAGAGGCCATGAAGGCCCACATCAAGGAGCTGGTGAAGGACTGCCAGTCTGGAACTCCTTCACAGGGTAGAGTCTGGTGTTTTGTTTTCTGCTTCCTTTTCAAAGGAGTAGTCTTAGGGAGAAGGCCTGGATTCAGGGGCCTGGGAAGGGGTAGGGGCTTCAAGTAATGGCACCTTGATCAGTCATCTGGTTCCCCTTTGACATCGGTAGGGACTGACGTCAGAGCTAACTCAATGGACGTGCTAGCCATTACTTCTGAAGCAGCTTCCTCGTGGTGAGACGGCAAAGTAGACAGTTCTATCGGCTGTCTCTCAACTCTTAAATCGGAACTTGGCGGGACATCCAACTGCGGAGAGGCAGAGGAACTAGGCCTTGAAACCATGGCCTTTTTCCATGGTGGTTCCGTCGGAGTGGCAGATTCAGGATCCATCCTGAGTGCTAGTGTTTTGAGTCTCTGGTTTTCTAAATATAGATGAAGGGTGGCCAGATGGCTTCGGAGGGTCTTGGGTACAAATGATTGACAAATTGGGCAAGAGGTATGGTCAGGCCCTCGGCCTAGGGTGAAAACACAGCAGTCGTGTGCATCCTTATGCGGAATCTGGTGCCTGCATCAGCATTTATCCTTCTTAGCTGACATTGGCTAACGGTAAAGTACAGCAAACCAAGCTCAAGCAAAATAAAGGAAAAATCCCCAACGGGGTACTTAGCTTTAGACGTCTTCAAGTAAAGGACCAAAGCAATTGATGTGACGGTCGACTGCGGCTGAAAAGTTCTGAGGTCTGTGCGTGGAAAAGTCACATTTAAGGTCCCTGGTTTATGGCCCTATGTGTGGCGTCCCACGCACCTACAGCAGTCAGGCTTAAGCTTTTGTATAGGAGCCGACATTCGGGTCACCTGAGGCAGGGAATCCCACACTAAGAATACTGCAACACAGGACTAGAAGGACATCACCTACTGTGTTGCAATTATAAATTCCTAGCAACTTCAAATGAAAATGTTTAATATTAACACTTTCACAAGTTAAAATGTAAGAACACATTACAACACCCGCATTTCAACATATGGCAGGCATTCGTCCCTTTTACACTTAAGGGACCAGATAGTTCACCAAACCTTTTGACTATATTTTTCAGATTGAATGCCTTCCTGTATGTAATGCGGGGTCTTTCTCCAAGTCTATCCAATAGCTCCTAACCAGCCTTAAAAATAACCCAATTCTTTTCTATAATCCTTTTTAACATAAGACTGTCAGCATTATACTGAGTGATAAAAGAATACACATCTTAATCGGTGAAATGTCAACCCCGTTTGGATAATCCTCGTGTATTAATTCAACATCTTTCTCACTCAAATAATTAGTTTCATAGTTATTAACATGACTTAAAATAGGAAGATAAAATCCACTTTCCCTTTTATTGATGACTTCATACATAATCTGGTCAACAAAATGAATTGGGTAATTAAGTGCTAGAAACATATTCTTTATTAATATACATTCATCTAAAAAATTCTCAAAACAAACTGACCTTTCAATACTGCACATTTCTCAGAAACTGGATGCAAACCAGTAAAATGCAAGTACCCAATACAGAAAGTGGATTTTCGAAATATCTGTGAAACAGATCTTTGATTCATAATATCCTTACAAGCCAAATATCCAAAAAAATGCAATATTTTGACTGTGACATTCAAAGAAAAACTTCAAAAGTCTGTAGTTTGATTAATGTAAATAATAAAAAGTCGGCTAACTTGTCCATACTAGAATCCCACATTATAAATATATTGTCCAAATAATGGGTGTAAAGCCTGCAAAATGTGAAAAATTCAGAATTAAACAAAACACATCTTTCCCACTGTAACATAATAATATTGACAAACAGCTCACCGCAAGCCGAACCCATTATAACCCCGTACATTAAAAAATATTCCCATTCAAAAATAATATAATTGATATTTAAAACTACTTCAAACACAGTCTCATAAGTGTTAATAGAATCTTCAGGAATATTACTGTGAAAAAGATATTCTGCAAACCATGCCAGACCTGTATGATGAGGAATACCAGCGTGAAGATCCTTGACATCTATAGTCACAAAGATAACCTGTTCATCAAAAACAATATTATTTTTTTCTAAAACATTCCAAGAGTCTTTTCAAAGATGAGCTTCTTTGATTATCAAATGCTTGAACTTTTCATCTCAAAACTTAGCACAGGGCATTGTAGATCCCCTGGCATCAACAATTGGGCACAAAGATGCAGATTTATGTAGCTTTGGAATGCCAAAAATATTAGGCACTACAGGAAATGTTATATTCAAATAATTAAACTTGTCCATAGTAATTTGACCATCTATAAACAAATCATTTAACATATTTTTAACTTGTCTTATCATTAAGAGTTTGCCGAATATCTGATTAAGAAAACTTCTCAAAACATAAAATACTGGAATGCAGTGGTGGGTTAAAGGTGCTGGAAATCCAGAGTGGGTCTGAAATGCCAACAATGTTATCAAAAAGGGCTCAGAAATTCAATTTACAAGTGTACATTTTTAAATCCATTAGTGTATGTGCAGACTTTCTGAGGTGAATTTCAGAGCTTTTTTTCACAGCCTGAACAAAAGGCATGCATACAGAAAAGAAATCCAGTCTTCCTTTTTTATTTCAAGGAATAAATGAGTTGTATTCAACTTCTAATGCTCAAATATGACCAAACAGCAGGTCACAATAAACTGGAAAATACGTGTGATGGTACATATATCATATTTGGAAACAGTACCTGTCCCCCACCCCACTCATCTCAAAATAGGCAGTTACTTTCTGTATGTCCCTCTCTGGTGTTAAATTGGGATTAAAATTAAGGCATAAATGCCCACAGTCAAATTTCAAGTTGCAGCTGTCATATTTATATATAACATGCCTCCTCACCCCATATCCCCAAGAGACAACCACACTCTGTGTACCCTGTGTATCTTTCCAGTGTCAGACTGAGACAAAACTCAAAAAACAAATATAACATTTGCTGTCAGGCATATATAAACAGCATGCTTATTTACTTTTCCCACAAAAAATATCCATTTACATATACATCAGACGTCTGATTGTTAGGTAAATGAAAAACAAATAATGACTTCAATAACTTTACCAACTTGTTACTTCTAAAGACACTACCAGCGTTCCTATACAAGCTGAAGTTTCTGTGAAAGTTAAAGAAATAATGACCACACTGTCCCAGTTCAACACAAGATACAGTGACTTCTAAGGTTTTGGAGGAATGTTAAAGAAATGACAATGTAACCATCCCCCCACAGAAGTACAGTGACCTTCCGTGTACACCTATGAGCAGGGCCTAGTTCTAGACTAGATGAGGTTTAGGGCAGAGTCAATTACTAAATTCATGTCAAAATCCACTTATACAGCCTTAATGTGAGGGGGTCACCGGACCCCAGAATTTCTAAATGTCTGGGTATTCTGTGATGCAAGTTACAACAGGGTTAGTTATTTTCATCCAGACAACCCCCACCAAGACATTATAGCTACTTCTATGTACAATTCTGACTGTGATAAAAGACGGTGGCTGTGTAATATATTTCACTATCGTTCCCAACAAACAATTGCCACACATTAAAATATTATACATTGGTTTACATAATCACATTATAGGTTCACAGTTTCATAGGAGGTTACTAGACTAGCAGCCCTAGAGCCTTTATAAGCTTAGCCATGTGAATCTCAAGTATCCCCATTTGTTCTTTTTGGGTAGTTCGCAGAAAGAATTTATGAACAGAGTGGGTCTGTGGAAAGCCAAAATAATAAGCAAATAGAAACAGGCAGCTAGTAATTTTCTTCCACAGAAGACAGCCACAGTAATTATACCTACTCTGTGTGCTTATCGGGTGTCCAGTTTAAATAGTCCTCCTTAATTCTCACAGAAGCACACAAGTCCTTCAAAGTCAGATACTGTCTGTTTAAACTGAGTAAAGAAAAGAATGTCAGTTACCTTCATCCAGCCACCCCAACCCCACCCAGTAGTTATAGCCATTACATCTGATGGCAATATAGATGTACTTACTATAACGTTCCATCTGTGTTGTCTATCTTCATTTATTCTTGACAGATGGGTCCAGTTCCAATCTCAGAACCGACTAGGCCATTATCTCAGCTTGAGCCAGCCAAAACTCTTGAGCTTCACCTCTACCCACAATCTCTCTATCTCATAATTACCTCAGATCAGATTTGCAGAGAAAATATAGATAGTAGAAAAGGAAGCCCAACCTGAAGCCATATCTACTATGCTTGAAAAGTCGCAATAATTTAAGAATATATAGTCCGCTCCATCAAAAAAAAATCTTTAAAGGTCAGGGATGGAGGGAGAAGAGTCAAGGATAAATGAAGATGGACAACACAGATGGGATGTTATGGTAAGTACATAGCTTCTTTATCTGATGTTGTCAATCTTCATTTTATCTTTGACAGATGGGACACAGTCCCCCAGGTACCTAAGATTCATGAAAGGATACTCCTGAGCAACACTGAACCAAAGGCCATTCTTTCCTAGAGACCAAGTCCAATTTGTAATGAGTAATAAAGGTATGGGGAGAAGTCCAAGTAGCTGCTGCACATATATCATCCACTGAAGCTCTAGTCTGGAAAACTACTGAAGTGGCTACAGATCTTATAGAATGGGCTTTCACAGGCCTAGGCAAGGCTAGTTAGTTTTTATCATAAATAAATAAAATGCAGTCTTTAAGCCATCTGGCTGGAGTCACCTTGCTGACTGGCTTACCAAACTTTGCACTGGAAAAGGAAACAAACAGTTGGTCAGATTTTCAAATGTCTTTTGTTCTGTGAAGACAGAAATGTAATTGTCTGTGAACATCTAGTAAATGTAAGGAATATTCACTTTTGTTGGAAAAGTTTTTAAAGAAAACCTGTAAATTAATAGCTTGATTGATGTTAGACTCTGAGATTACTTTTGATAGAAAAGAGGGGCTTGTTCATACAGAAACTATCTTTGTGGAAAATCAGATAAGGAGGTTTACACGACAAGATCTGAATTTCTGAAATCCTTCTGGCAGAGGTTAAAGCTACCAAAAACAGTGTCTTCCAAGACAAAAACTTCAGAACACATTCTGTAGAGGGTTCAAAGGGAGAAGGTACTATGGCTTGTAACACTAAATTTAGATCCCATGGCGGTGTTGGATCTTTGAAAACAGGTTTCAACAATAGTGTGCCTCTTAAAAATTACTTACAAATTCTAAGAGAGGCTAAAGAACATTCTTCCAAATCATTGTGGAAATTGGAAACTGCAGCTAATTGTAATTTGATGGTAGAAGGAGAAGCTCCAGCATGAAAAAGAGAGGCTACAAAGTCTAAAATATGCTCTACAGAAGCAGAAAAAGGATCACTATGTTTTTCATAGGCCCAAATGGTAAATCTCTTCCAGTTGCTAGAGTACAGTTTATGAGTGCAAGGCTTATGAGCTGATAACAGAACATGGCATACTGGGGAGGAAATATTCAGATGCCTGGCAACTAATGGAATTGGAGGACCCATGCTGTAAGCTTGAGGTTCAAAATGTCTGGGTGAACAAGTTCGTCTGGTTGGGACAGAAGGTCTGGAATCAGGTCAAGAATCGTTGTTGAATCAGATAAGTCCAAAGGAAGGGGGAACTAAATCTGTTGAGGCCAAAAGGGGGCGATGAAGATTGCTGTGCTTTTCAACCTGAGTGCTTTCTGTAGGAATTTTGGAATTAGAGGCATCAGGGGAAAGGCATACAGTGGACCCGGGGGATCCAACCGTGGAGGAGAGCGTCACTTGGTGACTTCCCCGGGGAGGGGGGGGGATCAGGGTGAAGTAATTGCTGCACTTGTTGTTTAGAGGGGAGGCAAACAATTTGCAGCAAGGTTGACCCCACTGATGGAAGATCCCTTCTACCACTTCTGGACTGACAGACCAATCGTAAGGCTGGAGGATACATCTGCTCAGCTTGTCTGCAATCACACTGGAACACCCGGAATATGTGTTGCTATTAGAAAGTGGTTGGAAGAGACTGCCCACTGCCACACTCTGAGGGCTTCTTGACAAAGGGGATAAGACTTGACTCCTCCCTGCTTGTTGATGTACCAAACTACTGACATATTGTCTGTTTGAATTGCAATTGTCCCTGAGGAAGAGCTGTTTGAAATGCCTGTAATGCTAGAAGCACCACACTTAGCTCCAGGACACTGACATGCAAGTTGGCCTCTAAGGAGGACCAAGTGTCTTGGACAGTCTTGCCCAGAAAATGCCCCCCCACTCCATCTGGGAGCCATCCATGGTTACTATGGCCGTGAGCTCTGGAAGAACAAAGGGGCGACCAAGGAGAATTGATCAGAATTTGGTATGATAAGGGCTGGCGAAGGATAGAGCAATGAGAAACTAGTAGCCATTGCAGAATTCTCATATGAAACCTGGCTAGAAGGACTAGAGTTACCGAGACTGCTATTGACCCTAGAGTTTGCAAAACTAGTTAAGCAGGAACCCTGTTTCTGCAGATTAACTTTTGAACTTGTGCTATAATTCTTCACAGTCTCTCTCGAGGAAGGGATGCGATAATTGTCACCTTATTTAGAAAAGCCCCTATAAATTCTAAATTTTTCATTGGAGTCATTTGGGATTTCTCGTGCTTTACTGTACTTCCCAGGTGGGTACAGATATTGAGTGTGTAATCCCTAGCTACTATCAACTGATGCCTGGTTGAAGTGGTTATGAGCCAGTCACCTACGTACGGAAACACCCGGAATCCTTGCAGTCTCAAGTGAGCTGCTACTACTGCCATGCATTTGGTGAACACCCTGGGGCTATGGTGAGACCAAAGGGCAGCACTCTGAATTGGTAATGACTGGCTCCCAACTGGGGAAGAATGGTAAAAGGGAATGATATAGCCTCTGGATATGATCCATTGCATCCAGGAATCTGTTGTTATGTTTAGCCAAGCATTTGGGTGCAAGGAAAAGTGTCCCATGACTGCCTCCATAGGAAGACAATCGGGCCTTCATTCAGGAGCACTGAAAGGGCTTAGCCAGAAAAGAATCCCTGAAGCCCTGGTTCTGCGGACCACCTCTGCTATAAGGCGGTGTCTTCTGTTTTGGTTCCCCCCTTTGCCCGTGGAGGAAATGCTTCCATGCGTGTCCTGGAAAGGCCTTTGGGATTTTTTGAACCACATCTTACCACCACTCCTCTGGTTCTTAGAAAAGGACGGACCTTTGGGGGTGGAAAAACATATGCCCACAGCAGAAAGGGTCTTACCATCCTTCTCACACCTGGATAAAGTCTCTTTTACGTTTGGGCCAAATAAGGATGTTCCATCTCTGGACATCCCTTCGGCTATATGTGCGATTAGCCTCACGGACAAATTAGACACATACTCTAGGGCGGCTAGCTGGGAAGCCACTTTCTCTTCGACTCCCTCAGCCACAGCTCCCGCCAGGGTATCTGACAATTCCTTGATCAGACCCCTTTGAAATTTTGTAAAGTGCACCAAGAAGTTCAAAGACCTTCAAGTGAAGTCAGTGAAGCAAATATCTGCTCCCCAAATCTATACATAGCCCAAGACTCCCTGTTGGGTGGATGGATAGATGAACTCTCTTCAGCGAGTTCCTTTTTTGTGGCAGCCACTACAACCGTGGCATCCACTGTCAATCCCTTGATCCACAACGGTTTATCTTCAAGGGCAGAAAAGACTTTGTCAGATCTCTTGGGAATGAGTTTGATGGTGTCTGGAGAATTCCACACCTGCTGTAAAATCAACTGAATGAGTTCATTAGCGGATGGAGCCATCCAGGATTTAGATGGGCAAGTGCCGAAAGCCTGCAGATAAGTAGATTTCTCCAAGGAGGTAGATGGGCAAGTGCCAAAAGCCTGCAGGTAAGCAGATTTCTCCAAGGAAGGGTTTTGGGACTTCCGCCATCCATTTGCTTTAAAATTTCTAGGATGTCTCCAAAGGAGACATCTTCAAGCGGAGACTGTGGGGACCCTTCCCCCTCATCAAAATCTGTGTCCTCAGTGACGGATTCCTGTAGGGAATCTAAGTGCTTCCACTTGCACTTCTTTTTCTGAGGGACCTCCTCATGGAGATAATCTGGGAAAGTGTCAGAAAATGACAGAACCTGAATCTGAGAAAGCTGAGACTTTGGTATCCACTGTCCCAGTGGAGAGACAGGTGGAATAACAGAGCCAGAGGGGGCTACTTGTTCCGAGGAGAAAGGTACCAAGTGAGTCACTGTAAGGGACAGGGCCCTCTCCATTGCCTCAAAGTCCAGTCCCTCTGAAGAGGGAAGGGAGTCAGGAAGCGAGATAGACTACCTCGGGATAAAGTTCACCCCTCGCTCTGAAGAACCCAACCTTGAGACAGAAGCCTGAGCCAAACTAACTTCAGTCGAAGCTCCAAGGAGCAGGGACTGCTCCAAGAAACCTGGAGTCAAGTCCTGCCCCCCGGAACTGACAAGGTAGCTACGGATCCAAGAGGTCTCCGGTTCTGAAGCCACCGAAGAGCTCAGGGAGATTACCGGTTCTGAAGAGGTGGAAATCTCAGGTACTGGGAGACATGGAACAGAAACCTCTAAGGCCTCAGAGGAGGTCAGAGGAGGAGTGGTTAACAGGGTGAAAGAAGGCTCAGCTCTAAGACCCGAAAGAGTTGGAAATGAAAGGGGGCCTCTAAGTCTTCTAGCCCACAAAATTTTATTCAAAAGTCTCTTCACATCATGCTCAAAAAGACTTTTGGTGGAATAGATCAAAGACATGGATGGAGAGTTAGGTCTCTGAAGAGAAATGTCTGGAAGCTCACCAGCGAAGGGCTCTATAGATGGGGTTAAGTAGTTCTGGGAAAAATTTCCCTTGATTCAGATACTGTAGCTTGTGCCAATGTAATCGGCTTCATTGAAGGAGCAGAAAAACTGTCCTGTGCCAGAGATTTCGATGTCAAAGTACCTGATATATATACTTTTGGAACCGAGGATTTCAATTTCTTAGTTCTCGGAGCCGACGGAGAAGTCAAAACTGAGGCACTCCTCTTTTTGCCCTTGTCCATGGAAAATGTGGACAAAGGGGAGGAAATATCAGTTTTGGCTTTGTCAGCAGTAGATAAGGCTTCACTGAAGGCGGAGGGAATAAACTCTTTAAAATAAGTTTGTTGCATCTCTCAAAGAGGGCTCAATGACTGAAACTAAATAACTAAATACTACTAAATACTAAATAACTATTGCAAATACTGCAATCCTGTTGTAAGTGAACGGGACCCAAGAAATAAAACACAAAGGGAGCAAAAGTCAGAAGACAGGATTTTGTGGCCACACTTCTGGCATTTTTTTAAAACCAGAAGGGGCTTTAGTTTTCTCAGCATTCTTAAAAAAAAAATTATGGCTGGAAAACAGACTCACGCACACTCACACAGAAAAGTTTGAGAGAGAAAAAAAGGAACTTTTTTTTCAAGAAGGGAAAGAAAGGCAAGGGGAAAGCCATCTACGATGATAGTTAAAGAGATAGACCAAGGTGTACGGGGACAGAGTATCAACAATGATTTTAAGAATTACACTAACGTATGAAGGGAGAGAGAGAAAATATTAAATGAAAGGCTAGAGGATCAAATAGAGAGAAATCTCAAAGAAATAACCATAGAAATTTACCTAAACCTAAGGAAAATCGAGAGTACTGGCAAAACGTGTCAGTTTCAGAAGAGCGGCAAATGAGATCTGAGGTAATTGTGGGTAGAGGTGAAGCTTGAGAGTTTTTGGTTGGCGTGAGCTGTGGTAATGGCCGAGTCGGAACTGGACCCATCTGTCAGGGATAAAATGAAAATTGACAACATCAGATTATTATTTTACTGCCACACAAACAAGCTGCCACACATTAAAGTATTCCAATCCAAGCTGCTCCACACAAGTCAGAAATATTGCCCAAAATATCTGGCTGATCACTGCCAACATTACTTTAAACACAGTAATAACAATTCTCACCACTCCACTCCCCTCATCCCAACTGCCCACACAAATCACAAAGCCAGAAATACTGCCTGAAAATAGCAAGAAACAAGTACCTACTGTTTTGGGAAGCAAGTACTGGTCACATTTTTCAAGAATGTAAACAAACACTATTTGAATGTGAATGCAAATATTGTATCTACTTGATTTTTAAATGCTCAATTTCACTCTTCCCCTTATCTGACAAGTTGGGTCAGTTGACTGGTAAGTGTTTCAGGGACGGTTGCCACTTCTGTAAGCCAGTAAATTGTGTCTGAAAATTGGAATGTATTCATGATTTACTAAATTATAAAAGCTTTTTTTTCAGTCAGGTACTAAGCAGTCCTTCCCAAGCAGCTGACTAATTCTCCTATGTGTAAGGCTTCCCCATATACTTTGCGAGTAATGAGGACGATCTGAAAGACACAACTCTACCCTTCACAAAATGACATAATATAATGAAATATCTGACCAAATTGCATGAAAATTCATTTGAAGCCAGATAAAAAGGTCATCTAGACAGAGGGAAATGGTGGAAGGGTAGTAAGTGCTCATTGATGAATGCTCTTTTGCTGATCAGTTGATAAAGTGATTCCATATTTGTTACATCTGCCACTGTCACTGAATTTCAAACTACTCACACCAAATCGCTGAAAGCTCAACTCACTGAATCACATTTCATTGAATGCAAGTACTGTTGGGCGAATAAAACATACATGCCCTTTTCCCCACTGTAGTGCGATCCTGGAGTTAGTATATATAGTTAAGGAGAGTGTGGGAGGTGTAGCCCCCAACTAGTTTTGGTTTTATATTGTTAGCTTTCAGTGAAGTGAGATTCATAAATATAAAAGCTAAGTAGGTGGGGGGGGGCTATGTCCCCCCCAACTACAAATACTAACTCCAAGATTGCACTACAGTGAGGAAAAGGACATATATATTTTATTTGCCCAACAGTACTTACATTCAGTGAAATGAGTTTTCAGTGATTTTTTGAGGGTGAATTGAAATTCAGTGAAATGAGTTTAGTGAATGAAGGTGGACGCAACACAATACCCTGACCCCATGAAGAAAATGTCAAAAAGCGAGCTGATGATGAAGATCAAAGGACAGGCAGTCATCCACAAGTTTGTCAAGGTCTGTAATGAGAGGGTTATCTTTAAGGATCGAGTCATCTATGTGGCATGAGGATGAATTACCTCTTTTTCCAAAGTGAACTCTGATGCATTTTTCAGCATTCAGTCTGAGCCCACTGTCCTTCCACCATTGGATTGCAGTTCATTCCATCTTGGAGCATCTTTACATTGGTGGGTATTTGAATAACAACCCCTAATTTACAGTCATCAGCAAACTTTTCTTCACCAGAGACCTGGAATATTGTCTTGTACATTAAGGAAATAAGTGCCAAACTAAAGAGGACCCAAGCCTTGAGGAACTCCACGTGCAACATTTTTACTTACAGAGGAGATACCTGCAATTCTAATGACATGTTCTGTCTAACAATCAAGTTTTTATTCACCTTACCATACATGGATCGATATTTAGGTTCTTTAGTTTATCAATGATGCCTGCAGGGGAAATGCAGTTGAATGCCTTGGCCAGGTCCAGGTATGCAGTGTGCACCTCATAACCACCATCAAACAAATGGATTACCGTTTCAAAGAAGTGTACAAGGTTAAGAAGTTATAACCTACCTTTGACAAAGCCAAACTGATGCAGAGTCAGGGTTAAGAGACTATTTATCTCCAAATTTGTGAGGTCAGAAATAACATGTTCCAAACCAGGGTGATAAGAGCAATAGGTTTGTACCTACCAGGGTGGCTATTAAGACCCACTGTTATGTAGTGGCACCATGATGGCTGTCTTCCAGGCTTCACAGATGTATCCCATTGCATGACTCATGTGAGAGCGCTTTAAAAGAGGTTCCAAAAAGGGATACTTGGTGGTACTTAATACGCTTCCTGGAATATTATCAAGGCCCATGGATGTGGTGTCTTCTGTTCTGGAAAGGACTGCAAGGACTTGTTCCATAGTAATCTTAGGGGGACTGAGATAGTTATAATGGTAAGTGAGGTGACACTTGAACTAATTTGTCGGCTGGCATATCGGCTGTTTTATCACTGTGGATCAGTTCTCAGCAATAATGGCCACATTTCCTAACTTTCTTAACACAGTTAAAGAAAGATTTGTAAATACTTTTGGTGGCAGTGACCAATCTGACTTCATAACCAACTGCTGCCTTAAGCTCTTTGCTAGCACATCTGAGTGCCCTCATACACTTGAGAGTATGTGACTACTTATAACAACTTAGCACTTTCGTCCTTTTGCTGCTGAATTTATTGATACTACTGTGCCACCATATGGGTTCGTTTTTAAATTTCTCTGAGCACCTGCTACAGGCAGGAATAGCTTTCTCTATAAAATTATTTAGGTAAGAACAGAATTTGGAGATAAAGGCTCTGACTCTATTTATAGGGTCAGTCTGAGAAGGAATTCAGTGGAATTTATTTAGTTCATTAAGAAGCTGCAGGACATTTGCTTTTGAAAAGTCCCTGAATAGCCATGTATTTGCTATGGGCTACTTCCAGTTTGACATGTGAACATCGATAGCATAGTTAGGGTGAGGTGGGAAGGGCAACTGCCCCGGATGCAAAGTGTTGGGGAGGGGTACAATTAGCCAATCCCTCTCTTTAATGCAGTACTGAATTTGTGGTCAAACCTCAGCACTGTAGCTCTCTGTATGTGGTCTAAACTGGTGCAACTTCTTGCTACATTGTATCAAGCAGTTTGTAACAGTTTAAAAGTTAAAAAAAACAAAAAAAAAAAACGTTTTTTTTATAAACCAAAACATGAGCGTTGTAGTGCTCTGTGCAAGCAGGGTATAAACTGTAGCAACAGTTTGCGACATTTGTAGCAAGCACTTTGCTACAGTTTAAAAAGGAGATTTTTTTTTTAAACTAAAACATGAGCACTGCAACACTCCATGCAGGCAGAGTATAAAATGAAGCAACTGTCTGGAAAATTTGTAGCAAACAGTTTGATACAGCTTAAAAGAAGAACGTATGTTTTTTAATAAAATATGTTGAAGGAGGGTTGAAAGCAGGGCACATAAACAAGACCTGAATGGCTGAGGCAGGAGTTAGGGGTGTCTCATGCATTTGGCCTACTGTCTGGTGTGCCAGTACAAGGAATGTCTGTTTTTTTTTTTTTTTTTTTTTTTTATTATTTTATTATGGAAGACCTGGGTGTGGCGAGGCATAGGTCTGAGGGGGTGGACAGCTGGTTCACAGTACCGGTCCAAGGCACTGGTTGAACCAGCTATGCTTCTGATAAACATTACTAATTTGTGGTCTTCTCTGACCATACCTGCAGAGTTACACAAATGGCATTGATATCATGAAGGACAAAGTCCAGGATAGTGTGCCCCCTTAATAGGGATGTTAATTATCACTTTTGTATAGTTCACATTTGCATGGCTGATAAAGCAGTTGTGTGGATTCCATTTGTGTTCTAAGAAAAAAATATCTCTTGTTTTTCCTGCTTTACTAGTTTAGTCCAGTTTCAGAGTTGCTGATTCCTGGGCTTTGGTTGTAGTTCCTGTGTACTGTTTCCTTGCCTTATTTGGGGGAAGGGAAGCTACCTTGCTTTCCTGCTTTACTAGTTTAGTCCAGTTTCAGAGTTGCTGATTCCTGGGCTTTGGTTGTAGTTCCTGTGTACTGTTTCCTTGCCTTATTTGGGGGAAGGGAAGCTACCTTGCTTACCAGTGGGAGTGGGAAGCATTGAGCTGCCTTTTGTCCAGTTTTGTGAGGTTTCAGCCAGTAACTAGTAGTTTATTGGTCGTTTTGGGCCAGTTTCTAGCTTTTCCAGCCCCTGGTATAAAACTTTCAGCTTGTACCTACTCAGCACAGACTCCACGTGGGCCAGCAGAGTAATCCAGGCTGCAGAGAGCTGAATAAGCGACTTTTCTTGATACTAAGTATATTTTTGTTGCTTTCCACATCTGAATACCTAGCAACTGTATTTCGCCTGCCTTTCTGTTACATTGAAGCTGTTTTACTGCATTTAACTTAATATTGCACTTGGAATCCTTGTTTGTTACTATTTGACTGTATTTGTAGCAAATTCTTCTGTGTAAGCTGTAGTAGCTGATTCATAGCATTTATAAGTGTTTGCTGTACCTGTTTCTGCCTGTTTTGTGAAAAAAAGAAAAAAAGAAAAAATATCTCTTGTTTTTCCTGCTTTACTAGTTTAGTCCAGTTTCAGAGTTGCTGATTCCTGGGCTTTGGTTGTAGTTCCTGTGTACTGTTTCCTTGCCTTATTTGGGGAAGGGAAGCTACCTTGCTTTCCTGCTTTACTAGTTTAGTCCAGTTTCAGAGTTGCTGATTCCTGGGCTTTGGTTGTAGTTCCTGTGTACTGTTTCCTTGCCTTATTTGGGGAAGGAAGCTACCTTGCTTACCAGTGGGAGTGGGAAGCATTGAGCTGCCTTTTGTCCAGTTTTGTGAGGTTTCAGCCAGTAACTAGTAGTTTATTGGTCGTTTTGGGCCAGTTTCTAGCTTTTCCAGCCCCTGGTATAAAACGCTAAGCAGCGTTAAGCTGATTTAAGCGGAGCTGCCACTGTTGCACACTAGGGCAGTGCGGTTAAGCAGGTTTAAACTATTCGGCTACCTAAAGTCCACTCTTCAAATTTTCCCTTAAAACTACCTTCCTCGAACTATACTACTGATCAAATCAGCGTATCCTGTAACTAAAGATCAACTCTACTTGACTCCAAGTAGTCTATTCTCTATCTATTAAACCTAGCACTTGCTCCTACAGTACTTATTACCTTGTTACGGCACTCTTGTCATAGATAGTACCCCAAAAGGCAACCCCCATTTCTCGGTCACCCACGTCCCCGGAATCTTTTTTAAAGTTTTTCGTCTACCCTTCTAGCATGTCGAGGGATCAGTTGCTAGTGTCCTCTCCTGCTCAGCTGGTGAACCTGGGAATATTGAGGCAATGTTTCAATTGCCTCATGTACACTGAACAACCCTTTCCTCCTCCCACAAAACACAAATACATGCGAGAGATGCAACTATACGGCCAAACTGGAGGCTGAGCTCTCTCAACATAGGACTGGCAAGACCAGTCAGGAGGAGAAGGTTACCACACACACTATAGACCCAGTCTCACATAGTACCATTACAACCTCAAATCATACACATAAACACACAAAGACATACTCGGAGGCTCTGATCAAAAATCTACCAAAACAGCAGAGGCCACCAAAGCAGACACCCAAACAACCACCACCTCAGAACACAACACCCGCAACACATAGACCTCACAGTCAGAGTGTCAAACAGTCACAGCCCTTAAGGCCAAACACAATGCCAGACACACTAGTCATTGGTGACTCCATAGTCAGACACACTGATGTCCCGCTCACCAGACTGAGTAAGGAGAAGGTCACAGTAAGCTGCCTGTCGGGCGCTAGAATCCGCCACATAACGCAAGCACTCAGGTCTCTCAACAGCAGGTACAAATATGACTCAGTCATTGTCCACGCTGGTGTAAGCGACCTGAGGCGTACCTCCTTGGACTACATGAAAAGAGACATTGAGGAGCTCTCTGATTATGTAGCCCAGGCAGGTATGACCCTGACCTTGAGCAGTATCCTACCTTCACCAAGAATGATGCCACAATACAGAGATAAGATGATCAGCTTTACCAATTGGCTTAAACACTGGTGTCATTCAAAGGGGATCCAGTATCTGTCTGCCTGGGATGACATGCTGGACAAGCCACGCTGCTTCGCAAGGGACGGCTTGCACCTATCACCCTGGGATTCGGATATTGGCAAAGGCTCTTGCCACCCCATAGTGCCTTTTTAGGCAAGGCTCAAATTCTAAACCTACCAGCCTAGAACACGAAAAAGGAAAAAAACTAAGGGTAATGCTGCTCAATGCCAGAAGTCTAAATCTCAAAATGCACGCACTCGAGGCCCTTCTCAGTATGGAGAACATCGATGTCTGTGCTGTGACAGAAACCTGGTTCAAGGCTCCTGAGAGCACCCCAGCGCTATCAGGTTTTACCTCATATCATGCGTTCCGGCCCCAAAATCCGGACAATACCAAGAAAGGAGGGGTATCCATATTCATCAAGGACACCCACACCTCAAGACTGGTGGCAACGCACGATGCATCGGAGACCATCCAGGTGCAATTAACCATAGGCAAGACTGCTCTGCAAATTGTAGCATGTTACAGGCCACCCTCACAAACTCAGGAAACTCACATGGCCTTCCTGAAAACACTAGAGGGGATAAATGTATCACCAAACACCATCATACTAGGTGACTTCAATTACCCTAATATAGACTGGGAACACTACTCAAGCCCAAACACCCTAGCCCAAAAGTTCCTGGAATTCATAAACTCAAATGCCATGGAACAACTAGTCACCATCCCCACAAGAGGAGATAACATACTTGATCTCATCATCACGAACATGGGAGCACAATGTTCAACACCGGAAGTATACCCTCACTGGTGAGATCAGATCACAAACTAATCTCGCTGGAGGTCCTCATCCCACCCCACCTGAAATAAAAAGACCACAGCCAAGAACTTCTCAAAAGCCGACTTCACACTTCTAAAGACTAGTGTGGTCTCCTTTCAGGCCCCGAGCGGCGGAAAACAATACTCAAGCCGCTGAATCACTTACAAACGCCTTCTACCAGCACCTGCAGGACTGCATGGATAAGGCAATCCCAAGCAAAACAAAGACTCTTTGTACCAAAGGCAAGCGTCCAGTCTGGTGGACCCCAGCCATAAACAAACTCTACAACAAAAGGAGGAAGCTACTACAAGATAGAGCAAAATCCTTAAAAGGTAAGACACCCTTGATCACTATAAGTAAAAACTAAGAGCTCTCATAAAATCATCCAAAGCAAATTTGAGAGAAAAATAGCTAAAGACTCAAAAGACAATCATAAGGCCTTCTTTAGCTATGTTAGAAACCTAGGAGGAAACTCCCAGATATGCTCAGAACTAGTTCAAAATGATGTGAAGATTACTGATCCTACAGACATTGCCAACATACTGGCTGACAGGTTCAGTGCAAACTTCTCCCCTCCCCAAAGGAGAGATATCTATACCAAATGAGTGCAGCCCCCAAACATCTCCAGCGCCCAAGTGAGAACTGCTCTCTCCAAAGCAAAAACACAGCATCCATGGGACCCGATGGTGTCCCCGGCTGTGTGCTCCACGAACTCAATGAGGAATTAAACCCACAGCTAGGACAGCTGTTTAATCAAAGTCTTACCTCTGGATACGCCCAGGAGTGGCGCACTGCAACTGTGGTCCCACTTCACAAAGGCGGTGCCTCCACAGACCCTGGAAATTACCGCCCATTAGCTTGACAAGCCTTATCTGCAAAGCCATGGAGAGGATCATAATGGACCTCATAAATAAAGACATAGGAATTTGCAGACTTTGGATCCAACCCAGTTTGGCTTTGTCAAAGGCAGATCATGCCTTTTAAACTTGGTTGACTTTTTGAAACAGTCACCAAAGCCATTGATGAGGAAAGGCAGTCCATACAGCCTACCTCGATCTGGCTAAGGCCTTGATACAATACCCCACTCGGGTATCATTGAAAAACTCATCAGCTTAAATGTTAACCCATACATCACAAGATGGGTTGCAAACTGGCTGAGTGACAGAACCCACAGGGTCAGAGTTGCTGGCGCCATGTCAGACTCAAAGCCTGTCACAAGTGGTGTCCCACAGGGCTCAGTCCTGGGCCCACTCTTGTTTGGCATCTACTTTTCCAAGTACAAGCAAACACAGGAGGGTTATGGCTGACAAAGTTTGCAGATGACTGCAAACTGGGCCATAGTAGAAAACACATCTGACACAGATATCCTTCAGAAGGGTCTCACAGAAGCGGATAACTGGTGCCAGAGCCACGGCCTAAAGTTAAATGCCAAAAATGCATAGTCATACCCTTCGGGAAAAACAAGGTTACCCCTAGCTACCAAATAGGTGGCAATCCACTGAGCACAGAAGAAGTTATCAGGGACCTGGGGACCCAGGTTGATAGTAGTCTGTCATTCGACACCCATGTAGCTAAAGTAGTTAGGAAGTCCTTCTACATTGCCCACCTTATCATGAAGGGATTCTCATCTAGATCAAGGGAGGTCATAGTCTCCCTTTACTCATCACTCATCAGACCAATGATTGAGTACAATGCCCCATTCGAATGTATCTGACCCGACACTTGCAGCAGCTGGAGAGGCCACAAAGTTCCTCACCAAAAGGATAAAGGGTCTCAAAAATCTGTCCTATGCTGCCCGACTGAAAGAACTCCAGCTCTATTCAGTCGCACACTTGCTCAGAGGTGACCTTTGCCTAACATACAAGGCCATGTCAAACCCAGATTTGATGAATATGCTTCACCTCAAAAATCTAGATCCATCAGAGCCACAAGGGCGGGAGACTTAAACCTCGACACGGCTATTAATAGGACGTGCTGGAGGGATAGATTCATCACCCAAAGACTCCCTATGCTGTGGAACAAAATCCCGGTACATGTGAGGCAGAGCACCTCGCTGGCCTTGTTCAAGAGAAATCTTGACTAATGGATGGGAGATCGCAGATATACCCCAGGAATTACCTCAGTGTCACTGCTCGACAGAGGCACAGCAAAATAATGGGTATAGTTCCCCATACTAAAGGGGTGGCGTAAGCCACAAAACAATGGGCTAGGCTTATAAATGCCCTCGGGCAGATAGCCTAGTATGAACCTATGAACCTATGAACCTAAGTGAGCCAGTTCACTGCAGACTAGTTGAAGCCACTGAGAATAAACATATTTGAGTGTACAAGGATAACAGTTATGACTCTAAAATAGCTATCAAGACCTATGAAGATATGGGGCATAATCTACAGCTGGACGGGATGTGGCAGTTAATTTTGTTTATAATGACTCAGATATACAAAATTTTAAAGTTAGGGTCATGAGGAATCTGCCTTGATGGGAAGAGGTCTCTGATAAAATCTGACATTCCCCTATAGCTGCCTGTAGGACGAGAAGGAAGGAGGTGCTTTCACAGGAACAAATGCATGACCGGCATTAAACCCAAGAAGAGAAGGGGGTGCTTTCATCGCACTGAACCAAATCTTGTCCACTACAAATATATTTATGTTATCAAGCTGCAGGAGGGCCACAAGCTCGGACATCTTTTTAAGACTCCTGTGACGCCCGTGCCCTGGCCCAGCAATCAAGGAGCCTCAATCCTCACCACTAACACCAGACAGGTCATCTCCTGGAAGAGGAAAGGATAACTAATACACACAGTAAAGTACAATTTCCCTTACGTGCACACAGAGATCACAGTCAGTCTGGGGCTGGTTGCTCCCTTGCTCACTAGGTCCCCAATAAGACTCCCCACTGGCACAGCTATAGGGTCTAGATCTCAGCCTAGCTGGCAAGCTAACCTCCAGTACCCTCTCTGTCCAACCAGTGCTTCATGTCCCTGCCCAGGTAGCTGACACACACCCACACTTTGAGTATTTATACAATTTCACAGACACTCCTGGGAAAGGCTGACACAGATTCTCCAGCTGTGCCCCTTTACCCAGACTATACGGTAGTAATTACTGCCACCACCAGCTTAATATAGTTATCAGCTACAAAAAGGCCATTAAAAGTGTGTCCAATTATTACTGTGCAATATTATTATCCAATTGGTAATGTGACTATACAGTCTAAGGCTTATTAGAGTGGCCTATTACGATAACCTCTAAAAATATGCATTGTACTCTAGAGCTTACCTCTACACAAACCAGCCACAGGTAAAGGTTTTTAAAATATGTAATAATAAATTATTAAAACACAAGACAATACTACTACACCACAGATATATCTAAGAGTTCAGAGATCACACAAATTTAAAATAATACAGTAGGACAGGTCTGATGTCAAAGAAAAACACAATCTTACTTTCTAATCTTTAGCTAATCTTAAGAGAAAATTCAGTGCTATAATCCTACTTACATACATAAAGCATAAGTAGTGCTGGGTTAGATGTCCAAGATCAAAATGCTTCCAGTCTCTCACTGAACAATAGTTTTTAAACACTAACCTACAGCTCTGCTGAGGCCCTCCCAAATTACATCATTTTGACACTTAGGTTTTCTCAGGCCACAAACTGCATTATTTAGCAAGCCAACACCTGCTCAAGAAACTACAATACAAGGCATTTCACATATACACTCTAGCAGAAACCAGAGCAATAAAGCACCTTCCACATGTAAATTCTGGCCGTTAACTTTAACCTTAAAACAATGGGCATGAAACCTTCATCCAGACCAACTGAAGCCGACTTGTAAACATCAAAGAGATTCATAAGATCTTTTCAGCTTCAAAAGACATATTTGAAATGCTTGGCTTGGTTTTCCTTACAGCAGATGGCAATGTTGCAACAATCTTGAAGTTCACATTTTACAGTATTTTCTTTCATTTAAAAACACAAGCCTGTATTTTACATTTATATATACAGTTGATAGAATTATGTATCAAATTCTATTTGACTGGGCTGGCAGCCTTCGCCCATCTTCCTCCAATCTTCACAACTCCTTTCATTGAGTGGATACCTCAATGTGCTCCAACTTAGAATTTGCAAGTAGGCACACACTGTCTAAAAAGGAACTATAGAGGCGTAAATACAAAAGCCTTGCTAAGTGAGGTATAAGGCCATCCTTTGCAAATCAGGAGGGCCTATCAGGCATATTATTCCAAGGCGGCACAAGCCAGACCCGCCTAGAATGACACTAATGACTAAGCCAATTTAAAGACCAATTATCCTGATCCTGAATTTTGGCATCATTCTGTGTGTGGCCTGGTGGCTGAGTAGTTGGCCATGAAACTAGTAACTTGTATGAATGCAAACAAGATAACTTCTTTTCACAAGCATTTGTGCTTAACCTTAGAAGAATGATCTTACCAATGTTCAAAGCTGTTACACTGGAATAATTAGTAATTTGAGTAAAATATAGGGATTATTTATCTAATCAATAAGTGCCATTCTAGTGTCTGGGCATAATGAGCGGGTGCTTGCCATGGCACCTCCCACTGGAGGTGTACTGGGTGTAGTGGACTCAGAAGACACCCAAGACACTCTGGAAGGATTTCTCTCAACTTCTTGTCACTGCCTAGGAATACCACCGGATGAGCTACAGCCTGCTGCTGCAAATACACAAGTCTGGTCTACCCTGTGCTCAGCCTGCTACAAAACTCAGTGCTGAGCCTGTTGCAACCTTGTATGCAGCCTGCTACAAAACCCTGTGCTCAGCCTGCTGCAACCTTGTACGCAGCCTGGTACAAAATCCTCTGTTCATCCTGCTGTTTGCTGTAACTTTGTACTCAGACTGCAACAAAACCCAGTGCTGAGCCTGTTGCAACTTTGTATGCAGCCTGCTACAAAATCTTCTGCTCATCCTGCTGTCTGCTGTAACTTTGTACTCAGCCTGTAACAAAACACAGTGCTGAGCCTGTTGCAACCTTGTACGTAGCTTGCTACAAAACCCTGTGATGAGCCTGCTGTCTGCTATAACTTTGTACTCAGCCTGTAACAAAACACACTGCTCATCCTGCTGTCTGCTGTAACTTTGTACTCAGCCTGTAACTAAACACAGTGCTCAGCCTGTTGCAACCTTGTATGCAGCCTGCTACAAAACCCTGTGATGAGTCTGCTGCAACCCTGTGCTCAGCCTGCTACAAAACGCTGTGCTGAGCTTGTTGCCTGCTGCAATGCTGTACTCAGCCTGCTACAACCTTGACAAATAATTACAAAACACATGGACTAATAGATGGATGTTTATTCTTACTGATTTAAACCAACACTCATCATCCTGGATCATTTTAGGCTCAAACTATGGCACACAAGACTAGATGAATGCACAAACATGGGAATACTGAACACAACGGTTGCCTTATTACAACAGAGTTAACAAAGTCTAGTCACAAACAGATAATGATGGCTCCAAACCTGCAATTTGTTATTTATCCTTTCTGAAGTGTTCACTCGTCACTGCGTAGGTTCATAGAAGGTTACTTGGTTAACAGCCTTAGAGCCGTTATAAGTCTAGCCATAATTCTCCCGAGTTGCCTCAAGTGTCAGTGGTTAGGTGAGTGAAGTTCACAGAGGTAAGAGTCTATGGTAGTTAATGTGACTTTCTCTGTCCAGAAGGGATATGGGCACCACCCCAGAAGTGAATTTACAATCACCCATCCATTCATCTAGGTTGCGTTTGAAGATGGTCAGGGAGGGGCTGTTTCACATGAATTGGAAGCTTGTTCCAGAGAAGCAGCAGTCTCTGGGAGATGTATCTATCTCTCCAGCATGAACTTTTCATATCAGAGGCTAGGTTAAGATCCCGGAAGTGAGACACTCTCCTACAGTTTGATTTACAAATGCGTACCATTTCCATCAGGACCGGGTCAGAGACTGCCCTGTAAGCCAGGCGCAGGTAATCCCTTAGCAACCTGCAGAAGACAGAATACTGTGACAGGACTTTCAGTCTTTCCGTGTAAGACTTGTGTTGTGTATCTTGTAATTTCTTCGTGAGAAACCTCTGTGGTCTCTCCAATTGTTGCAGGTGTCTGGTGAGGTACATGCAAAAGGGAGCACTGTACTTAATTACTGGTCTGATGAGGGCCGAGTATAATGGAATTATAACATCTTTAGATCTAGATGAGATGCCTTTACTCTTATAACTTGCCACATAGAAGAATTTCCTTACTACTGTGGAAAAGTGATAGTCAAAGTTCACATTGCTATCAACCTGAGTACCCAAATTAAGTACCACTGGGTCTACATTTAGGGGGGTGCTGTCTATAATGTAATTAGCAGGATGTCAGCTTTCCCAAAGGGAATAATAATGCATTTGCATTAACCCTGCCTGCAGTATATTAACATCACTGGGGGACTGAATGACTGCTCCCAATTTGCAATCGTCAGTGAACTTGGTCAGGCACAAGCTGTCCAAGTTTGCCTGGACATCTGAGAAATAAATTCCTAACAGTAAGGGGCCCAGCACAAAACCCTGTTGTACACCACTGGTGAATGGACTTTAAAGGTGAAGTCACCCACTTTGACAGTATGTGTCCTGTCGGTGAGCCAGTTGGCAACCCATCTGGTAATATAGGGACTAATTCCAAAATGGGAGAGTTTCTCTACAGTACGTGAGTGAGGCCTTGGCTAGGTCAAGACAGGTATTATGCACTGCCTTTTCCTCATTCAAGGCTTTGAGACAGGTGCTATGCACTGCCTTTTCCTCATTCAAGGCCTTGTGACTTTCGTGAAGACGTCAACCATGTTTTAACAGGCATGGCCTACCTTTAACAAATCCGAACTGAGCTGGGTCCAGACTTTGGAAATTACTTATGTCTTTGTTAATAAGGTCCACAATGATTCTTTCCACGGCCCTGCAGATGAGGCTAGTCAAGCTTATGGGCCTTTAATTCTCAGGGTAATTTGATAGTCCCACTTTGTGCAGAGGGATTACTGTTGCTGTCCTCCATTCTACCAGACCATAGCCAATTCATAGGTTGTGGTTAGACAGGACTCCAAGTGGGTCTGCTAAGTTATGTTTTAAGTTGTTTAAAAGGCAATCGGGGATGTTGTCTGAGGCTGTGTTTTTGGCTCTGGAGAGCACAGACATGAGCTGCTCTCCTGAAATAATAGGCTAAGGAATGGTGGCAGGTATACAATGGGGGATGACTGGAGGGGATGGGGGGGTGAAGTTTGCTCCAAATCTGTCATCTAGCAGGTTGGCTATTACATCTGGTTGAATATGGGTGGTGCCATCCGCAACCAGTTCAGTGCAGAGCTGGCTATTCCCTTTTAGATTTTGGACATAGTTAAAGAATGCCTTGTGTTTATCCTTAGCTAGGGATGATATTTTTACTGCTTAATTAGCTTTGGAGGACTTGATAAGATCTCTAATTTGTTTGTTTAAGCCAGAGAGGGATTTCTTCTTCTGCTGAGCTAGTTGCCTCTTGTTCCTGGACATTAGTTTATTTTTTTGTTGTATAGCCTGTTTATACTAAGGTCTACCAGGGCGGCTTATTTTTTCTGCAAGACCTGGTTTTAATCCAGTCAGGTACAGCTGATTCTACACAACTGCTTAAGTGGTTATACAGGTCATTGGTATACACCTCTGCATAGGAGTAAATGTTATCTGATTTGAGGGGACTCTGAAACTTGTTATACCATCACTTAGTAGGAAGTAATTTGTCTTTGAAAAATTCTTAAGAGTTTTTGAGATTGATGGGGTATCTGGTCTTATAATTACATCGAACGAGACTGATTTATGGTCCAATCCTACCAGGGAAGACATCACAAGGGGGGGTACTATGTCCAGGACATTTGAACCTCTTGTGGGTGCACTGACTAGCTGTTCTACAACATCTGCATTGACAAAGTTCAAGAACCTTTGAGCTAGCATGTTTGTGGCTGTGTATGTTTCCCAGTCGATGGTAGGATAATTAAAATTACCCATAAGTAAGGTGTTGGGTTGTATGGGCGGCCATGGTGGTGCAGTGGTTAGCATTGTCACCTCACAGCAAGAGGTTCTCCGGTTGGATCCTCAGCTGGGGTGCCTTCTGTGTGGAGTCTGCATGTCCTCCCTGTGGTCGCGTGGGTTTCCTCCGGGTGCTCCGGTTTCCTCCCACATCCCAAAGATATGCTGCAGGTGGACTGGACACTCTAAATTGGCCCTAGGTGTGAGTGTGTGTGTGTGTGTGCCTTCTGTGGAAGGTTGGGCGCCGGACTGGCAACTCGACACTGTAAAACTCCACTGCCAATCATGAGTGGACAGGTGATCAGCTGTGGCAACCCCTAACCGGGAAAAAGCCAGAAGAAGAAGAAGGTGTTGGGTTGTATGGCAAGTGACTCCAGTAAGTCCAGTTATGCGGTACGCTTTTCCTGTTTCATGGTGGGAGACTATAGCTAGCTATGATGTGGTAGGGGGCTTTGCCTATAGTTAACTGGACATGGAGTAGCTCAAGACAGTCCTACTATTTGGCCAGTCTAGAGGTACACTTATCCTTAATGAAGATGGATACACCACCTCCATTGGTTCCTTCATGCTCACTTTGTGGTCTGAGTGTATGGAAGGCACTGTAGCCCTGCACGGCTGGGTTGCTTTCTGCACCTTTGAACCATGTCTCAGTGACTGCACAGATGTCAGCATCTTCCAAAGTAAGGACTACTTCCAGGGAGTGCAGTTTCTTATTTAGACTCCTAGCACTAAACAGAAGTACCTTGAGTTTATCTACAGAGGATTTTGTTATGTTGGGAGGTTGGTTATTCTGAAACTGCCTAAAAAAGGTACAATAGGGATGGCTAATACCTTTGCCAGTATCCAAAAGCCTACAGGAGACAGGTGCAGACCATCTTTGGCAAAGCAGCGTGGCCTGTTGACCATGTCTTCTCAGGCTGGCAGATTGTGGTTCTCCTTGGAATGATACCAAGAAGCTATGCCCATTGTTAAAGTCAATCATTTCTTGTTTGTATTGTGGCATCATGCTTGGAGACGGTAGAATGCTGTCTAAACCCAGGCTTATACCTGCCTGTGACACACAATCTGAGAGCTCAGTCATGTCTCGCTTCATATAGTCCAATGAGGTACGTCTTAAGTCATTCACCTGCACATGGACTATGACAGAGTCACACTGGTACTTGTGGTTGAGTGACTTGAGTGTTAAGTGTCTTGATGGAGTGTGTCTCACAATGGAGTCACCTATGACCAATATACTAGGTTTTGTGGTGTTACACCTTATGGGCTTATTTGTTGAGGTGTGTGTGTGTGTGTGTGTGTGTGTGTGTGTGTGTGTGTGTGTGATTATGTTCTGTGGCTGTTTTCTAGACTGTTATATGTGTAAGTGGTTTCCACTTGCGAGGTCTCTGATCTTTTGGTAAGTTACTAATCAGTACCTCTGCATATGTGGGTTTATGTGTGGTGTCCTTATTTAGTGTGGGAAGTGTGTGCATGTTTGTGTGTGCTGACAACCTGTCTGACATTCAATTTGTCTTTATGTGAAAGTCTTGCCTCCCAATTTCATAGTGTAACTACATCTTTCACATAAAGTATTTGTTTGTTTCAGGAGTAAGTGATTGTCACTATACATGAGATGACTGCTACATTGCCACAGGATGCCCAAGTGTATCAGGCTGGCCAGAGTGATGATGGGAAACTGCCTGTCCATGATAGCAGGCTGTTAATGCATGTTTTATTAGAAAAGGGAATGGATTAATTTGACAGGACTGTTCTTGTAGCACCGAGACTATAAGAGGGACCTATATTTTGCGTAGGCTAAGGGTGATCAATAAGGCAATGCTGCTCACTGCACAACTGAGTTGTGTATAGAGCAGCAGAGGGGCTTGGAAGGGTTTCACTAACAGATGTTTAGGGAAAAACTGAGCTGCTAGGCTTCTGCATCTATACAGGGCACTGCTAACCCCCACAGCATAAAGAGCAGCACTGCACAAATGCAAGGCTTAAATACGAGCGAAGAGAAACAAGTTTTAAGCTAACTACCAATCAGGAAAGCACACAATAAGCCTTCCACAGCAATCCTCAACTCAGACAGGTTAGCTCTGCACACTTCTGCCAAAAGAATGCAAGAAAACACCTTTTTTAATGTAGAATATCTGGTTGGGAGCCCAAGTGTAACAAGACCACACAAACTATGTACTACAGTCATACAACTAACAGATACAATATAATACAGTGCAATTAACTACTTAAAGCATCAACAGATGGTACAGTCATAGTATATAAGAGAAGTGCAAAAAAAAAAAAAAACATTTAGAGCTATTTTATGTGCTTCCCAGTTAGACAGACCAGGTAAACAACTATTGCCACTAGATGAATAATTCCAGTCCTCCTATTATAAAAGCACAATAAAGGAGTGTTAGGATTGAAATGCTGCCACAAACAAACTTAAAAAATATGAAATCCTATGGATACAGTAGTGTACTTTAAACAGCTTATAAAAGTATGATTATTCAATAAAAGTACTTTGGTTTGTATAAATGCGCCAAGAGCCACTCAACTGTACAGAATTTGTAAAGGCACTAAAAACATGATAAGGTGATTAATAAGCCTTCCAGCCAATAAAACTACATGCAAAAATCTCAAGTGTTTCCTCAACCTAAACAGACCAAGCTACCTCCCAGTGCACTAGATGGAAAATCCACTAACCTGTTGATGTAAAAACAAGTGCTTGCTAGAGTGTAAAATTACACTACTTTATCCAACAGCTAGTTAGATAATGAATTCACAGCAAGTAAATCAGTAGAACAAACAATGATGACACAAAATGCACTTTTCAATATAAGCACAAGGAAAGACAGACACATAATTTAAGATATCAACAGCAGTGTAGAAAGGGAGGAGCTTATTAAGCTCATTTTACTGTAGGATTGAGCAGCTTAAAATCACCAGGTTTAAACAGCAGATCAACAAATGGTAGGGTGTGTGGGAAAAACTAGCAGGGAATTATCAATAGTGCTTTAGTTTATTCAGGCCTGAAATCTTTTTAGAAAAGACAAATGTCAAAAATTCACTTTTGTATTTAAGTATCACTCAAGAAACATTTTAACCAATGAAAAAACTTGTGAAATGTGCAGTCTAGATAATTTGTGTTTACCCCTCACATAGAACAAAAACACCATGCCAAACAGATTTCTTAAAACAGAAAACAAAATATTCAAAAAAGTACATGCACACATACATACACACACATATACTGTACATATGTTTGTGTGTGTGCATTTGTATATATATATATATATATATATATATATATATATATATATGTGTGTGTGTGTGTGTGCATGTGTATTTGTATGTGTATATAGATATAGATATATATATATATATATATATATATATATATATATATATATAAAAACACACACACACATATATACACATACACACACAAAAATGCTTTTGTCGAACTGTTTAACTTGTCAAGATGGGAACAGGTGAATTGTTTCGTTGACTCTGATTTCACTGTGTAGTAGCAGCAGTTCTGTGTGAGATCAGCTAACAGTGGGATTAAAGAAGTTTCTCCTTTTACTGTTGTGGTATGATCTTGCAATTGGTATATTTAAGTTGCAAGAGGTATGAGCTGCGCAAAGGGGCTTACCTTCCTCCAAAAACACTTGCTTTGATAATTTCTTCTTGTTTTTGGATAAACATTCTAGCAATGAAAGTTGAATGAAGAAATGTTAATTGACTCGGGTGTTTTCTTTCTTTTGTTTATCTATATATCCATACATGTGTGTGTGTGTGTGTGTGTGTGTGTGGATCTAGTTCACAAGCATGAAAGTACAGCGAACAAAAGTACAATCCAAATGTCCCCTGCACCTGCCAGGTGGGGAACTGTGCTCCCACTCCCTACACATTACATATGCCAACAAGGAGATTGCACTGCAGCTGCAAATGGGTAAAACCGCAAGCTCAGCTGTGCCGTGATCTCCCGCAATAACTCACCTGCCCATTTGATGATCTGCAGTTCGTTGCTTTTGGCTTTCATTATTATATAGTTTCAGCGTTCCAGTTTCAATCTTTTGAAGTTCGTTCTTCTGTAGTTTCATGCTTATGAGGGTAATCCATATATATGTTTATACATTATATATATATATATATATATATATATATATATATATATATATATATATATATATATACACACACACACACACACACACACACACACACATATATATACATATATATATATATATATATATATATATACATATATATATATGCATATATTACACGGTGACAAACACCACAGTAGTAAAATGTATTTTAAAGTTGCGTTTTCTCTTTTCATGTGGAGAAAGGCAGCTTTTGCACTTTGCAGGGGGGGTCATTTAATAACTCATCAATTTTACTGTGCCTAAACAGATGAGTGCTGGGGGGAGGGTACACATTTAATGAAAAGACAATGTGGATTAGCTTCAGCTCTACATTTCTGTCAGGAAGTTTGTCAGGGGATTCAGGTTCTAGCAAATGGTATTTAATGAATGTCATTTTGTTTGCTTCAGGGAATGAAACACCAGTACCACAATATTCACTGTCAACTTCACAATCATAATCACACACCACACATCTCTGTGAAGAGACAAAGTGCTCTATAAAGGAATACCTACACTACAAAACAAAGAGTTTGTATATGTTGTTGATTAACCAAGTAAATTAAACAATTAATATGTGTTTTTTAAAGCTATTACTAGATTGCAATAATAAGTGTACATGTAGTACATGCAGCCAAAGTAGAGATGACAATAAATACATGTAGAAAACCTCAGTGAACACAGAGTGTTCACAGAGACAGGTAAACCCATGCAGACATGAGAGCATGCAAACTCTGCACAGCTTGTTAAGCAAAGTAGACCAGAAGGAGAAAAAGAAAACTACATACTACACATAACCACAAAAACCCAGGTACACAAAAGGGGAATGTACATGCAGCCAAAGTAGAGATGACAATAAATACATGTAGAAAACCTCAGTGAACACGGAGTGTTCACAGAGACAGTTAAACCCATGCAGACATGAGAGCATGCAAACTCTGCACAGCTAGTTAAGCAAAGTAGACCAGAAGGAGAAAAAGAAAACTACATACTACACATAACCACAAAAACCCAGGTACACAAAAGGGGAATGTACAAACTATACAGTCAACTACAGCAGACAGGAAAAGGGCACGCAAACTCTGCAGTTAAACTCATGCATGGAGGACGAGAATATGCAAATTCAGCAAACTCAGTTAACCCAGTGTACACAAATGCAAACTATAGCTGGCTAGTTAAACTCACACTGACAAAAGGAGGGCAAGCAAACACAACACACACAGTTAAGTGTAAATTAAAACTGAACCTTAGAACCTAGAGCTGTTCTGAGTCATTATGCTTGGAAATGCTAAAATGCTTTGGTTCCCATTTAAAAGCGGAGAGAGTCTGACACAGGAGGCAAAAGAAAATAACAATAACATGCTCTAAGTACTTCTAGCTTGATTCTGGAAATATCTAGCAGCTGCATGCCAACAGACCCATGGGAGGGGTATCCACATGGAAAATAAATTAACAGACAGCTGGACCTGATCTGGTGTGCCTATAAAGGTTAATACACTAAACTTAAAACAAAGTACTGGAAAGAACACACAGGACACGGAATAAAGTGCAGGTGTAACAAGATCTCAGAAGAAAGGTCAACAGCCTTACTTCACTTTTGGAATCAGCTAATGGAAATCTCTTTTGGGAGCATCAGATAATAAACACAGCTCTAACTGCAGTACAGTGTAATGAGAGCATGATCTGGTGTGTACTAAAAACATTTCTCATATAGGAAAAAGCTATTATCTCATCCAAAACAGCCAGGCAGTACTGTCGCCTCCCTCAGTATTATAAAACACACCCTGATATTTATATTAGCTAATGCTACTGGACAGAACCATATTTCACTACCCAGAAAGTCAACAAGTGCATGCTGTATCTAGTTAATAAGTAACAAGTTATACAGAAAACATGTTTCACACTATAAGAACCAAAAAAACAGACACAGAAGCAATGAAACATTAAAGTCACACGTCCCTGCTAAGTAACCATGCACAGATGTGGATCCAACAGGACAATCTCTAAAGCAACTGAGCATGGCAAAACACGAATGCGCTGCAGAACACCCTTTAGAGTAGATTCTTTCTCAGCGCTGCATAACACCCTTTAGAGTAGATTCTTTCTCAGTTGAGTGGATCAAAGGAGGTTACTAAGCTAATGACCCTAGGGCCTTCAGAAACCTAGCCACCCCCCAGGGTTGATTTACAGTCTCCCATCCAATTGTGTAGATTGCGCTTGAATAGGGTCCTTGAGGAGCTCTGCTTCACGTGAATTGGGAGTTTATTCCAGAGAAGCAGCAATCTCTGGGAGATATCTCTGTCTCTCCTGAATGTTCTTTTAACGTCACAGGACAGGTTGAGTTCCCTGGAGCAACTGACTCTTATCCCATTTGATTTGCAGACAAGCAGCATTTCCATTAGGACAGGGTCAGAGACTGCGCTGTATGCCAGGCACAAATAGCCTCTCAGTAGCCTGTATGATACAGAGTACAGTGACAGGGCTTTCAGTCTTTCCATGTAGGTCATGCTTTGGAGGCCCTTTCTTGCTGAGAAACCTCTGTGGTCTCTCCAGCTGCTGCAAGTGCCTGGTGAAGTACATGCAAAAGGGAGCACAGTACTCTATTAGTGGTCTGATGAGGGTCAAGTACAGAGGAATTATAACATGCTTAGCCTTTGATGCGCTGCCTTTACTTATGAGAGGCGCTATGTAGAAGGTTTTCCTTACCCCTGTGCAGACATGGTGATCAAACCTTAGATTGCTATTAGCCGTGTTCCCAAATCTTGCACCACTGTTTTTTAACATCTTTATTGAATTATCACTTGTGACATAGGCAAATTTACATTTATAGAAAAGTAATCAAACTGTATTAAAAAGTTCACGTTTAGAAACATTATACATTCACATTTACAAACATTATATATTGCCATATATCACATAACCTAAGCAACATTACATGAATTATTCAGTAACCAGATTCCCAACTGCTCAAATTTCAATGACTATGTACCAAATATTTGAAAATATAGACACTCAGGATAAGCACTGAGTTAAACAAATGTCTTCTGCAAGGTGGCAAGTCCCCTCCCCTGACTTCAGGGCTCTATCACATTACCACTGATCTCTAAATATACAGTCTCTGAGTTCGCAGCAACTTGGAGAAAATAAGGTCTGTATATTAGTGTCTTGCACTCAAATTTACAGCTAGATGCTTACCTGCAAGCAACTGAACCATGAGCAACTGTAATGTAAGTAAATAAAATGCAGCACATACATATAACACATATATATTACACATATATTTATATTTACACACACACACACGTGTCTGTGTACTAAATATAGCTGAAACACCCAAAGGTGTGTGTGTGTGTGTGTGTGTGTGCATATATATATATGTGTGTATATATATATATATATATATATATATATATATATACACATATATATAAAATCTATGCATCTATATCTATTTATATCTATATATACACACACATACAAAGACTGTACAATATCGGGAAAAGGGCACATTCTCCAACCCCTTGCATACCTGTCGACATTCTGCTTAGTCAACCTAATTTTGTTGACTAAACAGCCAGCTTCCATATACATAAACACACACACACACTAGCAAAAACACCCAAAGTTGATGATATACGATCAAAAACACAGAAGTAGACACTGTACTTTGCAAGCATTGAGAAATAGCCTCAGTGCATGGACTTTTCACAGTAAAATATATCATTTTCTGAATGGGGTCAAGCCCCCCTACACCCCCTAATTATATATACCAACTCTGAGACTGCACAATCCCTGGGGAAAGGGAATGTTCTCTTCCCAGGGGGTTGTCGATCTCACACAATTTTCGATCAACTGCCCAGTCGACCATATGCAGTTGACTAGACAGGTGTCAACATTACATACACCTGAGATATTCACTGACACACACACACACACAGACACACACACAGACACACACACAGACACACACACAGACACACACACACACACACACACACACACACACACACACGTGCCCGTACCAATTAATATTTACATATGGGTTCTATTCAGATGATCAAGGATTGACGTGTTTTGAGTTGTGTCCTACCGCTCAGCCTAATGCAGCAGTGCTGGAATGCACTTTACTGAAAGCTGTTAGCAATGTATTTAGGTTAGAAATATGCTGGTGGTTTCTAAAGGTAATGGCTTATACAGCAAGGATAGGGAATATACCTTTTCTCCATTGTACTGCAATGTCATAGATGGTATAAATAATTAGCAGGAGGGTGGGCTGGGTACAAAGAACACTGGAAAGGAAGGTTTGAGTGTGTTGGTATGTACGGTACATGAGTTTAAGTGTGTGTGGGTCTGTGTTGCGCATGGGAGGCAATGTGTAACAGAATGAATCTGTGAACAGTGTTGTTTGACTTGTGAGTTTACACCAGTGTTTCTTTAAATATAAAAATACACACACACATATATATATATATATATATATATATATATATATATACACACACACACGCACGCACGCACACACACACACACACACACACACACACACACACACACACATGCCATTTGAGTGCAAAATTTATTGAAACCCACGAGAAACAAATAGCTTGCAAACAGAAGTTTTCATGACTCCTCATTCTTGCACATGATGTGAACAGAGACCTGAGCATGAAAAGCATACAGCAACTTGTACTTGGAGGGATGGCACCCTAATACAGGACCCAAACAGTTTTCCAGCACTACATAGTGGGGAGCATGGCATAATGGTTAAGGTGTTTACCTTAAAGACACAAGGTCCAGGGTTTGATTCTCTTATGAGGTTCTTTGCTGGGCTTAAAATAGTCTACAAGGTCAGTTAGCCTAGTACTAATCTACAATAAATAAAGCTATACATTCCGATACATTATGCACTTGATCGGCTCCAACAGCTAAAACACCTTTTGTGTATGCATGAATGTATGCACGCGCGTGCGCTTATTTAGCAACTTCTAAT
This sequence comes from Protopterus annectens, assembly GCF_019279795.1. Lineage (NCBI taxonomy): Eukaryota > Metazoa > Chordata > Ceratodontiformes > Protopteridae > Protopterus > Protopterus annectens. The sequence goes on along the minus strand of NC_056733.1, from coordinate 884,433,486 downwards.
GATTTACTTATGTAAAAACAAGAACAGACAGCCAGGTACACTAAACCTAAACTCTTACAATTATACCTACCGTTAGGTTCAAATATAAAATTAAGATGTTTAAAAGTATATTTACTCACATTCTTTGGGTTTACAGAATCTATGAAGTTACTGTAATTTAAGGTATACGCAAGCTGACAAAGGGAATGGATTGGTTATAATGATCGAAAAAGATTATATTGAAGCAATGCTTTTATTGTTGGGTGATATTGGTTGTTATAGGGTGGTAACTAAGGATTATGTGAGAAAAAGTGTATGTACATTGATTTAACACTGTTAAGACTTACTACATCAAAATTGTTTAACAGTGTTTTGGATATTCAAAAGGTTGATGTAGATCTTTTTGTTGAACAGTTTAACAACTGTGCTAAGTTTTTGGAATTCAAATGGCAGTTTTTTTGCGTGCAGACCTTTTTCCTTGTGGATGTTAGCCAGTAAACACCTATGAACAAGTCCTAGACTATGTCCAAAAGTACATCCTGCTGTCCAACAGGCAACATGAGTTTTGCCTAAAATATTGCATGCAAATGCAACATTTTCCTTGACTGTATAATATATGCAAATGAGGAATGAACCCTCTTAATTGGAGTAGCTTTTGTAAATTTGAAAAGAGCCTTTGAAACCGTAAACCGTGATAATTTTTATTTCACAAGCTTTAGACTACGAAATTTGTAATGACCTGGTATTCTACTGTGTTAAACACGTTATTTCCTAGATCTAAATACTCATTACCCATTACTGGCCTTTTCTCAAAACAGACTACTGCTTTACTACAAACACCTGAAAAAAAAAATTAACAGTGCATGAATTTAACACCACTCTCCAAAGCTCCGACAAAGTCAAACTAAGAAGACCTCAATTTTCACTTGTACTTGTGAAAGATACTTCCGTAAACCAGCTACTGCTGCTTGGAATACAAGATTCAATAGTATTGTGGCCAGAGGTGAGCAGTACCTTTCATTAAGAAATTTAAATGCAAAATTATTAAGTAAGAAATTTGACCTTGAGGGAATGGGAAGCCAGTTAACTTTAACGGGCACAGATGCAATGATGTTCAGACAAAGTGGCTAGGTGACAATTTACTCCTTCCCTTTTCTAAAGATCGTCTCTTACATCTCCTTTACATTAATCAGAACTTCATTTAGACTGGATTTACACTTCACTCCCCAACTGATGAATTTTGTGTGGTTTTACAGAATCTGAAGAGAGTAATGGGAATGTTCACCAACAAGGAGTTTATAGCCACGAGTATGAGACAAAATGGCCGACCTCTAGCATCATCAGTCAATGGCATACCAGGTGCACTTAAAACAACGCTAGGTTCCCAGCTGTTACTTGATGCAGAGGAAATGGAGGAGAATAATGACTCTCTGGATAACAGAAATAAAGTTGATGTATTGGCCATTCATAAAATACCAATGGATCCCTTCAAGATCACTGGTGAAATCAGAAAAGTGCAGAAGTTTTTTTTTTTTTTTCAAAAATAGTTTAGAAGAACTGGAGAAAAAAGGTTTTTAATTTTAAATCCTTGGTTTGAGATAAATTATTCTCTCAAGAATGTTTAAATATTAACAGGGCACTTCACGGTTCAGAGCCTGATTCAACCTTCAATTATCACACACACAAGTACATACAAACTGAGAGCTAAACAACATGGTTTCCATAATGCATTCAGTATCACAACAGCAGTATATGTAATAAATAAATATATATATAAATATATATATATATATATATATATATATATATATGGTTCCCCTTCATAAGGTAGAACGGCTGAAATCTCAAAATGCATACAGCCGAAGCCATATGCTCGAATTTCAGAAGCTCGACCTTCTGAAAGGGAAAAAAAAACAAAACAATGTTTCTGCAGGGGGGCAAGCACCCCTGGACCCCCACTCCCCCCGCTACTTATTTATTCCAACTCCGAGATCGCACTACAATGCAGAAAGGGAAATCTCCTGTTCTGCACTGTATGCCGATCCCCATTCAGAAGGTCGAGCTTCTGAAATTTCGAGCATATGGTCTTGGCCATATGCATTTTGAGATTTCAGCCGTTCGAACTTCTGAAGGGGAACTATATATATATAGTCAGTGATTAAGATCTACTATAACATGACTGACGGACTGCACATAGGGGGCTTAAATGTAGAATGACCATGGCTTTTAAGATGGTTAGTCATCACATCCTCCTCACCAAACTTGTTAGGCTTAATTCTAGAACAAATACAGTGCAAGGAGGACAGGAACTTTCAAGTCTACTGCAATACCTGCTTCTCTAATATCAGGAACCTCCATATAAGGGTACCACAAGACTTGGTTTTTGCCCCCCTTTCTATTTTCCCTAATCATAAATTATGTCATTTAAGACCTTTTCCCCATGGGACTTGTCATTTATGCCAATGACCTTTTCATTCTAGAGTCCAACAAATCATTTTCTCAGCTGCAGCAAAACATACGAGAAAAATAGTTGGATAGACAGAAATAAACTAACAATAAATTCCAGCAAATCAAGTTTAATGATGTCCTTCCCCATTACTAATAAGGGATACTTCTAACAACATTTTTTCCTTTGTTATCTCAACAGAAGTATCATGGCATTCTGCTTGATCCAATAAACCACGAAAAAGGTGCACTGAAAGTGAACCAATAAAGCCACGGATGGAGGCAACCAGTATATGTAATGTTTTATTAAAGAAAATAATAAATCATGTTAAAAATGCTCCATTAACGCTATAAAAAATCCGTTTTTGTTACGTCGTTTCGAAATGAAAACAGATTTTTAATAGCGTTAATGGAGTGTTTTTAGCACAATATATTTTTTCTTTAATAAAACGTTACATATACTGGTTGCCTCCATCCATGGCTTAATTGGTTCGCTTTCAGTGCACCTTTTTCGTGGTTTATTGGATTCACTTTGTGTACTTTTGCCTGCATTTGGATTTTATTCTGCTTGATCCCTCGATGTCCTTCTCACTCCAGACTTACTATACAGTAAACACAGTTCTACATCAGTTAAAACTTACGAATCGCTCATCTTCTTACCCCAAAAGCTAGACACTCTAAAGCCCAACATACTGATGGCTGACGGTGAATATGCTCCATCCCCCCGAACCCTCCACTCTAGTACAAACAGCTACAAACTCCAAGAAATAGTACATAAAATTTGCTATCCTGCCCTCTTGGCAGTCAATACACTCATCACTGTGACTTAGGCGTTCTGACTGAATTTCAATGCAAATTAGACAATACTACTGTTTAGTACAATCCTACTTGAAAATCTCACAAGTGGCAGTACTGCCCTGCTTTGAAAACCAATATTTTAGTAACAGATCCATCCTATGCTCTCTGCAACACTGGAGATGATGGATGAGATGTTGTTCTCAAGGCCTCGTTTTGGCTCTTCCAAAGGGAGAAAGAGTCTTTACTAAAACTGAACTTGCCACTTTGAACCTCTTCCCGACAGAGGCAAGATCACAAAAGACATTATAGGACTTTAAGGCAAAAGTGAAACGGCATCAAAATCATAACATAACCTGTACTTGTTCCAGAGATACGAGGCAACCTACAGCCAAGACAATGACTTATCCCACTTCTTCCTAACATCATCTTCTTAAGTCCACTCACTGTAGTACATTATTGTCGATCAATGATGTAAATATTGTTAATAACTTGCTAACTTTGTTTTTACAATAACTAATTCCTAGCATTTAACATGCATTTTCACATTGCTTGTAATATTCTATTGCATATCAACATTTAATATTCTACATACACTGTATATAATTATCATTATATTATGTTTAATGTTTTCTTGTTTAGTGTTCCTCGGTTATCAAACTGCAATAAATAACTAAAAAAATAAAACCAGTATGTTCATTGGATCATAAGAGATTACTAGGTTAACGGCTCTACAGCATTCTAAAGCCTAGCCCATTCATGCCTCAATTTTCCATCTCCTGGAAGTAACCCATGCAGACAAGTGGAGAAACTGCAAATTCAACAGACAATAAATACAGAAAATCTTTAACAAAAGATGGGAAGTCTGCAACCTCTACCACAATGCATGTTCACATGATGCAACAGGCGTGGAGTTTGATTTCCCATTAGGGTGATGACTGAGTGTAGTAGAATTTAAGGGTACTTCAAATAAAGCATGATATGAAGGATTAGAGGGCAAATAAAGCTTTCACTAGAGTACTGAAATACTATATATAACCTACATGAATAAAGACAACAAAGTAATAGCTTACAATACAGTGAGGGTGGGGAAAAAAAACAAAGCTTCACCATGTAAGTTCACAATCTAGTCACAATGTATGTTTTGTCCCCTGTTCTGATTTTACTGCTAAAAATATCACATTAAGGAACAAACTCCAGAATGGAATAAGCAGTCTCCAACATCACAGATCAGATAAAAATAAATTAATCACTGGATGCCAAAAAACAGAGCTCTACTAAACTAGACCCAACAAAACTTAGATAAGAAGAACCTTGTATCTTACTCATGGTAACCAACACACTCACCAGTCTCCACCTACTGAAACAGTAGAAGGACTTATTAGCTAGTTTAAGGAAACTCTGCATGCCAAGAAAAATATTCACCACTAGTAACATGAAAAGGTTTACATCATGTCCAGCAAAAACATTCAAACATCCCGCAGCAGCAGGGAAACTACACCCTGTAAAATCACCATCACAAACTTGGCTATTTTACATAAGCTGAATAAAGCTGCAGATGTACAACACTGGATGGAACAGCCTTGGGTATGTGGTATAATGGAATGAAGGTCTCCCTACGACCCAAATTACCCATGTTCAGATAGTGGCTTTGGATGCTGAAACAGCCTTGGTGTAGAGGATGCAAGTTGTGCGGCTGCTGCCAACTCACTCATCCTGAGGTGAGGGAGGTGGATCTGGCTTGCCACTTGGGTCATACCTGGACAGAGCGCTGTAAGTTATACCCATGGAGCACAAGTCTGAACAGCACATGCCACACCTGTACAACAGCAACAGCTGGGGAAGTTAGCATACAGAGGTAGGCAACACTTTGTATAACTCGAGTGGATGGTGCTACAAGCGGGAGAGTAGGCTTTCTTCTACCTGACTCATGCCGTAGAGGAACCAAGGGGCAGTAACAACTGGTACGTAGGACTCTTGTTAAACCTAGTGACACCTAACTCTTACTCTCTGACAGAATAAACAGGACAGCTGAATAAGACCAGTGCAACCAACTGGGCAGGTCTGGTGAGGGAAAAGAGTTTAAAAAAGGGGTTGGGAGGGTGGCTTAATGGCTAAGATGTTTGCCTTACAAACACAAGGTGCAGGGTTTGAGTCTCACAAGGGATAATTGGTAGGCTTAAAATGGCTTGCAAAGGCAGTTAGCTTAGTACTAAACTATGAACCTAAAAGAGAAAAAGGGCAAAGAATGGATGTGATTCTTTCCCTCTCTCTGAAGGAGGTTCAGGCTCTATGGTCTCTTGCTCTTTTGAGAAGTAAAGTCTGGGTGTGCTCCAAAAGGTCTGTGGAGTCTTCCTGATTCCTTAGGTGAGTTCATTTTGGGAGAGGAACCAACAACCTTAAGGCATACTCATTTGAAATAAAAGCCAGAACCCACTGGTCCTGGCAACAGTTTTCCAAGTTGGTGCAAACCATTAAACCTGTCTAAAGGAAGTTTTCAGAGATTCTTGGTTTTCCTGTGTGATCTTATTACTCATGGTTTTAGTTTGTTCGTCGGGATATTTTGTAGACACCCTTATGTTTATGGATATCAGTTGGGTATGACAACCCTGTCTTTCCAAAAGTCAAACATTCCTCTTACGCTGTGCTGATGATGCCATAAGAAGGCAAAAACATGCATGTCCACACTTAGAGTGGTTTGGATATACTGGCCTGAAATTGTCCATAAATAGACTTAAACGTAAAAGAAAAAGTCATGGACATTCAATATTGCCATTTAGCTGAAACACCTGATATCCTTAAAGGGTAAATTATATATATCAAACCAAGATACACCTCACAGCCAAAGTCCTCCAATACGAAAAAAAGTTTATTCACAATAAAAGGTTAAGCGCTTTCATCAATAGACTTCATCAGAACCATAACTACATGCAGAACCATTGCTTAAATATAAAAACCTTGAACATAATTAGATAAACTAATGACCAATAATTAAACTGATCTGTCCTTAAAGTGGAAATTCCAACTGCAAAAATTAATGTGATGGATAAAACAGTAGCATACTATATGTTGCTTTGAAAATATTCTCACAAAATACAATAGAGAAAATATATATATATAGAACCTTATTAAAAATGTTAGTTATATCATAGGAACACCTAAAAAACTATAAAAACATATATAATATGCATAGACATGAATAATACCACTGTTGTCCCACAAATTAGAATATTATTAATAATAAGGCTGTTAGTATGTAACCAAATAAATACAAATACATTATAATTTATAAGACCTAAATTTCAGCTCTGATTTAATGCTAACATGACCATTGAGCCCAGGTGGAACAGTGGCATTTAACTAACTGCCATCTAGCTTCAGCCCTAAGGAGTTGATTAGTCCAATCACCCCCTCTAATATCTTTACCAACTACTTCCAAAATACTGAACTGAAAAAAATGTTCAGGAAAAGATTTAATATGTTTAAATAATGCATTCTTTTCATCGTGTTTAGAAATATTGTATAGGTGCTCATAAATTCTCCTACATAGCTTCCTTTCCGTCTTTCCCACATAATAATGCTGGCAGGACTGGCATACTGCTAAATACACAACTCCAGAAGTATTGCATGTTCCTATCCTGAACCTAACTTCAATATTATAGGGACCCAAAGCCACAGAAGGGGTGCAAATAATGTGTTTGCAATACTCACAGGCACCACACTTTGTAGTCCCCCTATTATTAACTTTCTTTATCTGTTCATGGTTATCCAATAGACTTTTTAAATTCCTGTTTACCTTGTAGGTAAAAGAGGGTTTGTTACCAACACATGTCCATAAATCCTGATTACACTTGAACATGTTCCAATTGTTGTTAATAGTATTTTTAACAAAGGCTGAAGTTTCCCCCTCGATCAACACCATAGATTTTGTATAATCTAACCTTTTATTATTCACAACTACCGGTGTAATCTCAGTGGTACCAAGTAGTGGTTTAAATCTGAAACCCCATTCATTAACCACCTGTTCCTTAATATCTTTTACAAACTTTAAAGGGTACCCCCTTGCTCTAAACATATCCAAAAATTTATCTGTTTCAAAAATAAGAGAATCAATGTCAGAACACATTCTTACTACTCGAACCATTTGGCCCTTCACAATATTTCTCTTAACATAATAAGGATGACAACTAGAAAAAGCCAAATAGTCATTGGAAAATGTCAGTTTTCTATATATGCAAGACTGAAAACACCCCTTATCTGGATCTTTGTACAAAAATACATCTAAATAATTGATATTAGAGAGTCTGAAGGAACCAGTAAATTTGAAATACTCACATTTGTCATTTAAAAACTCCATAAATAGTTCATGATAACCATCTTTCTTCCATAAAATAAATAAATCATCTAAGAACCTAAGATAAACCGACCATTTATCTGAAAAATTACTCCGAAAAATAAAATTAATTTCCCACTTATACATAACTAAATTGGCAAAAAGAGGGGCACAGCTATTTACCATGGCCACTCCGACAACTTGCCTAAAAAATTCCCCTTCAAACATAAAGAAATTATTTTTTAAAATGATTTCCATCAAAACCATAATGAAATTAATCATAGTATTACCCAGGTCTGTCTTTTCCAACAATGCCTCGTGGAAGAATTCTAAACCCTTCTCATGGGGGATGGAGGTAAATAAATCTACCACATCAATAGTGGAAAAACACACATCATTCTCATAATAATCATTTTTAATTCTTTTTAAAAAATCCCAGGAATCAATCAAAATATGGTCGATGGGAGCCAAGCTTTTCCTAACCACCCAATCCACAAAAACCCCTAAAGGGTATGTAGCACTGTTGTTACCAGCAACAATTAAACGGTAAGGTGAATCCCTCATGTTTTTATGTGTCTTGGGAATCCCAAAGGCAATAGGGATAGTAGGTAGTTCGGTATGTAAAACATTATATATTTCTTTCTTCATTAATAGCACCTTGAAATAAAGAATCTTCTAATAATAAACTAATCTTCCTGTGTGATATATTTATTTCATTCCTTGACACACATTCGAACCTAGTTTCGTCCTGCAACATGCTAGAAATTTTGTTGTTATAATCTACCTTATTTACAATGGTCATGCCACCCCCCTTGTCAGGTTTCATAAACCTTAAATTATCATTGCTTCTCAGCTGTTCCAAAACTAGTTTCTCAGTCCTGGTTAAATTAAAATATTTAATTTTGTGAGTCCTCAATTTTTGGTATATCTCCTGACTGCATACTTTTTCAAAAGTATTTAATAAAGGATGCAGAGGGGGGTTGAAACAACTCTTCTTCCTCAAACAATCATTTGTCCCACTAGTATTGATCTCACAAGGAGAATTCTTATATAAAAAACTCAAATTTAGACAGAAAGGAAGCAATGTAGGAGAATTTATGAGCACCTATACAATATTTCTAAACACGATGAAAAGAATGCATTATTTAAACATATTAAATCTTTTCCTGAATATTTTTTTCAGTTCGGTATTTTGGAAGTAGTTGGTAAAGATATTAGAGGGGGTGATTGGACTAATCAACTCCTTAGGGCTGAAGCTAGATGGCAGTTAGAGTTAAATGCCACTGTTCCACCTGGGCTCAATGATCATGTTAGCATTAAATCAGAGCTGAAATTTAGGTCTTATAAATTATAATGTATTTGTATTTATTTGGTTACATACTAACAGCCTTATTATTAATAACATTCTAATTTGTGGGACAACAGTGGTATTATTCATGTCTATGCATATTATATATGTTTTTATAGTTTTTTAGGTGTTCCTATGATATAACTAACATTTTTAATAAGGTTCTATATATATATTTTCTCTATTGTATTTTGTGAGAATATTTTCAAAGCAACATATAGTATGCTACTGTTTTATCCATCACATTAATTTTTGCAGTTGGAATTTCCACTTTAAGGACAGATCAGTTTAATTATTGGTCATTAGTTTATCTAATTATGTTCAAGGTTTTTATATTTAAGCAATGGTTCTGTATGTAGTTATGGTTCTGATGAAGTCTATTGATGAAAGCGCTTAACCTTTTATTGTGAATAAACTTTTTTTCGTATTGGAGGACTTTGGCTGTGAGGTGTATCTTGGTTTGATTTGTTTGGCAGTGTTACACCTGTATTGGCACCTGTTCTTTTGTTAAATTATATATATCCCATGTTGCCGCTAATACAAGAAGATTAAGGTATCACACAGTGTAAAGTCTAGCTTTGCTAGATTTTTCTTTTTGTGTTTTTTAACCAATGGTTTTCCTATGTGACCTTATTACTACTTGGTTTAGATTCTTTCACCCCAGAATTAGGGAGCTCTGACAGTTTTTCTGAGCCTGGTAAACAGTGGATGACTACAAATGAAACAGGCGAGACAAAATTATAGGACCGAAGATCTAAGGTAACAGTCAACATCTCCTTACTCGCTCTGTCCAAAGCTCTGCAGTGCTTGTCAGGTGATAAAGTAGGAAAATGTTGTGGTGTCTTTGACTGTTGAGATCATATAATAAAGATGCCTCAAGCTGCACAACTGTCATTCTTAAGGAAAAGTTGCATGGGGGAAGGTGATCTAAAATTCCTTGTCCTTATTTCTCAAACCTGGTTCAGTCTCATTTTGGGCAAGGCAGAGATGCTACAAGTCAATTCATAGAGAACCTTATGAACTTCAGTGTCTCCATGAAGTAGGGGTCACCTGGGAAGAGCTACAAGAAGGGACTATGGCTGTTAATGTTGAATGCATATCTCCATGAAGTAGGGGTCACCTGGGAAGAGCTACAAGAAGGGACTATGGCTGTTAATGTTGAATGCATATCTCCATGAAGTAGGGGTCACCTGGGAAGAGCTACAAGAAGGGACTATGGCTGTTAATGTTGAATGCATATCTCCATGAAGTAGGGGTCACCTGGGAAGAGCTACAAGAAGGGACTATGGCTGTTAATGTTGAATGCATATCTCCATGAAGTAGGGGTCACCTGGGAAGAGCTACAAGAAGGGACTATGGCTGTTAATGTTGAATGCATATCTCCATGAAGTAGGGGTCACCTGGGAAGAGCTACAAGAAGGGACTATGGCTGTTAATGTTGAATGCATAAGGAGATGTTTAAAAAAAAAATGCAACACCTTCTTATAATACTCTGTCTCAGAATAAGCATCATCACAATCCTCTTCCCCAGGAGATAACTTAAACTCACCCACCATACTGGATTATGAGCAAACTGCAAACAAGCACAAGGTACTGAGGACCCTCCTTGTATCCCAACCGATGCATGATAGCGTCTGCAGATAGTAACAAGACATGCACTGAGCTATGTAAAGTTGTCTCAGGCCATGCTTCCTAAAAATGTACTTCTGCAAACATGAAGACAAGTCCCATCACACGTCCAATACAATATTCATGTCTTATGAAGATGTCACCACAAGTCCACCCAGGACAAGATATCCAGTGAGATCTCCACTTAGAGATAGGGGTAGTCAAAAGGAGTAGACAAAAGACACTTTCTGACAGACTTTGGCTGATGCCTGGTCACTAAGTCCCTTACTTTCTCTCATCTACCACAGAATGGTCTGGTATCATGACAAAGACCCTGCTAGCTAACCCTGCACTAGCCAGCCTCCAAGAATGCCTTTTTTTTGTGAGGTAATGTAAACTTGTAGTCTTTTTTTGTCTTCACCTATGGATAGCAGGCCTGACAATTCTTTGCACTATATGTTTCGTTTGGGCAGTAAAACGACTGCCAGTGCATGTCCTATTTCACTAACAACCAAGGGAACACTAACAAGGCTTCAGTAATTTAGGCACCAAACACAGGAACTTTCCAATCATGTATGTAAGGACCGATTTCAGAACCTGTGTGACTGGTGAAAAGGGAATGAGGAAAGCACAGTCCGTGCTGTCATGAAGTGCATTGGCAGGAGGTAAAGAATGCCCAAGTGCTAGACACAGTTTTCAAAATTATGTCAAGCTCTCTATCAGTGAAAAGTCTGCTTTACCGAGGCAAGGGATGGTGAATATGTCTCTCTACTAAAACTTGAGATGTTCCATCACAGAAAAGTTGACCTAAAGAACAAGATCATCATGCTCTCTACAGCGGATAGCAGTTATTTTCTTTGTTGGAGATTCTGAATAATTTCTTTCTTTTTATGGGAAGAGCAAGAAGAGCCCAAGCAAAGTCCACCTGAAATCAGAACAGCTTGAACCATGTCAGATGGTGCAGATACATACTGGGAGCAGTTGCCACCCAGGCCGCTGCAGGAATGTAATCACAAGTGCAGTACATCACATGACATCCAGCTTATGACAGTGACTTAAAATCCTATAATATATGCTGATATCCAAACTGCATGAGCAACAGTAAAGTAGGGAGCATGAAAACAAGACCCCCCTTCAATTGAATGCATGCATTCTAATGTGTCAACCAGTAGAGATACACGTGCCTATGAAAACATGTGACCACAGCAAAAGCAAATGCTGTGAGATGGCTCTCAAAAAGAATATCCCTGCTGTACACCTACTGCAGACGGTCCCTTAAAGAATGGCCATCTCATAACATGCTCTAAACAAACAACAGATTAACACTATTCATTAAGGTGTCAATAAACTAAGAAACTCTAGTTTTAAATAGAGAAATATTTTGGGAAGGCGGTGTAGAAAGCCAATACAGGCATGAAATTCGATTCTGGTATACCAGCAGCCTCACCGGGAAGTACAGAAAAAGAGGTGTGTGGATGAATAACTTTTCAACATGTCGAACTTATCAACAAGCTGCCTTTCTAAGGTCATGCCTGTGGAAAAACTCAAACTCCTGCTAGGTTTCATTTTTGTGACTTGAATAGAAAAAATGAAAATCTGCAATGAATTCAAGGTGGGTGGCCACAACAGTGTGGAGAACAGCTGAGGGCAGGTTAAGTTACGTCTGTTATATACTGACACTAGAGATATAACAGTGACAAATACCCAGGTTAACCTACATAAAATTCTACCCAAGAACTGCAGCACCTAATTATGAGATTATCTGCAGAACTGGTCAATTTGGAAAGAGAAATGGCCAAGATAAGTTGAACAGGAGCATGCACATACCTCAAGAAATAAAATGTAAACACAGCCGTAGATGTAACTGGAAGAAAATCAGAAGGCAGAGAATAAAATGACACAAAGTCCTAGAAAGTGAAAGAACGCAGCCTGAATAAGAAGCAAAGAAAATTAGATAAATGCTAGAAGGCTTACACCTGTATATATTCTCTGTCCATGGCTCAGGATGTGTAGATATCGAGTGTTCTTCGCCCATCCCCACTAAAACCTGAACACATCACTTCTCACGTCTAGTGCCTGAGCTTCAAATTCTACAGTTCAAATACAACTTCTGCCCTTTCAGAGACACACATACTTGGATCATGTCTGTGCAACTGTTATCATTTCCTCTCAACTTTATGAAAAAACATTTCAATCCAAAAATCTTCCAGAGTATTCAAGAGGTAGAGTGCTGTTTTAGACAATGAATCGTCCTGGGTGGCTAAAAATGACAAGTAAACTTCCCCTTTCAGGAGACGTTTCTATCTATGGCATGTAAACAAACATACTATATGACATTAACATGAAACAGATGCTACGTCTCTCTTGCCTTGGCACCCTCATTCAGACAGAGCTTAAAAACACAACTACAGTGCTGTGTGGAGGTGGACACCAAGGAAGCAGTAATGCTATGCAATGAGGTGCACGGAGGCACATGGAAGGATAAATCCTTCCCCAGATATCATCAAAGTCTCACGTTTTTCATTATTATTATTGTTTATATGAATATACACTACAGTACACATTATGCAAATTGAAACAACAGTTGACCAAGATTCTTCTTATATATATATATATATATATATATATATATATATATATATATATATATTTTCAATCCCAAAATAAGCAAGCAGGTTGGTTACTGTAACATAAAAGGCAGCAAGACACCGAGGTTGGCCATATTCAGGCCAAAAAGTGCTTTCAAGTCTCAGGGTCAGTCATGAACATAGTGGAGTGTGTGTCTAATCTCTAACAGTCATCTAACTATTGAAACAAACAGAATATTCACAGTTAAACAATACAGAACCATCCTGAAAAAATATTTATACAAGTATAAAAGAAAGAGAAATGGGGTAACTTCAGTGCATGGAGAAAAGCAAATAAAAATTTAGAGTCAGCTGCTAATGACCCTAACTATTATAGAAACATCCCTTATAATGGAGACCAAACAATCTAATTTGCTTCAAAAACTTACTTTTAAATCCTTTAAAAATACATAATCCAGAAACAATGGGAAAATAACTTTCAAACGGTATACTTCACTTACATTAAAGAAATTTGTCTTATTCCTTTCACAGAAAAGGCCTTGTGCTGGCATGTGGTTCAACTGCTGCCACGGTAAGTTGCTGCCTAGCAACACGTCTCGGGCCCAGTGCAGCTCCTGTGGAAACGAGAAACGGGATGCAAGTAAGAAAGAGACAAAGTAAAGTAAGCATACATGAAACAAGACAGAGATAATCATATAACTAGCATACATTTCTGTTTAGAAAGAGTGACAGTGTGTAAAAAAAAAAAACTGCAGAACTTTTTTTTTTTTTTTTTAGAACAAAGCAGAATTTTTAATTCAGCCTCTTTAGTAAGTCATATTGAAAGCAACAGTTCTAAGTAATGCTCAAAAGTGAAACAACTTCTGTTAGACAACCTGCTCATGTAGGGTTCCTGGGAAAATATTTCATTTACTTGTACAACACTCACCATCGTTACAGATCCTGAAAGCACAGACTCCAACTTTCACCAGGCAAAATGCATAGCAATGGTTCCCCATTGAAATCGCGAAGGTCCACTTACCCGAATACGGAAACGTCGACACGTATAAGTCGAAACACGAAAACACCGATCGTCCTGAAGTGCAAAATCTGAAATGTCGAATCGTCATGGTTGGCCCTTCTGCGGTATAGCTCCGTACGGTAAGTGTGCGATAGTTACGGATCTCAGGGTTAGGGTGCGGGTTAAGGGAAGTGTATAGATAGTAATAGTGTGTGATAGTTAAGGACCTTAGGGTTAGGGTGTGGGTTAAGGTAACTGCATAGACAGTAATGTATGTAAGGTTTAGTGTAGGGTTAAAAGTAGGGTTTTGGTTAGTGTGTGTATGTGATTTAAGTATTTTGTTTGGGTAGGTAGCACGTAGCGTGCGGTGGGGTTGGACAACTATGACGGTTCGAGATTTTGAATTTCTCGGTTTAGGGTGTTCGGTGTATTCGCGGTTCGGGTAATATGTGTCGATGATTAAGAAGTTATGTACTCACCATAACTTTCCATCTGAGTAGGTGACTTCATTTGTCTGCAACCTTTGGGTCTTGGATCCGACTTTGGATCCGTGCCGGCAACTTATTTTACAGCTTATGGATCTGAGCTCCTAGCTCCTCCCCTTACCCATAATCCCCTGCCAACCCTGATTGACCTCAGATCAAGTTTGCCCTTATACCAAATCTCAGACCAAAAGTGTCCCGAAAGGGACCAAGAAAGGACATTCAAGAATAGACTTCTGAAGGCCAGGGGGAAGGAGGGGGGGATGGTTGCAGACAAATGAAGTCACCTACTCACATGGAACGTTATGGTGAGTACATAACTTCTTAATCTGAAGTAGGGACTTCATTTGTCAGCAATCTTTGGGACAGAGTCCCCAGCTACCTGAATCTTGGGAGGCCATCATGGAAGGATGTTCCGGAGCACTGCGGAGCCAAAGGATGCTCTCCCTCTGGAAATAACGTCCAGCTTATAATGGTTATTAAAGGTATGAGATGAGGCCCAAGTGGCTGCAGATCAAATATCATCCAAAAATACTCTAGATCTAAAGGCAGCAGAAGTAGATATGGAGCGAATAGAATGCGCCCGTACTCCCTGAGGTACGGGCCTCCCGGAAGTTTCATAGGCCAGAAGAATACACTGTGAAATCCATCGTGATAAGGTGACCTTAGAAATAGCTTTACCCAGATTGAATTTGGCAAAGGAAATGAACAACTGATTGGATTGTCTGTGACCAGCAGTCCTATGAATGTAGATGCGCAGTTGTCTGTGCACATCTAAGGAATGCAGCTTGTATTCTCCTTTATTCTGGTACTTAGGGAAGAAAACTGGCAGGTTAATGGACTGATTGATATTGCTTTCTGAGGCCACCTTAGGAAGAAAGGAGGGGTTGGTCCTGAAGTATACTCTATCCTGATGAAAAATCAAGTAGGGAGGTTTCACACAAAGGGCCTGAAGTTCGGAAACTCTTTTTGCTGAAGTGATGGTGACAAGGAACGCCGTTTTCCAGGAAAGATATTTAAGTTCGGCCGAGGCAGCTGGTTCAAAGGGAGGGTCAGTCAAGGCTTGAAGGACTAATGATAGATCCCAAGGGGGTACAACTTCCTTGACAGGAGGCCTGAGCAGGAAGGTACCCTTGAGGAAGGTTTTACATAATTTCGCAGTCATCAAGGGACCTGACTCGTGTCCCACATGGTAATGAGAAATGGCTGCCAATTGAACCTTGACCGTAGAACAGCTAGCTCCCCGTTGAAAAAGTCCGGTGAGGAAATCCAAGACGGACGGCAACGAAGCCGTGAAGGGATCTATGTTATGGTGTTCCGCCCAGATGGAAAAACGCTTCCATTTACTGCAATAGACTTTTCTAGTGGAAGGTTAATGTGCTGCCACCAAGATGGCTTTAACTGGTGAAGAGATGCCAGGAGTCCTGACTAAGAGTGGAACTGGAGCAGCCAAGCTGTCAGCTTCAGGTTGTCCAGATTCGGGGTCGGTAGGCCTAAGGGATGGGATATTAGATCCGGAATGGGATCCAGAATCCAGGGAGGATTCACCAGATGAGACCACAGGTAAGGGAACCAAGTTTGACGAGGTCAGACTGGGGCAATGAGGATCATTCTGCTCCCCCAACTGAGAGGCTTTCTGTATCAGTTTCAGCATCAGGGGTAGAGGAGGATAGGCATAAAGTAGACCGGGAGGCCAAGCATGCACTAGAGCGTCTCTCGGGGCTTCCCCGAGGGGGGGGGAATCAGAGCGAAGAAGATGGAGCATTTTGTGTTTGAGGGAGTGGCAAAAAGATCGCAGCAGGGTTCCCCCATTCGGCAAAAATCCGCTTCGCTACCTGGGAATTGAGAGACCACTCGTAAGGGGAAAGAATAGTGCGGCTGAGCTTGTCCGCCAGAATGTTGGACCGTCCCGGAATGTGCGTTGCGATAAGGAAGCGGTTGGTGGAGATCGCCCATTCCCACACCCTCATGGCCTCTCGACAGAGAGGGTAGGACCTGGTTCCCCCCTGTTTGTTAATGTACCAGACAACCGACATGTTGTCCGTCTGTATCGCAATAGTTCCTACGGGGAGAAGGTTCTGAAGTGCTTGCAACGCCAACAGCACCGCCCTCATCTCCAGAACGTTGATATGCAAGGAGGTCTCTGTGTCGTTCCACGTGCCTTGGACCGTTCTGCCTGAGCAATGCCCCCCCCACCCGAGGCGAGAGGCATCCGTGGTCACCGTCGCAAGGGGAGGCGGCGTGCAGAAGGGTCGTCCCGTATGAAGGTCCGGGGACTGGAGCCACCATAAGAGGGCCCTCCTGCAAGCCCTGCTGAGTGAGATAGGATGGTTGAGGGGGACAGACTAAAAGGACCATTGGACTAAAAGGGTCCATTGTAGCACTCTCATATTCAGACGAGCGTATGGAAGAAGAGTTATTGCTGCTGCCATGGAGCCTAGCGCCCTAAGGACCAATTCCGCCGGTGGGACATTTAATTGGAGGATGGCCCGCACATGGAGTCTCAGGTTTTGAAGTCGCTCCAAAGTGAGGAACGCTCGCAGACTTCTCGTATCTAGTTTGGCCCCTATGAAATCTATCACTTGTGTTGGAGCAAGGGAGGATTTGTCCAGGTTGATCGTAATGCCTAGATGGGGAGCTAGCCGGAGAAGGTGATTTCTGGCTGCGCAGAGTAGATGTCTTGTTGGGGCGGACAGGAGCCAGTCATCCAGGTACGGGAAGACCTGCATTCCTTGGAGTCTCAGGTGGGCCGCTATCACTGCTAACACTTTGGTAAACACCCTGGGGGCTGTGGTGAGACCAAAGGGAGGGACCCTGAACTGATAGTGACTGGCTCCCAGCCGAAGCGGAGAAACCTCCTGGATCGTCTGTCCATTAAAATGTGGTAGTACGCATCCTTGAGGCCTACTGAGCACATCCCCGCAAGAGGGGGAGAATGGATTGAAGGGTGACCATCCGGAATTTTTCTTTGGTTACTGACAGGTTCAAGAGTGAAAGGTCGAGAATCGGTCTCAAGTCCCCCGTCTTTTTTGGCACCAGAAAGAACCTGGAGTAAAACCCTAATCCAAGTTGATCTGGGGGGACGGGCTGGATGGCTCTTTTTTCTAGCAGCTGCTGAATTTCTGCAGCTGCCACCTCCCTCTGATCAGGTGGTACATCGGGGAGGTTTTTGAGTCTGGGGACATGGTGCAGTGGGATTTTGTAACCTCTGGATATGATACGAAGCACCCAGCGATCTGATGTAATGGACTCCCAAGCCGCCAGGTGCTTCGAGAAGCGCCCCCCGACTGCCTCCAGAGTGGAGCAGTCGGGCAACCCCTCAGGGATGCTGCGTGGGCCGATCAGAGAAAGTTTCTCTGGACCCAAAATTTCTCGGGGCCCCTCTGCCTCTAGGGCGGCGTCCTCCCTGTCCTCCTCTGCCACGGAAGGACTGGTTGTCCGGAGCAGGATGGGAATGTTGCGATTTCCAGAACCACATCTTCTTCTGTCCCTTTTGGTTCTTGGAGAAGGACCTCTGGAGAGCAGATTAGCGGACTCCGACGGCAGACAACGTCTTCCCGTCCTTTTCGCTCTGGACAAGTGTCTCGCGAACAGTCTTGCCAAACAAGGCAGAACCATCAAAGGGGGCATTCGCAAAGGACGCCTTAAAGGGCTCCGCGAAGTCACAATGTCGGAGCCAGGCCTGATGTCTCATGACTAGACCTGCTCCGCTGGCTCTAGTGGCTCCCTCTGTGGCGTGGGACAAAAGCCGCATAGAGGTATTTGAAACTGATCTTAGAGTGGCCATACAAGTGGAGTACAACTGCTTGTCCTCCGCCGACATGGACTCTGGGGGGGAAGCAGCATATTCTTTGATAAGATCTCGCTGCATCCTGATGACATGTGCCATGTAGTTCAGGGACCTTACTGAGAAGGTCGCTGAACTAAATACCCGCTTCCCGAGGTGATCCATCGAGCGGGACTCCTTGCTCGGTGGATGGACCGAGGGGCTCTCCTGAGCTAATTCCCTCTTTGTGGCTGCCGCCATCAACATGGCATCTACGGGGGGACCCTTGCTCCAATGGGACCGGTCTGCAGGGGGACTCAAAATTCTATCCGGGCATTTGGGGACTGGCTCCACAGTGTCCGGCTCCTTCCACGCCCTGGTGGTGATAAGGTCCACCAGGGGGTTGGCCGGAGGGGACACCCAAGAGGTAGACGGGCCTGCTTTGAATGCCTCCAGGAACACAGACTCATCGGAGGAAGCCTAGAGGGCAGACCCCCCCCCGATCCTGAGCATTTCCATGATGTCTCCAAAGGAGACATCCTCGGGGGGTGACCTTGGGGAGCCTTCCCCTTCATCCAAGTCCGTGTCCTCTGTTAAGGACTCGGGGGAGTCCACGTGTCTCCTCTTACACTTATGCTTGCGAGGCATTTCCTCGGGGAGACTGTCCGAGGAGGTCTCACCAGCAATATCCTGTTCCAGTGGAACAACCTGGGACATCGAAGCAGGCTGTCCCTGTGGCCGGGTAATGGAAGCCTGACCCAGCAGAGAGGGAGTGCAGGGTGGAGCCGATGCAAGGACCGGGGGTCCGGATGCTCTCAACAGAGCCCTCTCCACTACATCGAAGGCAGAGGGGGAGCCCCTCTCCCTGGGATCCGAAAGCCGGCTCCCACTCGGATCCGATGAAGGGATCGGAACTGGCACCGAGGCCACCGGATCCGAAGGACCCGTGTGCTTCGACCTGGACGGAGCCGAAGGCACACTGAATCTTTCGGATCCGAAGCTCGGCCCATGGCTCTGAGAGGTCGGATCCGACGAAGGACCCGACAGACTTGAGGGCAGGGTCGGATCCGAAGTACCCAGTACTGTCGGCACCGATCCACCCCCGGCTCCAACGCTGCCCGGCTCTGAGCGCTCTGAACCCGGGAAGCGGGTCAGAGAAGGAGCTATCGGGGCAAAAAAAGGTGTTGAGCTCCCCCACGAAGGGGGGGGGGGAGGCAAGAGCACTCCCATCTGCAGCTGGGCCTGGATGATCGGGTCTCCTCCTCCTCGGGTCCCGGGAAAAAGCAAGGGGATCGGATCTGAGGAGGAGGGGACCTGGAAGCCATGGAGGGAGAAGCCCTCTTAGCTGGGGGGGCCGAAGCGGAGGCCATGGCCCGCCGCTTGTGGTGCTTCTCCCTCCTTTTCTCCCTCCTGGCCTCCCTTTCCTCCAGCGTCTTAGTGGGAGTTTGAGTCCCGGCTGGAGGAAGGGGGGCAAGAGTGGCTACCACCAAGGGCTGAGGAGGAGCCACGGGAGTACCGGAGGCCGAAGCTGGATCCGGGGGCAAAAGTCCCGCCAGAACCAACTTCGACCTCCGCTCTTTCAGTGCCCTGGAGTTGAACGCTGCGCAAATGGAACACCCTGAGGACAGGTGTTCAACCCCAAGGCACCGAACACACAGAGTGTGGCCATCCACCGGTGAAAGCTTATGGTCACACTCGGTGCACTTAGAAAAAATGGGTTTTGGGGCCTCCGACATTAGAAAAAATAACTACACAAACACACCAGGCCCCAAAAACACAAGCAACGCACACTCTACGAACCAGCGAGGGGAGGAATTACACTAAAAATGAATAAAATTAACAAAAGGGAATCCTAAACACACACACTATTTAAGAAATCAAAGATTTTCTGTATTAACAAGTTTTTTTCCAAGACTTATCTGAAAGTCACCAGGATCTCTGAAATCCAGCTGTCTCTTCTAAGAGCGGCAAACTAGGTCTGAGGTCAATCAGGGTTGGCAGGGGATTATGGGTAAGGGAAGGAGCTAGGAGCTCGGATCCATAAGCTGTAAAATAAGTTGCCGGCTCGGATCCAAAGTCAGATCCAAGACCCAAAGGTTGCTGACAAATGAAGTCCCTACTTCAGATTCCGTATTCGCTGTTTAGGACTTTTACGGTTGTAATATAACTCCCATAGCAACACCTCTGTGACTAAGCTACTCATAAATCGAATGACCTTAAAAGCAAAGTCATGACACAGACGGCTATATGTTATTCTAAGAACATCAGTAACATTGCCAAGTAATCAGAACTAAATGTACTCTAAGAAGGTACAATTAATCCATCTATCTATAACTCCTTTTCCCATTTTTTTGCACATGGGGTAGGGGTGTCACACAGTGACAATCTTCCTTGCATAATAAAGGTCTGCATTCACATTCACTGGAAAGGGAATCCCTAATACATCTGTGACTTAATTCTCTGGTACTAGGAATTGAAATAGAAAGACCTTGAAACAGGATAAATACGCCATCAGCACTATGACTGCAGACATTCAAGGTATAACTGAGGGTGACACTATCAAGTGAGAGAAAAAAAAAAGTGCTCAATATGAACAACAGATTTTCTTGTGGACTACTGGAGGAGAGTCAAAATGAGCACAACCTATACTCAGAGTCCTGAAGGTTGTATGAAACGGTTTAAGAGCCAAATAACTGAAATGCAAGTGTGTGCGTGTTAGACAAAAGTTTTCATACAAGGCACAACACAGAGACAGGCTTGAACAGTGTTCCTTAGTGATTAGGAACCAGTGTAGCTATCAGCATTTTGTCCTCCTTCATCTCCCACTGGAATATGACATGGACACCCATGAAATTCCTTTGCAGTGCTTAAAACATTACATTGGGTTCGTAGGTGTGGTTCTTGACTAGGTTGCCTGCTATATTCCCAATCCTTCTGACAGGGTGGCTTCTTCCACTTTCTACCCATTCAGCTGTGATGCACATCAAAGCTCCATTTTGGGTCATGTGCTCATCTTAGTCAGTGTAAAGGTCTAAGCTGTCACTGTTATGCTGACAGTACACAGTGTTAACCTCTTGTCACCTCAGGATGTTATGTCTGCTGCCAACTAAGTTTTGGATAATCAGTAATGGGCTGAAGTTCAAGCCACACCTCAGGATGCTAGTGCTCCACTCCTGTGGACCAATACCACGTAATGTGGTAATAAGCTAGAATTCATGTCAGAAGTCCATAACCTTTCTCTGTGGCTTACAGGGATAAAGCACTGACTACAGTCCAAGTCTGATTAGCAATTCAGAAACTGAAAGAGCTAAGCATGGATGGATGACAGTGAGGGGCCTACATTGGCTCGCCCATCTTTGACAGAGAAAGCTGGTTATTCTGGTCAACCAATCTGCTTCCATGAAAGCAGCGGTTTGAGTAAAACAAATGACTAAGGCTTGTAGAGGTGATATTGGCTATCACAAGTCTGTGACAACAGCTATCATGGAGCATTTGCAGGAGCATAATGTAAGTGGGACTGTACAAAATACAGTCAGCCACTAAGAAAAAGGTTAGGGTCATAACAAAAACACCACACATTACTGCTTTGTGTGACACCTGTGCCAGACTGCTTCCATTTTGGAGATGGGGACCAAATGGGCAGAGGTAGCAGGTCAACAGCTGCCAGGAATGGGGGCAACAAAAAAAAAAACAGAAGAAAGGTGCACAACTTTACAAAAAACTGTAGTAGTAGTAGTAATACCTGTGAGACAATGCAATAATGCCTGGTCAGGTGACCTGCTCAAGGTCATACAAATGGCAAATGAAGGCTGAGGGAATTAAACCATGTACCATGGGAACTACAGCTCACAGCCTTAACCTCCTGCATGAACTTTGGGGTATTCCTTGGTGAAAAGACTGCAAAGAAGGACCAGGTGTCAGCTGTTTTCAAGTCTTTACTCTACTACCTTAGGAATACTGCCTTAAGAAACACCAAACATAACAAGCAAGTTCCCTGTATTATAAATGCCATGGTGTCCTCATATATGGACTGTATCTGGAGCTCCAACATTCAGAGCCAGATCGGGTGAAATTTTTGTAGAATTTTACAGCTCAGCTAATGATGATTTTTAGTTCTTGTCACAGACCTGATGAAGGTGTTATTGCATTAGTTAGCTAGCTAAAAAGTCAGTCTTTTTATATTTTTGAGTGTATATTATTTTTGTATATGTTATATATTTCTTAATACATGATTTGGGAATGTGGGTTGCAAATAGATAGGTACTGTCTTCCTTAACTAGGATTTAGTTTGACCTAATGAATAGTACTGTGTGGGGGTGGCTACATGTTGTTCTAAAATGCACTTTTTACAGCCTACTTATATTGTTTGCCTTTAATAGGCTGGTTTAAAATTAAACAATACGTATATTTTCCACACCTACTTCTCAGTGTATAAAAGCTGATATGTTTAACATTGTAAATTATTTCTGATTTTTGTTACTGAGGATCGCTTGCCTGTGATGAATAAAGGCTTGTTTACTTTGGAACACTACCTCGGTTTCATGATTTTCATTTTCATAATTCCCTCAGCAAGTCACCTAACTAGATATTATTCCTGGGTCACGTGGGTACTACTACTACTACAGTTTGTTTTTAAGTTGTGCACTTTTCTTCTGTCTTTTTGTTGCCTCCATTCCTGGCAGGTATTGAGCTGCTACCTCTGCCCATTTGTTCCCCATCTCCCAAGATGGCAGCAGTCTGGCACAGTCATCACACAAGCAGTCGTGTGGTGTTTTTCTTATGGCCCTAACCTTTTTGTGTTACTGTGACTGAATTCATCAACGAAGTTTTAAGATGATTAGGGTAACTACCCCACCCAAGGATGTCCACAGAATTTGAGAAAAAAGGGGATGAAGGGAGGGAACTGGAACTGTAAGACTGAATACCCTCAAACATCTACAATCATGGGTAGTTCCTAACACAGCTGTACTATGTGAATCATATAATTCACTGTTGCAGTACAGCTCTTGGGAAGAATCCCACAGCTAAAGAACCAGGGAGTGGCTGGCAATAGAGAGAACATGGTTATGAGTCTACGCAGAATGATCAAAGCACAGCCTGCCCTGGTCTTGGATACAATGCTCATATTGCAATGGCTGGAAAAGGTGTGTACAGGCGGCCAATAAGCTACTTCCAGAATGGATTACATAGTGACTCTACTAAAGTGACTGCTGTAGGCATCAGGTTGTGCTAAATGTGCTTCCGAAGCAACGACTGAGGGACTGTGGTATGTATGTATGTTACCTGTGGGACTAGCACAGCCCTGCCCCAGTTAACCACTACTTATAGGTTCATAACTGAATACCAGGTTAACTGCTCTGAAGGGCCATTTTAAGACTAGCCGAAAACCTAAGGTCAAAATCAAAGCATGTACCTTGTGTCTTCGAAGTAAACCCCTTAACCAATAAGGTAAACCCACTCTCTGAGCCCACCAAGAAAACTCTTTCCCGATGGAATAGATAAGAGAGTCACC
This sequence comes from Protopterus annectens, assembly GCF_019279795.1. Taxonomy (NCBI): domain Eukaryota; kingdom Metazoa; phylum Chordata; order Ceratodontiformes; family Protopteridae; genus Protopterus; species Protopterus annectens. The sequence continues at coordinate 884,409,630 of NC_056733.1, read as the reverse complement.
TGGTACAGAGAGTGAAAGAGCTATTGCCAAAATGATCCTAAGATATGAATGGATTTTTCTCAAATGAAGTCTGGCTACGAGGCTCAAAAGTATGGAGGACGAGATGTGCCCTATGACCTTGAGGATCTTTCTGCAACTTCTGTGTCAAATCTACAAAGAAAGCTTTCAGTCTTCTAGGCTCTGATTTTGGGAAAGAAAAGCTATCTGTCTCTATCCAGTAGAGCATGCAGGAAAAGTTTTGACTTCTTGAAAATGAGGCTTCACTTTGGTATTTTTGGGAAGAAACTCAGATAGCCAAGCAGTACAAAGTAAGCTTCAGCGATCTTAGGACCCTCTTCTGCTTACAGTCGTTTGACCAGGTAAGAATTAATACATGTCCCCACACTATCACATATGTAAGAATTAATGCATGTCCCCACTCTATCACATATGCGAACACTGGGAAAAAATTTCTAGTGAGTACCATGGGAGCTGAAAGGGATAAATGTACACCAGAAGTGGTCCTGACTGACTCTGAATCTTAAGTTCTGCTTCTGTAATCTCTGTCAAGGACCATGAAGGCATGTGCCCTGCAGATCCAATAATGCTGCTGGAAACAAAGACTGAAGGGTCAACATCAAGAACTGGTCACTCTATGGAATCAGTTTAGCTTTGACAAACAAAAGCCAAGTCTCCAAGGAATCACTCTTCTCCACAACAAGGTACAGCTCGGAGAAAACTGCCTTCTCCCAAGGAACTGTCTACACTATCCCATAATAGACAAGCTAGTCCCCACAGACTATGCTACATGAGTTTGTTCCTGAAATAAAGGAGATATTCTTATGAATAGAGACACAATCCTGATATCCAACCTGTTTTCTTCCAGAAAAAAATCCAGCTTGGCCACATGTCAGTAGTCAGGCTGCATCAGGTCTATGTGAAGCATGACAGCCAGAGGTGAGAAGGGGTATACAGCAGTGCTCCCAGAGGTGGGAAGGGGTATGCAGGAGTCCTAAGTGAAAGACTAGCTGTAGTCGAGTTTTTACCAGAGTCCAGAAGAGAAGCAGTTATTAAAAAAGGGATAATTTGCATAATCCAATATCACATTTACAACATACATAAAATAAACAGCACCAGTATTCCCGTTCTAAAGACTTAAACCTTGCCTGTTATATAAATAGGACCTGCTGGAGAGACAGGTATATATCCTAGAGACTACCCTATCTCTGGAACAGGCTCCCCATCCATGTGAGGCAGAGTTCCTCCCAAACCCAATTTAACTGTAACTGGACAACTGGATGGGGAACTGGAAATTCAGTTCTGGCTTGGCACCTATGTATGTAATGGACACAGGGAGCCTATAAATGGTTCATTTCCCAAGCCTTTGCTTATACTACCAAGAGTACCAGAACTCATCACTGATTAGGGATGCAAGGCTAGGCTTGAAAAAGGCCCCAGTGGTCATTAACCTAGCACACCTCTATGAACCTAATTAGCAGGGCATATAAAATATTGCATGATAGCTATAGTAATCACTCAAAAGAGGTTAGAAAAGACTGGGAAAAGAGATAATATACAAAGTTTGTGTTAAAAGTAAATGCAGAATATTCATGAGGAGAAGTAAGGTTTAAGGGATAGAAGGAACTGAGTTTTTAGGTAACACTGGAGTGATGAATGCTCATTGAAAACGTATTCTGCAAGAAAACAATGAGAAACATCATTTGGTTTGTTTCCTATTCTGTCAATGCATGTGCATCTATGTCAATATTCCAACTGTGACTTAATAAAGAGGTTCTTAACAAGTTACAGCAGGCTCTATAAAGGCATTCAAATTATCTAAATACTCCCTTTTTTCCCTTTAGCTCTGTGCAGTTGCACCTCCTCTTGTGCTATGAGACTCCTCTTCTGCAATAATTTAACCTTTAACAGACCCACTAAACAGTTCTTATTACTTCTCTCCCATATGTTTTTCTTTCCATCATGTTTTTAAAGTCCATTTTCATTTTAGAACATTCTCTAGCTATCCCTTCGGAAGTATTTTCTGTATTCCATAATAACTCTTGACTCCTACCCATTACCCATTTCTTAAATTCCTCTCCTTTTAACAGATGGGCATGAAAGCACCATTGCCTCATTTTTCATCACTAACCTGCATCTTTATCCACTGTATTTATTTATTTATTTATTTATTTATTTATTTTTGGGGGGGGGGGCACCTGCTATACTTACCGGATGGGTTTCAATTAAATATACATGCTCTTGTCAAATATAATTTCTGTCCAGTCTAGCCCACTTTTTGTATCTCTGGTAAGAATATGTAAATATTTTTGTAACAATTTTTATTAGTTTTAAATAAAATGTAACTAAACATATTGAACTATTAACATCAACATATTTACAAAGTCAACGAATCATATAAATTCTAATATAACTAATATTAGTAAATTGACATTTATATGAGTCCCTTAATTTTATCCGAGAGTTGTAGGAAGAAGTAATATTGGTGGTTCTCATCCTGACTGTTGGATTTTTCTCTTTTAGAAACCATATTCACTATATTTGTAAAGTCAGAAAACAAAGGTGAGGACTTTTTCTTCCAAGTTTCTATTATAACTTTTCTAGCAATAGCTAAAACAGACCACATCAAAGGAAAACAGAGTTGTGTAAAATCTTACCATGACGGTAGATGTCCTCTTTACTGTTGCAGTATTCATAATAGTAGGGATCCCTTGCCAAGGGCGTCCCCGCCATCCAGCCAGTACACCAAAGCCTTTACGTTGATTTGTGCTATGCTGTATGTCACACGTATTCTCCCCATGTAGTGTAGGGTCATAAAGGTGACTTCCGAACGTACCATCCTCAGAACTGAGAGCCCCAGTAGGAACACCAGTTCACGGAAAGAGAGGTAATCAGTACATCCAGAAAAGAAATGGACCAGGAGGTGGAGAGAGGGAGTGAATATTGCAACAGTGAAGAAAAGGACACCTATCGTTATGGTAACATTTTATCCAACTACTATGTCCTTCCATATTACTGTTGCAGTATTCATAACAGTATGGAGCGTGCCAAAGCTTATGAAAAAACTTGGGAGGAGGAAGGACCAGCAGAGCCCTCTAGGGAGCCAAGAAGAATGGCCCTAGCAAAACCAGCTGTAGCTCTTTGGATTCCATCCAACCTGTAGTGCTTGCTGAATGTATGCACAGAAGTCCAGGTGGCTACCTCAAGAATGGAGTTAGTATCTAAACCCTTGAAAAAAGCACCAGAAGAAGCCACAGCCCTAGTAGAATGAAGCTTAACAGGAAAAGGAAGGCTCTTACCATGAAAAGAACAACAAAAGGAAATAGCTTTTGAGATCCAAGAAGAAACAGTTTGCTTGGATATAGCTAATCCTAGGGACCTAGGATGAAAAGAAACAAGCAGCTGATCAGATTTCCTAATAGCCTTAGTCTTCTCCAAATAAAATCTGAGTTGTTTATGCACACCCAGTGTGTACAGCACCCTCTCACTGGCAGATTGTGGAGAGAAAAAAAAGTGGGCAAATGAACAGACTGATTAAGAGACAACTCATTAACCACCTTGGACATAAAAGAAGGATTAATACGCAAGGACACCCTGTCCTTATGAAACACCAAAAAAAAAGATGACAAGCCCTAAGGGCTTGAAGCTCAACACCTATCTGGCAGAAGTAACGGCCAACGAATGTACAGTCTTCCAACAGCAATGTTGCAAGGAAGCTGAAGCAGCAGGCTCAAAAGGAGCCTGAGTCAATTTTTCCAAAAGAAAATTAAGATCCCAGAGAGGAGCAACAGGCTTCCTGGGAGGTCTCATATGAAGGACACCTTTAAGAAATTGTTCAGCTTCAAATCTAGAAGCTAAAGGAGAAAAAAGACAGACAAGCAGAAATAGCTGATAAGAGGGCCTTAACAGAAGAATAAGCCAACCCAGCAATGAGCAATTCACACAGATAATGGAGAACCAAAGGAACATCTACAGAAAGTGGATCCAGGTTATGAGAAAGACACCAAACAGAAAACCTCTTTCATTTGGATAAATAAGATTTCTTAGTAGTGGGTTTCCTGGCCTTCTGCAGGACCCTAAGCGTGCCCTCAGAAAAAGGGTGCCTATTTAGAATCAATATCCTATCACCCACAGTGTCAGCTGAAGAGTGGACAGGCGGGGATGGATGACAGATCCCTTGTCTTATGTGAGGAGGTCCATCTTGTGAAGTAACTTGTAATGACTGCCTTTGGCTAAATGCAGAAGAAGAGGGAACCAATGCTGTCTTGTCCAAAAGGGAGTCACCAACAAGATTTTGGGAGTACCCAGCTGAATTTTGAACAGAACATTTGGAATGAGGGGAAGGGGAGGGAACACATAAAGAAACGTCCCCTTCCAAGAAAAAGATAGGGCATCCACCTTCCAAGCGAGAGGACATGGGGGTCTGGCACAAAAAAGAAGTTGTCTATTCAGGGGGGAGGCAAACAGATCTATTTGAGGAGCACCCCACTGGTGTACAATGGCCAGAAACACATCCCTGTGAAGCAACCATTTGTGGGATTGGGTTAAGGTCCTGCTTAGAGAGTCTGCCACAATATTTTGACCTGAGGGAATGTAAACTGCCTGAAAAGTCACTTGATACTGGCCAGCCAGATACCACACTAGAAGTGCCACCCAGAAAAGAAGATAAGATCTTGTTCCCCCCATCTGTTCACATACCACCTCACTGTGGTGTTGTCTGTAAATATCTTGGGAGATCCTGGTGAGAAAAGAGGATGAAAAGCCTGAAGCGCCAGCAGAAGAGCTTCCATCTCTATAACACTGATGTGCTCTTTCTGTTGAAGAGGTGACCACACCCCCTGCACCTTTAGGGAGCCAAAGGCTGCTCCTCATCCCATGGTTGAGGTGTCTGTGGACAGCTACTGAAAGGGAAGAGGGTGATGAAAGGGGAGCCCTGGGTTTGCAGATAACTGTTGAATCCACCAGTGCTGTTCCTTCTTGAGACAAGGAAGAAGAGGAATGACAAAGTCTAGGGAGTGTGCATGTTGAAGCCAAACTGACTTCAGAAACCACTGAAACTTTCTCATGTGGAGTTTGGCCAGATGGTGCATAGGGATGGTGGATGTCATAAATCCTACAGCTCTCAGAAACTCCCTAACTGTGATACAGGCCATCAGAGGAAGATTTTGAAAGAAGGAAATGTGTGTCAAGAACTTGGGAGGAGACAGAGATGCCAGCATAGGCACCGTCTGAATCCTGTACCTCAGAAAAACATGGTCTTGAGAAAGAGTGAGAAAAGACTTCTTGAAATCTATTGTGAACCCCATGCTTTGTAGAAGGGAAATGGCAAAATGAAGACTTTGTAACAGGATCTCTGGACAGGATGCATGAAACAGGAAATCGTGCAAGTAAGGAAATACTTGGATCCTCTGAATCTTGCAAAAAGCAATTACAGGAGTTAGGCTTTTGGTGAATACCCTTGGACAGTAGAGAGGCCAAAGGGCAAAACCAGAGAACTGAAAATGCCAGGAAGCAACAGAGAAATGTAAACACTTCCTGAAAAGCGGATGAATAGGGATATGGAGATAAGCATCAACCAGAGAAACCAGAAAAGCCTGAGGAAGCAGGAAAGGGAACAAAATCTGAAGGGATAACATTTGAAAATTAGGAACTTTAAGAAAAGTATTCAGGTGAGAAAGATCCAACATGAGTCTCAGAGTGCCCTCTTTCCTGAATACCAAACACATTCTGGAATAAAAACCTTCCCTCTTTGAGCAGCTGGACCCTCTTGAACAGTTTCCCCGAGTCAAAAGATCCTAAAGCACCTCTGGAAAAAAGCTTAACTGTTCTTGAGGTGGTTGAGGAATGCCCATGAAGGAGGAAGAGATTTCCAAACAACAAAATATCCTTGACGAATGATGGAAATAACCCAAGAATCTTGGGTTATGCTTAACCAGAGTGGAAGAGACAGAGAAAGATGAAGGGAAAGAGGAAAGTGGCCAAGACGAATTGGGTAGTCAGACAGCACCTTATTTATCAGGAAAGGAAGGCTTCTGAGCAGGAGGGGTCTGTGTAGACTTATCTGGGGTAACTCTCCTACCCCCTTTCTTGCCTTTAGGAGGAGGAGACTGCCTTCTAACAAAAGCTAATTTAGCAGGGTAATTTCTCTGGAACTTAGACACTGGTTAAACAAAATATGTTTCAGATCCTGTAACTCCTTGCCTTTCTCCTGCAGGGACTTGAACAAATCAGCTGCAGCAGCACCAAACACACATCTGTTGTGTGCATCCATCAACTTAGCCTTAATATCATCAGGCAGAGACTGAAGTCATAGCCAGGAATATTTCTTAAAACACAGCTAAAAGCAGTAGCCCTAGAAGAAGCATCTGCTGCATCATCGCTACATTTAATGGAATGGCAAGACACCTAAGAAGTCATCCCTAACAGTGACAACTGCGAAGTCTTACCCTCAGAATCAGGAAGATCAGAAATAACTTGGCAAGCCTGAGAAAGAAGGGCCAAAACATGTCTGGTCATACGAGTCTGATAATTAACAGCCCCAAAGGCTAGGGTGGCGTCCTGCTGGCCTTATTACAAGAAAGAAGCTTAGTTGAGGGAAGTAATTTAGAAGGCTTGTTGGATGCTACGGAGACCACCGAAGGGTTAGCAGATGGACACTTGTAAAAGAATTTGCACACATCAGGCATTATGTAAAATCAATCTGGTTTCTTAGGAGCAGGGGGCAGAGAGTCTGGTGCCTGTGAAGCAGAAGCAAAAGCATCCAGTAGAGCAGCCAAAACAGGAAGAACAGCAGAGGATCTAGGAGACTCCATCTGAAGGACCTCATATCATCTTCACTGCATTTCAGACATTGGGAACAACCCATTAAAAGAACTCCATCACCCTGGTAATGGTATCCCCAAAATAAATCTCCTCAAAAGCAGATTCAGGACTAGAAGACTACTCTTCCTCAGAACCATACTCCAGAGAGGAAGGCATCTGGGTAGAATAGGCAAAGATTCCTCATTTGAATTCTCATCCTCTTCAGAGGAATCCTGATCCCCTGAGCTCTTGAGAGGGGTAGAAGATCAAGGAAAAGTCAAAACAGAGACCCCCTGAGGAGGCTTCAAGGCCATAACAGGGTTGAATGAGCCCTGCGTAAAATTCTGCCATTCATTTTGAGGGTCCTTAGGAGCAGAAGAAAAAAAGTTATGTACTCATCATAATGTTCCATCTGAGTAGTTCTACTTCATTTGTGGGTACTGGATCCGTATCGGATCTGAGCCGGCAAATTCACTAGAATCTGCTCTGAGCTCCAAGCTCCTTCCCTTACCCATAATACACCTCCACTACCTTCCAACCCCAAGATCGAGTTTGCTGAACCTTATACTGATAACCCGACCTGAAGAATACTATATGACCTACAACTGCAGCCAACAGGCTGGTCATATGATAAGGTCAAGGGGAAGGAGGGAGGGACAGTTGAAGACAAATGAAGAACTACTCAGATGGAACATTGGTGAGTACATAACTTCTTTATCTGAAGTAGTTTACTTAATTTGGTCTTCAACCTGTGGGACAGAGTCCTCCAGCTACTAAACTCCTGGGTGGCCCTCATGGAAGGATATTCCACAGCACCGCAGAACCAAAGGATGCTCTCCTTCTAGAAGTCAAATCCAATTTGTAGTGAGAAATAAAAGTATGAGATGAGGACCAAGTAGCTGCAGAACAAATATCCAATGAGACTATAGACCAAAAGGCTGCAGAGGTAGCCATGGACCTAGTGGAATGAGCTTTCACCTGACCCAGAGGAGAGACACCTTTATCTTTATAGACCTGAAGGATGCACAAGGAAATCCACCTAGCAATAGTGACCTTGGAGATAGGTTTACCCAAAAAGGGTTTAGAGAAGGGCACAAGCAATTGATCGGATTTACGGAAGTCTTTGGTCCTGTGTAAATAAAATCGCAACTGTCTATGAACATCCAACAAGTGGAGTTTGTATTCCATTTTATTAGCGAAGTTTGAGAAGAAAACAGGTAAATTAATGGTCTGATTGATGTTAACTTGTGATGCAGCTTTAGGGAGAAAGGATGGATTGGTCTGAAGGGAAACCCTATCTTTATGGAAAATCATATATGGAACTTTGATGGACAAAACTTGCAGTTCTGAAAACCTTTTAGTAGAAGTGATAGCTACCAGGAATGTTGTTTTCCAAGATAAGAACTTAAGATCTGTGGTTGCAGCAGGTTCAAAAGGCGGAGCGACCAAAGCTTGAAGAACCATAGTAAGGTCCCATGGAGGAACAGGATCCTTGACCGGGGGCGTAACAGGAAGATACCTTTGATAAAGGCTTTACATGGTCTGGAAAAGGCCAGGGAGGCAGAATTCTCACCCAAGTGAAGATGAGAGATGGCAGCCAACTGAACTTTGATAGTAGAAGAGCATTCACCTTGTTGAAAAATACTGGCTAGGAAATCAAGAATGGCCGAAACAGGAGCCGTGAAAGGGTCTAAACTCCTCTGAGAAGCCCAAAAGGAAAAATGTTTCCATTTGCTGCGGTAAATCTTCCTGGTTGAAGACTTATGAGCTGCCACTAGAACAGACCTAACTGAAGAGGATAATCCAGGAGTCCTAACGATCACGGGAACTGGAGCAGCCAAGCCGTGAGCTTCAAACTGTCCAGGTTCAGATGAGGAACCCCCGATGGGTGTGAAATCAGATCCTGAATGGGATCCAAGATCCAGGGTGGAGCCAGAGGGTGAGACCAAAGGAAGGGAAACCATACCTGGTGAGGCCAGAATGGGACAATGAGGATCACCTTGTTCCCCAGTCGACAAGCTTTCTGTAGAAACCTCGGAATAAGAGGTACTGGAGGGTAAGCATACAGAAGACCGGAAGGCCAAGCATGGACTAGAGCATCTCTGCGGGACTCCCCTGGCAGGGGGTTCAGAGTGAAAAACTCGCAGCACTTCACGTGGGAAGGAGATGTGAAGAGATCGCAGCAAGGCTGACCCCACTCCAGACAGATCTGCTCCACTACTGAATGATTCAGAGACCACTCATAAGGCATCAGAATAGTCCAACTTAACCTGTTCGCTAGAATGTTGAATCATCCCGGAATGTGCAGTGCTATGAGAAAGCAACTGGTGGAGATCGCCCATTCCCACACTCTCATGGCCTCGCAACAAAGAGGGTAAGATCTTTCCCCTCCCTGTTTGTTGATGTACCAGACCACTGACATGTTGTCTGAGTGAATTGCAATGGTTCCCAGAGAAAAAAAGTCATGAAGGGCCTGCAACGCCAAAAGGACCGCCCTCATCTCTAGAATGTTTATGTGCAAGCTGGTCTTGACAGGGGACCACAGGCCTTGGACTGTCCTGCCCAAACAATGCCCCCCACCCAAGTTGGGAGGCATCCGTGGTCACTGTGGCTTGGACAAGGCCTGGAACAAAAGGCCTTCCCTCCAAGATTTCCAGAGAGCACATCCACTACAGAAGGGACAACCAACAGACTCGACTGATGTGTACTGGATACGATTAGGGAAGTTTCAACAGGGACAATTGTACTGCTAGTGTCCACTGTAGTACTCTCATATGTAACCGGGCACACGGAAGAAGCATTATGGTCACTGCCATTGAACCTAAGGCCCTCAACACTGATTCTGTTGAGGGAAGAAGAGAACATTAGATCAGGGAGACATGCATCCTCAGATTTTGTACTCTCTCCGTGGTCAGGAAGATTTTCCACTGTAAGGTGTCTATCCTTGCCCCAATGTAGTCTATCACCTGGACAGGATTCAGAAGTGATTTAGATGCATTGATTGTAATCCTCAATTGCAGAGCAAGCTTTAAGAAATAATCTCTGATTTGAGAAAGTAGACACCTGGTGGGAGCAGTAAGGAGCCAATTCTCCAGGTATGGACAGACATGAAGCCTCAGGTGAGCCACTACTATCACCATCACTTTGGTCAACAGCCTGGAGGCTGTGGTGAGACCAAAGGGTAGGGCTCGAAATTGGTCATGATTGACTCCTAGCCGGAAGCGGAGGAACCTCCTGGAGCTTCTGTGCATCTTTATGTGATAGTAGGCATCCTGAAGGTCTAATGAGCACATCCAGTCGCTCTCTTGCAGGTATGGCATGATGGATTGTAGTGACACCATCCAGAATTTTTCTTTGGCAACTTACAGGTTCGGGGTAGAGAGGTCCAGAATGAGCCTTAAGTCCCCCATTTTCTTTGGCACCAAAAAGAACCTGGAGTAGAAGCCTGATCCAGACTGATCTGGAGGGATGGGTTCAATGGCTCATTTTCCTACCAGCTTGGAGATTTCCTGTGCTGCTGCCTCCCTTTGCGTGGGTGGTACGTCCGTGAGGTGTTTGGGAGGAACCACAAAGGGGATAGAGTATCTTCTGGATATGATCTGAAGCACCCAGTGGTCGGCTGTTATGGACTCCCATGCCACCAGGTGCAATGACAATCGTCCCCCGACTGCCTCCAGCGTAGAGCAGTCAGGCAATCCTTTAGGGGTGCTGTCCGGGCCTGTCCGAGAAAGGTTCTCGAGACCCAAAATTCCTCGGACCCCCTCTGCCTCTGGGCCGGCGTCTATCCTGTCCCCCTCTGCCTCTGGAGGAAGAAGAGCCCTGAGTGTCACCGGGAATACTGTGACTTCCGGAGCCACATCTTCTTCTGCCCTCTCTGATTCCGGGAAAAGGATCTTTGAGGGTTCGAGAATCAGATTCTGACGGCAGACAGTGTCTTCCCATCCTTCTCACTCTGGACTAAAGTCTCTTTGATGGTCTTACCAAAAAGAGTAGAGCCATTGGCAAAAGACGCCTTGAAAGGTTCCAAAAACTGACATAGTCTGAACCAGGCGATGAGCCTCATGGACACGCCAGACCCAGCCACCCTAGCCACTCCTTCAGTAGCATGTGAGAGGAGTCGCATGGACGTATTGGAGACTGCTTTCAAAGTGGCCATCCTCGTGGAGAACGAGTCCCTGCCCTCCTGCAACATGGACTTAGGGGGACACTCAGCCAGCTCCTTGCCAGGTCGCGCTGGAGTCTCATGACATAGGCCAAGTAGTTCAGCGCCCTGATGGAAAAGGTTGCTGACGCATAAGCTGGCTTCCCTAAGCAGTCCATCATCCGCCATTTTGGTCAGGGGGATGAACCGAGGAACTCCCTTGGGCTAGTTCCTTTTTTGTGGCTGTTGCTACTATTATAGCGTCTACGGGGGAGTCCTTGTTCCATGCTGGTCTATATGATGGCGGACTCAAGATCTTATCAGGCCGTTTAGGGATTGGTTCCAGTGTCCGGCTCCTTCCAGGCCCACGAGGTGAACAGGTCCACCAGGGGATCTGCGGGAGGGGACAACCAGGAAGTAATTGGGCTCGTGCCAAAAACCTCCAAGAACATGGACTCATCAGAAGAAGGTTTGGGGGCGGACCAACCTTCCCACTGGCGCAGGATTTCCTTGATGTCTCTAAAGAAGACATCCTCGGGAGGTGACCTCAGGGAACTTTCCCCATCATCCAAATCCGTGTCCTTGGTGAGCTCCAAGTGCCTCCTCTTACACGTATGCTTGCAAGGCATGTCTCCGGTGGGGCTCTCCAGGGGGAACTCGCAAGCCACTTGGTTCCTCAGGGGGAAAGTACAGTTGTGTACACTTACCACAAATGTAGATGTTCGAGTGTATTCACTGTTGCAGTCATTACATTTGGGTAATCCTGCTGGCAGGTTGTCCTCAGTTGGCCTGAATTCCAAAGTCCTGGGTCTTGTGTTGGCTGCTGTCGCCCCTTCCCTGACGCCATTTTCTTTAGTTTTTCTTGCCCTAGATGTCAGGTGTCCCTAAAAGGGTAGCCAAAATTTATATATATATATATATATATGTATATATATAAATACATGCACCAATATAAACTTTACCTTCATCTACAAACAAATACACCACATAGGTTGTATAAATCAGAGAAGGAAAGATAGGTTCCATCAGAAGAAAGGGGGATGGCGGGTGGGTAACTTGGACTGCAATAGTGAATACACTCGAACATCTACATTTATAAGTGTACACAACTGTACTATGTTCTTCGTGTTTCACTGTTACAGTCATTACATTTGGGTAGAGTCCCAAAGCTATGGACGGGGGGCTGGAGCTAAACAGCATCAGGAGCGGCTATGAGGCCCTGCAGAACTGCAATGGCAAAGCCTGCCCTGGATTTAGAGTAGAGTGGCAGATGATAGTGCTTTGTAAAGGTGTGCACTGAACTCCAAGTAGCAGCCTCTAAAATGTCTTTGGTTGGTACTACCCTGAGAAAGGCTGCTGATGTGGCTGCAGCTCTGGTTGAATGTGGCCTAATGCCCTTAGGCACTGGCTTGCCATGGTGTATGTAGCAGAAACTAATGCAGTGGCCTATCCACATTAAAATAGTCTGCTTTCCTTGTGATCCTGCAGCATTTGCCACTAGTAATTGCTCTGTCTTTCTGAAAACTTTGGTTCTGTCCAAGTAGAATCTAAGCTGTCTGTGTACGTCCAAAGAATGCAGAATTCTCTCCCCCTTGTTCTGTGGATTTGGATAAAAAGTTGGCAGATGAATAGTTTGATTAAGAGCCACACTGGACACCACCTTAGGCATAAATGTTGGGTTTGTCCTCAGAGAGACCCTGTCTGGATAAAAAATGATGAAAGGTTCCACAGCCATGAGTGCCTGTAGCTCTGAAACTCGTCTTGCAGAAGTTATTGCAAGGAGCAGAGCTGTTTTCCAAGATAAAAACTTTATATCAGCAGTAGCAGCTGGCTCAAAAGGAGGCAGGGTGAGTTTTTCCAAGACACAGTTGAGGTCCCATGCAGGCATTGGTGATCTCCTTGGAGGCCTTAAATTTAGGTAGCAAGCTGAGAGGTTACCTTATCCGAAACCCCCGCAGCTGAAGAACCTTGTAATGTATCTCTTAGCTCTTTCTGGAGACTCCTCTGAAGCCTAGTGAAGTGGGTCAAATAGTTCAGTGACCTTAAAGTGCAGGAAGCTGATGAAAACACATGCTTTCCGTACCTGTCCATTGTTCGAGATGCTTTATTCAGTGGATGGACAGATGAGGAAGTCTCAGACAATTCCTGTTTGGTGGCTGCCGCCACCTCCATAGCACCCTTTGTCAGAGGGAGCTGTAATAAATTTATCTGGCCTCCTCGGAACAGGTTTCACAGATTCTGGAGAGCCCCATGCCTTTCAACTGACTACATTCAGGAGCTGGTCAAAAGGCGGAGTCACCCAAGAGGCAGAGGGGCAAGAACCAAAACCCTCCATGTACACAGACTCATCCTCAGAAGGGTTGATGGACTTCCAGCCACCTCTCTGTTTGAGGATGTCTAGGATGTCTGCAAAGGAGACATCCTCAGAGGGTGACCATGGGGACCCTTCTGAATCATCTAGGTCCATGTTTAAAGAGACAGACTCCTCAGGGGAGTCTACGTTTCCTCTTACATACTCTCTTCCGAGGGACTTCTCCAGAGGGGTAATCTGGAGAAGTTTCAGAAGAGATGGCTACATCCAATGGGACGTCCTGGGTCTCTTGGTCTCCATGCCTAGGGAGGAGAGATGGCAGATTCCGGCACTTTTGGGGAAGAGTGCTTGGATCTGACAGTGGAGCTGTCTGGGGCGACAGCACTCTCCTCATGACCTCGAAGGTACCATGACCCCGCTCCGAAGAACCATGAGACTGCTCTCGATTCAAGGCGATGGACTCCGAGGCTGATGTAGGTGTCGAGCTCACCTGTGCCGAGGCCCCGAGGGGAAGATTCAGATCCAACAGTTGTCTGACCTGACTCTCCCCCCGGGACCCAACGGGGGAGCGTCGATCCTTAAACCCCTCAATAGATGACGGCACCGAGGTCATCGGAGCGGAAGTTGGAACCGAACATCCTGGAGCAGGTCTTGGCCCTGACAGTTCCACTACAATCAAATCCAAGCATTCTGGCTCCAAAACCACCACATGGGTCAGAGGAGGAATCGACAAAGGGGGAGTAATGGTTGTCAGGCCCGACTCCTTCTGGGTTGGTCTCGAGAGAATCTTGGCCAGCGCCAGTGTCTGTAACAGCCTCTTGACCACCCGCTCCACATCATCATCCGAAAGACTCCTGGAGGACCTAGAGGACGGGGTCGAGGACCTGATGGAGTGGAGTACAGGAGAATGAAGTACTGAGGAGACTGGCTCCAGAACTGGGGACTGGCTCTGACTATGACTCTCTGTTGGCTCCAAAATAGCTGATGGATGTGAAGAGCTAGCTTTTTCGGGCCCGGAAGCCTTCAGGTCCGTGGATGAATCTTTTGCCCGCTTCTTCAATGGCTCAGATGTTGGAGCCGATGAAGTTCTTTTGGAAGACTTGTCCAATCTAGGGGATTGTGAAGGTTTCGAGGAACCCTGTTTTTCTTCCAGTGCCTCAGAAAAATGAACTTTTAATAATCCCCTGACTATTAATTTATTTTTCCTCTCCAATAAAACTCTGGAGCTAAAAGCGTGGCAAAAAGAGCATGACTCCTGCAGATGGACAGCACCTAAACAGTACACACAGCTGGTGTGTCCATCTGTCAAGGTCATTTTTTGGCTACATTTATCATATTTTTTTGAAGCCTGAAGGCTTCATTTCCTTATTGTCTTTAGACATGGCTATTGACAGTAGAATCACACACTACCAAAAAACTCTACTGAAGAAAGGTAAACTAACAACAACCTTTTTTTATATCAACAACAATAAGAACAGCAACAACCACAAAGACCACAAGAAAGTAAGAGGAAACTAGAGGAGAAGTCTCTAATTTAAACGACAATCTCCTCTAGTCAGAGGAGAAGTCTCTAACTTAAACAACAACTCCTCACCAGAAAAACGGGTAGGAAAGGGAGTGGAGCCCTCTAACTTAAACTGGCTGAGAACAAGCTCTCTAACTGAAATGGACTATGTTATGTTAAGAAGGGGAAATGGAAACAAAATACTTTAGACTTACAAGGAAACTCTCTAACTAAAGGAGTTATAAACGAAACAGGCTAGCAAAAAGGCGACAGTCAGCAACAAACAGCTCAAATATCACATTGAGTTTAAAGAACTTATCTAACACACTAAGAAACAAGAATCCAACAACAAAGTAAAATTTTTAGCAAACAACAGTAGTACAAGAAAGAATAATGATTCCACTTAGCCTGGAGCCTAGTAGGAAGCAACCAATCTAGTTTAGCGGCAAACAAGATCTGGGTAATCTTCCCTAAGTATGATGGGATAGGGTATAGCCTCGAGCCAGTGGAAGCTCTCGAGCTTTAGTACAGGCCGAGTCGGAACCGATTCGCAGTTCCAACCCAACCAGCAAAGAATGAAGGAGAGACAGGACAACATAACATTAAAAGTTATAACAACTGGGATATTATAGAATTTAGTGGTAACTTGGATGAACTGGTAAAGATGACACCAACATTAACTTATAAAAGAGCAATGAATTTTAAGGACTTGTTGGAAAAGGCAGGCAAGATTTCTAGTCGGGTGTAAGAAGATAGATTACATGGATGTTTGAAATGTGGATAATATAGAAAATGTGTACAGATTCGGGACAAAGGAGAACCCTATGCCAAAAAAAATTTAATGGGATAAGATTAAGCGGCATTTTAGTTGCCACTCAACGAGGCTTTTTTATTACGGTTTGCTGTATTGAACCCTATGTGAAAGAGTCTATAATCATGTGACTGATATTAGAAAATCTAATTTACATAATCTAATTTACATAATGCATTAGATAAACATACACATAGCAAAGTGGACCACAGTTTTAAATTTAAAGTTTAATAAGTTACAATATTTTGTATTTTTTATATGCATTTTTTTTTTCAATTTGACTAGCACTAGGTCTTTAATGTCTGACTGGCCATTGCTGATATTGTGCCACATGCATAAGGTGTGGAGTGTTACATGCAAAGGTTCTTACTTACCTAATCTGTTCTGAGGAAGTTTCAGCTGAATGTGTAGACAAAAGCACTTAATAAAGTATAACATTAAAGACCCTGTGGATTCTTTCACATATGGCTTGTTTTGATTTGTTTCCTAGTTTGTTTGTTTTTTTGCTTCAGAACCTGCTTGTTTGTCTTTTTACAATTCGGAACTGTTAACATATTAAAAATGTAAACATTTAACATCAGCATCATTATAGTGTAGTTTCTTCCTAGGTTCTACATTCAAATCACTTGTATTTGACACAGTTCTGTTTCCTGTATTGCAAAAATTAAACCTAACAAACAGGCATTTATGAAACACCACTGCTTTAGTGAGGAACAAAGCAGTTACCAGAAGTTGCTTTTAATCCTCATAATGAATTATTCATACCCATTTGTAAAATGCAAGAAATTATCTGTTTCACTTGTCTGAACATCAAAGCAGTGCTACTGTAATAGAGCCTTACATCTGATCACTTCCTTAGATCTTAGCTGTTATACATTTCTTAATGCATTTGGAAAACAGTTGTCCAGAATGCTTAAAAGTGATCTTACAAACATCACAAACATAAGGCCATTAGTTCTCCAGAAAACCTGATACAAATAAGAATGGACAATAGAGACTCTTTTCAGACTCAAATTTGATACCACTGTACAGCTTCTTACAGACTCCATAATCCTGTCAGTAGTCTACTGGACCCAACTTCTACACTTTGACCGCTATTTCGGGAGCTCTTTTGACAGCTATCAAATGCTGAGGTTTAACAGCTGACAAAATAGTTGTCAAACTGTGTCAGTTGAATGGGAAAAAAACAACTGTATCCTAAACATCACCATTGCCAAACAGTGTATAAACAAAACATTTTCTTTTCTCTATCTCCCCCTTTATTAACTGAAGTAACATATGCCCCAGCTCTACCGTGACCCCCTGACATGTGACAGCTTCAGCCACAGAAGTACATTTCATATATACAGTGCTTTTTACTTTGCAGTACCACCAGGTCGTCCGCATCTGTTCCATCGCAGCATGTCAAAGTTCTACATCAGACAGAAAAGCGCTACAACACCAAATGTTGCTTTTCAGACTGATTTCAAAATACATAAGGATTGTGGCGGTGTGGTTTGTTTTTATTTATATAAATGTATGTTTGCTTTTGTAGTAAGTGATAGTATAATAAAGATGTTTCTTGTTTAAAAAAAGCAGGAACTGAATAATTTATCTAATATTGCTTAGGTAATATGATATATTACAATAAATGTGAAGTATAATGTTTATGTTAATATAGTTTGATTACTTTTATATGAATGTAAATTTGCCTACGTCACAAGTGATAATTCAATAAACGCAAGTGTATGGAAAAAATACGGAGTTTAACTGTTAAAAAAATACATAACTGTCTGTAGCAATGAAGTGCAACACAGAGTTCCACAGGTCTGTTCAAACTAGTCAGACAATTAAATGAGTACTTCAGAATAACTCTTATTGCAACATAATAGTGCTTTTTAATCACCTTTATTAATCACTTAAGACACAGGCAAACACACATTAACAGAAAGGAAAGCAAACCATTTTAACATTTTCCATTTAAATACAATATACATCATATATATTTTCTTTGCTACCATCAACAGTCCAGCATTACAAAAAAATGCTGAATTCCTGCCTTTCTTTAAACCTCATTCCTCCTCCTGAACATTATTCTGCATGTACTGTTCCCAAAATGTCCATTTACTTCTACGTAGTTTGCTCCTCCCCTTTTCTAAAGATCCTTCTTCCAGTTCTTTTATTGTATTCAAAACCCCAAATACTGTTGGTGTAGACTTCAATTTCCATTTTCTAGCAATTGCTTTTTGGTAGCTAACAGAATTAAACTTAATAAGGCCTTACTATATCTAGACAATTCAGATGCTATATAGTTGATAGTTTACTTAAATTTAAGGAACTGATTTAGCAGTTAAGGCTTAATGCCTCTGTCTACCTTGCTCTCAATGACAATACTTCTATTGCTGGAGATTTAAAGATGAGAGCTAATACGCTATGCTTATTTATCTATTTAGCTTTTGTGTGGGGTTGCTATGCTCCAGAGTTTAGGTATTTTAATACTTTCAATCTATTTAATAGTTATATGTACATAAGGCATGTACTATTCTATGAAGTTTATTGTAGTGTTTATTTTTTATTAGTGCCATACCTCTAAGATTGTATTTTTAATTATATATTACAGGTGTTGTGACTGCTGTTTCTTAATATTTAAGGCTGCTTAAAAAAATCTTATGAACAACTCTGATGAAGTTCTTTGTGTGTGGACAAAAGCATGCAGTTTGTACTGGTACTGTTGTGTATTCACATTAAAGTGGCAGATCATGCCTCCAGGCTTCCTCTTGCGTGTTTTAGATCTTTCCACATGTCCTTAACTGCCATAACATAAGATTTTTGAATCCATACTCCTAAAAACTTCATCTTATCATGCCCCCATTAATATGGGTACTGAAGAACCACTTTGTGTTGGTACATAATTTACAGCTATAGCCTATGTTTTATCTTCATTAAACTTATATCCCCAAAAAACGTACATCATGATCTGCAAATAAAGCCAACTTTTCTTGACTACCATACCAATTATATCCTTGTATTTCTGAGTCCCTTATTTTCTTTGGCAATAGCTCTAAATATAAAGCAAATAACAAATGGGAAAGAGGCCACCACTGCCTGGCTTCTCTGTTCAAGCACAGCTTATCTGAGAGAAATCCTCCCACTTTAATTTGTGCCTCTGATCCTTCAAATATTCTTCCAGTTATTATTTTATCATGGAATGCAAATGATTCAAATGTCCTACTCATAAAATCCTGCCTTACTCTGTCAAATGCTTTCACTGCATCATGACCAAACAACAGAGGTATATTTCTTACATTCTGCTTCCCACTGCTTCATGACTGTTCTATTAATGTTGCAAAATGTTTGCCTCACATCCACAAAACCAGAATAATCCAAATCTATCAATTTTTGGCAACGCCTTTGTGATTCTCTTAGCTAGTACAAATACTTTATAATGGTTTACAAATGAAATGGGTCTATATGAAGTTGGATCTTTGGTTCATAGATTAGTACTAGGCTAAGTGCCCTTGTGGATCATTTTAAGCCTAGCCAATTGCCCATGTGAGAATCAAACCCTGCACCTTGTGTCTGTAAGGTAAACACCTTAACCATTATGCCAACCTCCCACCCCTGATCTGATGGATCTTTACCATCTTCAGGTATTACAGCCACTGCAGATTTCTTCCAAGATACTGTTACTTCCCACCTTTTAAAATATTGTTAAACAAACCCCCCCCGGGTCTTTTTCACTTTCTTCCCTTCAAACTTCCAATCTTCCACTGGAATAGCATCTGTTCGTGGAGACTTCCTTGTTGATTGAGTACACATCATTGTTTTTTATCTTACCACTTTCTATCTTAGCTATTAATTGTTGAATATCATCTTCCTCTAATCTTGTCATAATTAAGTCTTCCACAAATATTTCCATTTATGACTTTTCTTAGTTTCTATAATCCTCTTCTTTATACAGATCTTCATAAACTTTCCAAAATATCGCTAATACCTACACAGGATCGCTCATTATTTTTCTTGTTATAGGTTCTCTAAGTTTGGCTACAACCCTTTCTACTTTCTGTTGCTGAAGTCACTGTGCTAAAAGTTTTTGGCTCTGGACTTATCAAAAATAGTTGCATCTTTCTAAACTCATGCAAATTATCTAAGTACTCCCTTATTTTCCCTTTAGCTCTTCACAGTTGCACCTCTTCTTGTTTTGATTCGCCTTATTCTGCAAGACTTCAACTTTTGTCAATGTCGACTCCCCTAAATAATATTTTTTGTTTGCTTTTAACCACCCTTATTAAATTATCAGCTAAGGCATAGAGACACACAGATTAAAAGAAAATAAAACAAACCATATTACTATATCATACTCATGTATTATACAGTATATATAGAGTTTTTTTTTTTTTTTTAACAATTATTCGCTCCAAAAGTACATACATTTCTCAATTTCTGTCTTACCTTAAACTTTACTCCTCCTCCCAAATGCTATTCCAACTGTTTCCACAAATTCCTTTTATTTCTATGTAGTTTGTTCCTTCCGTTTTCCTACATATCCTGCTTCTAGATCTTTTATCTTGTTTATAATATTCAGTACTTCAATTACACATGATTTACATTTTCTAGTAATTGCTTCATTGGCAGCTAAAATCATTAAATTTAGCAACTTTTTACTGTTAAAGGCAATTCAGATCCTGTGTCCCAGCTCAAAAAGATATCATCCCTTAGGATTACCCAGTTTGAGGGGGTATTTTACAGCAACAAAGTTAAGGCTCTTGTACATAGCATAAGCAGAAAACTATAATTCAAAGTGGAAAGGAATGATTCTGATACAGGGAAGAAGCTCAAGAAACATGGAGAGATTGAGATTTTGGATGCAAACTCTTAAGGAGAACAACAAAAATTATACAGAGTATTATATTCATAAAATAGCAGGGAGTATTCCAAGAACAAATCTAGCACAAGAATGGAGAAAAGCGATTTTGCCAATAGGGATGACTGCAGTGAGGGATACAGATAATAGGCAAAAGGGGGCTGAAATTTATAGGAGAAAACTGGCAAAGGAACCAAGTTATTGGGAGTGAATAACTAGAAAGGGAAAGGTAACAGAATGGGAAGAGGCCAAGAATTTACTTGGACTGCAAGTTAGAGACTGTCTTCCCTATCAAGGAAAAAAAGAAACGCATCAAAACCTCAGGCAATAGTAAACTGAAGAATAAAAAAGCTCAGGTGGATGCACTACCTTAAAAAACAGCCAAACTCAGTAAAAATAAAACAGTTTATTAAGTGCTTACATTGGGGTTCCCTTTTTAAACCATTATTTGGGAGTGATACAGTGGCCTTTCCCCCTAGAAACCAGAATACTGAAAGTCATTTTGTACATTCCATGGTTTTACAATATGGGGGTGTTAGTAAGGAAGTTAAAACTACTCTTGCTAGGAATTAGGTGTTATTTCAAACCAATTCAGAATTAATATACAATTTAGGGGATAAACCATGTTTCGTTTTTAAGACAGATGTTAATTTGAAATACTTATTGGAACATCCTATATTAGGTATGGAAGACCAAATAGGTACTTATAAATATGGAAGGTGCAGTTACTGCACCTTTATTTTATCAGGGCAGGAAGTTGTTGTGGGAAACCCCCCTCAAATGATTAAACTGAGGACAGGTGAATGTGGGAGTTCAGGTCTGGTGTATATTGCGGTATGTCAGGGGTGCCATTACTTTTATATTGGTAAAACAGAGAGAACCTTGTGTAGGTGTATCTATGAGCATTTGTACACCATCAAACATTGTAATTTGGTCAATGCCCTTTAGAAACATAATATGGTCTGTTATAATTATAATAGGTTCCTCTTTGGTATTATTGATAAAGTTAAGAAGGACCCATGTGGGGGGTATTGGGAAAACACAATAGTGATGAGAGCATTTTACTGGCAACTACGATTGAAAGCTACTGCCCCACTGGGTCTTAATGAAAGTATTAACCTTATGCCCCTTCTTAAATATAGGGCATTAAACATGTATTGAGTTTGGATTGTTTATATCCTTAGTTCTTTTTCCTGGGTGAATAGGTGCTACGTAGGTTGGAATTACTGGCCTTTTTGACTCTTGTTCCCTACACTTGGGTTATTTATTAGAGTGCATCATTTTTTAACATAATGCATTATTTTTAATGATGCTCATCAGGACTGATACTTATGGTATGTTTTACAACAGTTGTTATGCTTGTTGATTTTTTTAGGTTCTATTCCAGTATTACAGATTTATATGTCCATGTATTTCATTAATTAAGGTGTCATGTGATATTAACTGACTATTTAAACACCTGGGTTGTGTGTTCTTTTATAGGTTCATAGGTAGGTACTAGGCTATTGGCCCTAGGGCCTATATAAGCCTAGCCAAACAGTACCCTGGCTTTTGCCACCCAAGAAAATTATTTTCCTGTGCCCCTGTCAAGCAGAGCCACAGAAGTGATCCCCGGGTTGAATTTCCTATTTCCCATCCAATCATCAAGATTTTTCTCGAAGAGTGTTAATGAGGAGCTTTGTTTGATATAGATAGGTAGTTTGTTCCAGAGTATGGGAAGTCTCTGAGACAGGAATCTATCCCTCCAGCATGTTGTTTATTGTGGTGACAAGGTTTAGGTCCCTAGAGCGTGTAGCTTGGAGGGATTAGGATTTCTTTACGTGGAGCATGTCCAACAGCTCTGGGTTTGACATAGCTTTGTATGTTACGCAGAGATCGCCTCTGAGTAGACGATATGCAACGGAGTAAAGCTGGAGTTTTTGAATCGGTCTGTGTAGGGCATCTGTTTGAGGCCAGTAATCCTCTTTGTGAGGTACTTCTGTGGCCTTTCCAGTTGTTGTAGATGTCTTGTGAGGTACATACCAAAAGGGGCGTTGTACTCTATAATGGGTCTAATGAGTGATGAGTAGAGTGGAACAATGACCTCTTTTTTCCGGGATGAGAAACCTTTTGTGATGAGGTGTGCCACGTAGAATGATTTCCTGACTACTGTGGTGATGTGATTATCAAAGGAGAGACTACTGTCCACCTGTGTCCCAAGGTCTCATCACACTTTCGATATTAAGTAGACTACCGCCTATGTGGTAGTTCATGGGTACGGAGTTTTTACCAAAAGGGATGACAATGCACTTTTTGGCATTGAGCTTGAGGCCATGGCTTTGACAACAGGCATCTGTCTCAGTGAGGCCCTTTTGTAGGATGTCTACATCGTTAGGAGATTTGATTATGGCTCCTAGTTTGCAGTCATCTGTGAACTTTGTTAGCCAAAGACCTTCGGTGTTAGCTTGTACTTCAGAGAAGTAGATACCAAACAGGAGAGGACCTAGGACTGAACCCTGTGGTACTCCACTTGTCACTGGTCTGAAGTTGGATTTAGAGTCTGCTACTTTCACAGTGTGTGTTCGGTCAGTGAGCCAGTTGGCAACCCATCTTGTTACATAGGGATTTCTACCTATTTTAGTGAGTTTGTCTATAATTCCAGAGTGGGGATGGTGTTGAAAGCCTTGGCGAGATCTAGATAGGCTGTGTGCACCACCTTACCCTCATCTACAGCTTTGGTGACCGCTTCAAAGAAGTCTATCAGGTTTAGGAGACATAATCTGCATTTTACAAACCCGAACTGGGTAGGGTCCAGAGTTTGGAGATTACCAATGTCATTGTTTATAGGTTCCATGATGATACGTTGCATAGCCTTGCAGACCAGGCTCGTCAGGCTAATGGGGCGGTAGTTCCCGAGGTCCGTGGTGACTCCCCCTTTGTGGAGTGGGATAACTGTTGCTGTGCACCATTCAGTTGACACAAAGCCTGAGGTGAGGCTATGATTGAACATGATACTTAGGTGGGGTGCCAGTTAGTTCTATAGTTCATGTAGAATGCAGCCTGGGATGTTGTCAGGTCCCATGGATGCAGTGTTCTTGGCTTTGGAGAGTGTGTTTTTTACCTGTGTAGCCGTGATTACAGGTACTTTGCATTCTTCCGGTATAGAGATTCTAAAGAAGTCCTTATGCGAGAAGGACGAAAGCGCTTAATAAATTGTTTTATTTTTACTGAGTCGGGCTGGTTTTTAAGGTAGTGCATCCACCTGGAGGCTTTTTATTCTTCCCTATCAAGGACTGATATCAGAGTATAGGCAGAGAGAAAGAAATAGGGGGCTCCTGGATGAAAGACTAGCACTGGTAGCTTTTAATAGAATCTAGAACAGACGCTACCATTAAAAAAGGAATAATTAGTAAAGCATATAAAATACTGCATGATAATTATAAGAATCAATCAGGAGACCTTAGAATGGATTGGGAAGAGAGATGAGATAAGCAATTCACAAAGAGACAATGGGAGGGTATATGTGTATCTCCCAAATATGCAACAAAGTCTAGAAGATTTAGGATCTTTGGTTGAAGTGTTTACACAGGTATTTTTATACCTCAAGCAGACTCCAAAGAATTTTTCCTCAGGTGGATAGCAAGTGTTGGAAGTGTGACAGGCAAGAAAGAGGTGGCTGGGAACATACTTTTTGGGAGTGTAATGAGCTGACAGAGCAGATGGGACTGACTTAGGAGAAGACTTTTTTCAGTTATCGGAATTGCCAAGACATAGTAAAGCCTTGCTGAGTCTAATTATGGTGGCTGCCAAAAAATCAATTACTAGAAAATGGAAATCAAAGTCTAAACCAACTTTACTAGAAGTAGTGAATATAGTAACAGATATAAAACAACTGGAATTGGGATCTTTAGAAAAGGGAGGGAGCAAACTACATAGGAAAAATGGGAATTG
This sequence comes from Protopterus annectens, assembly GCF_019279795.1. Classification (NCBI taxonomy): domain Eukaryota; kingdom Metazoa; phylum Chordata; order Ceratodontiformes; family Protopteridae; genus Protopterus; species Protopterus annectens. Next base: position 884,385,292 of record NC_056733.1, on the reverse strand, counting down.
TGGGAACAATATATTCAAAGCAGGAATGAGGTTTAAGAGGCAGGATTCAAATAAGCCATATAAAGGATAACTGACAATGACTGGATAGATTATAAGTGATATATAATGTTTGCAGCTACAGTTATTTCAATGGTGTCTGTGATGTATACTGTTTGCAACTAAAGTGGTGTTATGTTGTTTGTTTTTCATTTGTATAAATTTAAGACTGCCTATGTCATGTGCGAAAATTTAATAAAGATGTTTGTTAAAAAAATGAAACAAACAAACAAATAATCCCTTACCCTGATTTTTAGAGATCTCCCTGAATCTAGCTCAATAAGTTGCACCCCCCTTAAAATCAGTCATATATTTCTTTTTAAAGGAGGTGGGTTTCTCTCAATAAATAATAATCATCATTACAATTACAGAAGTATTTAACTTCTGCAAATGGAAGTTAATTCATAGCCAGATCCTCAAATTCTGTCAATTTTCTATGTCAGTAATGCCAATATTTTTAGATGTATATCTAATCTAAGGTCTTTGTCATTGAGTATGCACATAACAGGTTAAGGGCTATGCAAGTTCTCACAGTATGTAGTGTATAACAAATTAAAGGTTAAACTGAAGGACCTTGGTTATGACAAGACTGAAACTGTACATCACTGTCCTTTACGGCAATTTTATTAAAAGATCATCCCCACTGAGCAGAGTCCTATAAATGTAAGGGATTCAGGAACTAGAATGCAATGCAGAAATGCAAGTTAAACTGACTGCCCAAGAAATGCAAACAGACAAACACACACAACCTCTCACCTGAAAAAATGGTAAACAGCTACATTAACTGCAGGGTGTGCAACCCAACTTCCAATGTTCCAACAAAGGTAAAAAAAGGAAGCATAAAAGAGCAAAAAGGATCTGGATGAGAATGCATTTCAAGAAGCACATTCATCAAAGGATACTTCACTAAAAAAAAAAGTGAAAAGGGAAGCGGGACCTGTTCTTCCAGTGCAAAACAAAAGACCTGCAACAACAAAGGTGAGTATGTGGATTACAACACCATAATATCAGCAATGGGGTCCACAAAAGGCAGAGTGTGTCCAAGGAAAATGTCAGTATGTGAATAATCACCAAGATGTCTCCATGACAATAAATAGCATCATGTGCACGGAGAAGTGCAAAATCCAGTGTGTGTGTCCAAGGAAAATGTCAGCATGTGAATAATAACCAAGATATCTGACTGGTAATAACTAGCATCATGTGCGCGGAGATGTGCAAAAGGCAGAGAGTGTCCAAGGAAAATGTCAGCATGTGAATAAGAACCAAGATGTCTCCCTGCTAATAAATAGCATCATGTGCGCGGAGATGTGCAAAAGGCAGAGAGTGTCCAAGGAAAATGTCAGCATGTGAATAATAACCAAGATGTCTCCCTGCTAATAAATAGCATCATGTGCGGAGATGTGCAAAAGGCAGAGACTGTCCAAGGAAAATGTCAGCATGTGAATAAGAACCAAGATGTCTCCCTGCTAATAAATAGCATCACGTGCAGAGATGTGCAAAAGGTAGTGTGTGTCTAAGGAAAATGTCAGCATGTGAATAATCACCAAGATGTCTCCCTGCTAAAAAATAGCATCATGTGCGTGGAGATGTGCAAAAGGCAGTGTGTGCCCAAGGAAAATGTCAGCATGTGAATAAGAACCAAGATGTCTGACTGCTAATAAATAGCATCACGTGCGCGGAGATGTGTAAAAGGCAGAGAGTGTCCAAGGAAAATGTCAGCATGTGAATATGAACCAAGATGTCTGACTGCTAATAAATAGCATCACGTGCGCGGAGATGTGCAAAAGGCAGAGACTGTCCAAGGAAAATGTCAGCATGTGAATAATAACCAAGATGTCTCCCTGCTAATAAATAGCATCATGTGCGCGGAGATGTGCAAAAGGCAGAGAGTGTCCAAGGAAAATGTCAGCATGTGAATACGAACCAAGATGTCTGACTGCTAATAAATAGCATCATGTGCGTGGAGATGTGCAAAAGGCAGAGTGTGTCCAAGGAAAATGTCAGCATGTGAATAATAACCAAGATGTCTCCCTGCTAATAAATAGCATCACGTGCAGAGATGTGCAAAAGGCAGAGAGTGTCCAAGGAAAATGTCAGCATGTGAATAAGAACCAAGATGTCTGACTGCTAATAAATAGCATCATGTACGAGGAGATGTGCAAAAGGCAGAGTGTGTCCAAGGAAAATGTCAGCATGTGAATACGAACCAAGATGTCTGACTGCTAATAAATAGCATCACGTGCGCGGAGATATGCAAAAGGCAGTGTGTGCCCAAGGAAAATGTCAGCATGTGAATAATAACCAAGATGTCTCCCTGCTAATAAATAGCATCACGTGCGGAGATGTGCAAAAGGCAGAGAGTGTCCAAGGAAAATGTCAGCATGTGAATAAGAACCAAGATGTCTCCCTGCTAATAAATAGCATCACGTGCGCGGAGATATGCAAAAGGCAGTGTGTGCCCAAGGAAAATGTCAGCATGTGAATAATAACCAAGATGTCTCCCTGCTAATAAATAGCATCACGTGTGGAGATGTGCAAAAGGCAGAGAGTGTCCAAGGAAAATGTCAGCATGTGAATAAGAACCAAGATGTCTCCCTGCTAATAAATAGCATCACGTGCGCGGAGATGTGCAAAAGGCAGAGAATGTCTAAGGAAAATGTCAGCATGTGAATAATCACCAAGATGTCTGACTGCTAATAAATAGCATCACGTGCGCGGAGATATGCAAAAGGCAGTGTGTGCCCAAGGAAAATGTCAGCATGTGAATAATCACCAAGATGTCTCCCTGCTAAAAAATAGCATCATGTGCGCGGAGATGTGCAAAAGGCAGAGAGTGTCCAAGGAAAATGTCAGCATGTGAATACGAACCAAGATGTCTGACTGCTAATAAATAGCATCATGGCGTGGAGATGTGCAAAAGGCAGTGTGTGCCCAAGGAAAATGTCAGCATGTGAATAATAACCAAGATGTCTCCCTGCTAAAAAATAGCATCATGTGCGCGGAGATGTGCAAAAGGCAGAGAGTGTCCAAGGAAAATGTCAGCATGTGAATACGAACCAAGATGTCTGACTGCTAATAACTAGCATCATGTGCGCGGAGATGTGCAAAAGACAGCGTGTGTCCAAGGAAAATGTCAGCATGTGAATAAGAATCAAGATGTCTGACGGCTAATAAATAGCATCACGTGCGCGGAGATGTGCAAAAGGCAGAGAGTGTCCAAGGAAAATGTCAGCATGTGAATAATAACCAAGATGTCTGACTGCTAATAAATAGCATCACGTGCGCTGAGATGTGCAAAAGGCAGAGAGTGTCCAAGGAAAATGTCAGCATGTGAATAATAACCAAGATGTCTGACTGCTAATAAATAGCATCATGTGCGCGGAGATGTGCAAAAGGCAGAGTGTCTCCAAGGAAAATGTCAGCATGTGAATAATAACCAAGATGTCTGACTGCTAACAAATAGCATCACGTGTGCGGAGATGTGCAAAAGGCAGAGTGTGTCCAAGGAAAATGTCAGCATGTGAATAATAACCAAGATGTCTCCCTGCTAATAAATAGCATCACGTGCAGAGATGTGCAAAAGGCAGAGACTGTCCAAGGAAAATGTCAGCATGTGAATAATAACCAAGATGTCTGACTGCTAACAAATAGCATCACGTGTGCGGAGATGTGCAAAAGGCAGAGTGTGTCCAAGGAAAATGTCAGCATGTGAATAATAAATAAGATGCCTGACTGCTAATAAATAGCATCACGTGCGCTGAGATGTGCAAAAGGCAGAGAGTGTCCAAGGAAAATGTCAGCATGTGAATACGAACCAAGATGTCTCCCTGCTAATAAATAGCATCATGTGCGTGAAGAAGTGCAAAAGGCAGAGAGTGTCCAAGGAAAATGTCAGCATGTGAATACGAACCAAGATGTCTCCCTGCTAATAAATAGCATCATGTGCGTGGAGATGTGCAAAAGGCAGTGTGTGCCCAAGGAAAATGTCAGCATGTGAATAATAACCAAGATGTCTCCCTGCTAATAAATAGCATCATGTGCGCGGAGATGTGCAAAAGGCAGAGACTGTCCAAGGAAAATGTCAGCATGTGAATAATCACCAAGATGTCTCCCTGCTAAATGTTAGAGTAATAAATAGCATCACATGCGCGGAGATGGGTAAAAATGCCATGCTGAACGCCAAAGGACACACTACACTATCAGCATACACAGAGTATTAAAATAGACTTGCTTAATAAAAGCTATGTCAAGATTCATTTTACACAAATGTGTATTGTTTGAACTTACTTTGTGGGTCTTGCTGTAGGTGTAAAGGTATGCAAGTCTGTACAGGCTTTTGTAGTGCTGTGGGAAGCGATTCAGGCACAAACGTAGAGCAACAATGCACCAGTCCGTCAACAGTTTGTGCTGTTCCTTCCTGTCCACAGGAAAGCTAGATGGAAATTCAGGTATGTCACCTACTGATTCTGTCCGTTTCTTCACTTCACAGTGGGACGAATTTGCCTGGGTTTTAGCAGAAAGCCCAGATGATGGCTGGCTTTGAGAATCGGTAACTGGCTTTGAACTGTCTAGTTCAGCAACCTGCATAGCCAATGTCTTTAGTTCCTCAATAATGTTGGGCTCTACAGATTCGTCTAATTTTACTGAAAAAGTAAGAAAACAAATTATCACCAAAAATAAAACACAGCAGCTATTTCAACATCCAGATAAAAGGCACAGCAAAAAAAGGATAGACAAACATTAGATTACAACCATCTTTTGATACAGATATCTGCAAAAACTAAAAGTGTTACTACAAATCCATTACTGTCACAGACCCCCAAAAACACAGCATATGATGTGTAGTGAGTTAAAGTAGTGTCTACAGTCACTAGACTTCTCTGTATCCAATATCCCAAATTAAAACAAAGCATGTGGCTCTGTGCACTGACTGACAGACAGACACACATATGCATATAAATACACACACGCATACAACTGAACCTGCGTGATTTATAAGGAATTCCAACACTAGATGCGGAAAGGCGTGGGTATTCAAAAAAGGAAGGACAGTGGAAAGGTAATTAGTACCAACATGACAAATATGTGTGATGTCAGACAATTCCTTATCATTTTAAATAATTTCCCTACAGAGTACCTTGTCAGAAATCTTGGGGGAGCAAATGATTTTAACCAAGGAAATGATTCTTTTAATCTGAGACAAAGTATCTGAATTGTCCACACAAAGGAAGGCTTTAGTAAGTTTAATGCTGTTGACTGCCAAAAAGCAATTATTAGAAAATGGAAATCACATCTAAGCCAAGTGTAATTCAACTATCGAATACAATAAAGGACATAACTGGAGACGGGACTTTAGAAAGAGGAAACAAAACACATTAGTTAGAAATAAATTCATTATGTGAGAAAATCCTTGCAGGATAATGTGAGACTTCAGGAAAGGCAGGAATTAAGCAACTTATGTAATGATGGACTATATGATAATTGTTAATGATGCACTATATGTTAATTGTTAAAAAAAACATACATGCATACCACATTATTTATTTATTTATTATTGATCAGGGAAGGTCCATTTTCATCAGAGGCCCAGGAAGAAAGGCTCTGCAGAATCAATACCTTTACATACGTTTATAGCGTAAAATACAGAAATGTTTCACATAAAATTAATATTTACTAAATCTGAAGCTTAGAAACAAACTTGATTAACATATTGTTAAAACAGGTTATGATGTGCATGATAGTACAGCTATCCCAGATATCTCTACATAAAATTGTAGCATAGATTTTAGAACTGTTTGACATAATATTAATTCACTTTCTGTGGCTGAACTGCAGTAACCCATACAGATATGGTAACTGACAAGTATGAATATCGTTTACATGCAAAAGTCTTGCACATAATTCTTAGCGGCCCAACATCCATGTCCAATATACCAGCTTGTGCCCTACCACGGAATTACTGGGACTTGTCATGGAACCTAAAGGCATCCCAGGGCCTCAAGTGCCTTTGTTTCAATCCTTTTATATGCCCTACTCATTTCCCTTCCTCCACCCCCCTCACTCGTCAATCAATGCAATGGAAACTCCCATCTATGGAACACACCTCTCCTTATGGAGCATCATTAATGAGTGCCCTTCCAGCCAAGACGGGCATGCCCATCCGCCCCAGCCGCTTCATTACTGGCCCAAGCTGCTGGGTCACGGTCACGCCTTTATTCCTCTATGCCACCAGAGCAGACAAAAAGCAATCTGTTCTTAGGAAATAAAACTATTTATCAAAAGAGAAATAGTTACAGAGTAAGGAGGAGTAAATCATGGTAACATGGAGGAGTAAACCTCAGAGCAGTTAGTCAAACTGAAAACATACATAAGTGTAAAAGTAGGAGAAAGAACGAGTTGGATGGTGAAGGAAGGCTACATAAAGTAAATGGTGACAAGGGAGTACAGCAGAGTGACAGAAATGATAATAATAAGCCTTTACCCCTTCATTATCGCCAAAGCATGGAACTCCCTGCCTTAATCTATTACTCACATAGACACCTTAAAAGCTTTCAAAACTGCAGTAAAACCCCATTACCTCAACAATCAAACATGCTCCTGAAACAACTCGCATAAACCTCCTTAAATAGATCACTGTCTCCAATAATACTCTACATCAGATAATGTCTTTTAACTCACATACCTTGGCTTGTTGTCCATATTTCTTTTTTTTCCATTTGCTTTTTTTCTACACCTCTAAATCCTATGTTTCTACATGCCACCTATTTAGTACAGTTGTGTACACTTACCATAAATGTAGATGTTGGAGTGTATTCACTGTTGCAGTCCTAACCAATGGGTTATCCGGCTCCCGGTAGCCCTCGATAGGCCAGAATACCAAAGGTAAGTAAAAATGACGTCGGCTGTCATCGGTTGTAAAGGACATCAGGGCGCTCGATACAAAAGAAGGCAGACAATGTCACTTCCTCAGTCTTTCTTGCCATAACTGTCAGAAGCCCCCAGAAAATAAGGCTTAAACCAAAATTAGCCTGTACCTTAGGAAAAGAGAAAAGGGGGAAGGAGGGAGGGGAAGCAGGACTGCAACAGCGAATACACTCGAACATCTATAGTTATGGTAAGTGACACAACTATACTATGTTTATAGTGTTTCACTGTTGCAGTCCAAACCAATGGGTTGATTAACAAAGCCCAGAGAAAAGGGAGGAGGAACCAACAGAATCAAGGACTGGAGATAATGCCCTGCAGAACAGCAGTGGCAAACCCTGCCCTGGCTCTAGAAAACAAAGGCAAATTATAATGCTTTGTGAAAGTGTGAACAGAAGACCATGTGGCAGCTTCCAAAATGTCTTTAGCAGGGACACCCCTTAAAAAGGCTGCAGAAGTAGTTGAGTGGGTCCTAACTCCTTGAGGAGGAACCTCGCCATGAAAAGAATAACAAAAAGTAATACAATAAGCAATCTATTTAGAAATGGTTTGCTTAGAAATAGCCTTGCACTGGGCTCCAGGGGCAAAGCTCACCAATAGCTGTGCTGATTTCCGAAGGTCTTTGGATCCAGGTAACACCTGGGTTGTCTATGCACATCAAGAGAATGTAGGATCCTTTCACCTCTATTTCGAGGATTAGGAAAGAAGTTAAAAAGGTGTATGGACTGATTAAGAGTCAGGCTAGAAACCACCTTAGGCATAAAGGAGGGATTGGTTCTCAGAGAGACCCTATCTGCATGGAAAATAAGAAAAGGCTCCACAGCCATTAAAGCATGCAGCTCCAAAACCCTCCTTGCTGAAGTTATAGACAAGAGGAAGGCAGTCTTCCAGTAGAGAAACTTTAAATCTACAGAGGCAGCTGGCTCAAAAGGAGGAAGAGTGAGTTTCTCCAGAACAAAATTAAGATCCCAGGCTGGAGTAGGCACCCTTCTGGGAGGTTTTAAGTTGCAAGCACCTCTGAGAAACATTTTCATCAGAGGATGAGAGAAAATGGGTTGTTCAAAAGAACGATGAGCAGAAATGGCTGAAGCATGGATCTTGATAGAGAAAAAAGAAAGACCACCCTGAAGCAAATCAGCCAGATATTCCAGGATCAGAGGAAGGGTAGGCTGAGAAGAAGATTCCCCTCCAGTCTGCATCCAGAGAGAGAATCTTTCCCATTTGCCAGCATAAGACTTCCTAGTGCTAGGCCTCCTGACCTCCCTCAGCATGTCAACCACCTGCTGGGAAAGGAAAGAAGTAAGGGATGTAGTCATACAATGAGCCAAGCTGCCAAATGGAGAGACTGAAGATGAGGATGTAGAATGTTTCCCCCTTCCTGAACCGAAAGATCTGGCTTCAGAGGAAGATGCCAAGGAGGAAATTGGGAGAGACTGTGAAGCAGTGGATACCAATGCTGCCTGGACCAATCCGGAGCTATGAGAATAGTCCTTGGTCGTTCATCCCTGATCTTCAATAATACTCTGGGAAGAAGAGGAAGAGGAGGGAAGGCATAAACTGACAGCAGTGTCCACGGGAAGGACAGAGCATCCACTTTCCAGGCTCTGCTGTGATGCTGTCTGGTGCAAAAAAAGAGGTAGAAGATGGTTGTCTGGAGAGGAGAAAAGATCCACTTGAGGAGTGCCCCAATGCTGAATGATACTGTAAAAAACTGCTCTGTTCAGCTGCCACTTGTGAGGATCCAGGGTCTGTCTGCTCAACTGGTCTGAAACTGAGCTAGGAGATGCAGGCCCAGGGATGCTGCTATGGACCAATGACTCATGCTCTGTCTGCACAGGAGGTAAGAATGAGTCCCTCCCTGCTTGTTGATGTACCACATGACTGTGGTGTTGTCTGTCCTGACAAGAAGGTGCTTGAAAGCTAGTAATGCCTGCTGGACTGCATTCAACTCCTTTAAATTTATGTGCAGATGCATCTGCTGGGCATTCCAACTTCCCTGTATGCATGTGCCATCAAGGTGAGCTCCCCAGGCATAGTCCGATGCGTCTGTGGTAAGAACTTGAGTGGCCAGGGGTGGGCAAAAAGGCATGCCTTTGTTCTCTAGACAGGCTGTTGCTCACCATAGAAACTCTGTCCACAGACATGGAAGCAGAGGAATTATCACATCCAGGTCTTGTGCGTGTTGACACCAAGTGTTCTTGAGGTACCACTGCAATTTCCTCATATGCAGTTTTGCATACGGAATCATGAGAATGCAAGAGGCCCTGAATCCCAGAGCTTGCAGGTATTTCCTTGCAGGGAGCTGGGACAGGCTTGGCAAGTCAATGAAGTAAACTGAAAGAGTTGTCTGCTTCTCCTGGGTGAGATGTACCATCTGGGTGGCTGTGTTCAGACTCGCTCCCAGGAATGTTCTCTCTTTGGATGGTACCATTTTTGATTTTTCCACATTGAGACTGTAACCCAGAGAAGAGAGAAGAGTCTTTACAAATTCTAGATCCTTTAACAGCTGTTCCTGAGAATTTGCTTGAATAAGACAGTCATCCAAGTATGGATAAATCTGAATTATCTTTTGCCTGCAAAAAGCAATGACTGGAGCCAAGCACTTTGCGAAAACTCTGGCAGCAGTAGATAAGCCAATGGGCAGAGAATTGATCATGTTGCTTGCCCACCCCGAAACAAAGGTATTGCCTGCAACTTTCCTATAGGGATGTGCAGATAAGCTTCTTTGAGATCCAATGTTACCAGCCAGGAATCATTTTCTAACATTGGCAGTAACTGATGCAGAGTGAGCATTGTGAACTTTGGAATTATCAAGAAAGAGTTCAGGATGGATAGAGCTAGGATAGGACGCCAGGCGCCTTCTTTTTTGGAACTAAGAAAAGTCTGGAATAGAAACCCTGGCTCACCTGCTGAGCAGGAACTGATTCTATTGCTCCCAGATGTAACAGAGACAAAATCTGCGTTTCTACTTCTGCCCTTTGGTTTGGAGGAGCGTCCGGGAATCCTTTGGGTACTGGAAAGGTGTGGAAAGAAAACTTGTGCCCTAGGGATACAGTTCTGAGTACCCATTTGTCATCCGTGATGGTGGCCCAAACATTTGTAAAAAGGGCCAACCTTCTCCCTAAAGGACTCTCTGGGCAGGCAAGAACAGGCAGAAGTTGGACAGAGTCATTGAGAATGTTTAGATTGAGATGCAGGCTTAGAACTTCCCACCTTGGAAGAGGAAGCTTGCCAACGCTTAGACCTTTGAGGGGTAGCCACCTGCCACCTAGAAGATTTGTAACCTCTAGTTCTAGAACGGCTCTGTCTGCTGGTATCAGGGAACGTCCAACTCTTAGAAGGGTAATTCCTGCTAAAGCGAGGAGGCTGAACTTGCAGAAAGTCTTTAACTGTCTGCATAGACTTGGCCTTGTCTTCCATCTTCTTGAGCACTTCCTCTGCTTTGCTGCTAAAAAGACTGTCCTTATGCAAAGGTACATCTAAAAGCTTAGCCTTAACAGGTTCTGGTAGGGGCTACTCCCTGAGCCAAGTGTGCCTTCTAATAACAGAATCAGTAGCTGTAGCCCTACAGGAGGCTTCTAGAATGTCAAAACTACAATGTAATGAATGTTTATTGACAAGACTGGCAGAATTCAGAAAATCCTACATATCCTTACTCTCTGCTAACTGAGGCACACCTGCTATCCTAGACTTAATAGCCTCCAAGGTGTGCTGCTGATACTTCAGCATATGAAAAAGACAGTAGACCTAATAGCAAGAGTGGCAGAGGTATAAAATTTTTACCCCACCTATCTAGGTTCCTAGATTCCCTGTCAGAAGGAACAGGATTTTTAGTAACAGTGGCCTTAACTCTTTTAGGCCCTTGAGAAATAACCTCTGGATCAGCCAACGGATTCCTGAAAAGAAACAAATGAGAATCAGGGATGCTATAGTACCTGTCAGGTTTCCTGAGAGCAGGAGGAACCGAATTTGGAGTCGAGGAATTTTCCAGAAAAACATCATCAAGCACTTCCAGCACAGGTGGAATAGCCAAAGGCTTATGCTGAGGCAAATCCAAAAACTCCCTAATCCTTTTCTTAGAACGGGGATAAATCCTGACTTTCCCATTTAAAATGTTCCCTGAGAGTATTTAAAGTATCAGCAAAAGAGAAATCTTCTGGAGGAGAAGCAGAAGGGATGGACTCCTCTGCGTCTGAATCCTCAAAAGGAGAGAAAGCCTGAGAAACTTCTTCTTCATAAACAGAAATGCTAGAAGTATCAGACTCTGAAAAGGACATAGCCTCAGGAGAGACATCCCTAACTCTTTTTGAAGGAGGAGACTGTGAACCCCTAATAAGAGTCAAAAGGTCAGCCATTTGAACCATCTGAGAATGAGGGGAACGAGAGAAAACTGGAGCCTGCTTCTTCACAGGCTTACGACTGGAAGATTTACCTGCAAGTCTAAAGGACTCGGGAGGCCTGGCAACCGCCGAAGTTGCAGCCAAAGTCGTCAGTATGAGCTTGCTGTCTGAATGAAGAACGGAAGTCTCGGACACCGGAGTCAACTTTGCGGCTCTGGATCCAGCTGAAGAGGCAACAGGCAGAAGGTCAGAAGGCAAAATGGACGCCAGAGGCCTGGGGGTCTCTGAAATGGTCTCAACCGAGGCCTGTGGTGGAAAATCTGCGGGCTGCAAAGGCACCTCACTGGCTACCGCATGACTGACAACCAACCTAACATCATCCAAGGACTTGACCTTCGGAAGCCTGTCGCGGTCCTTATCTTTACACTTCTTGGGGATATCCAAAGCCTGAAGACCAGCGGACGCCATACTGACAAACTTAGGCCAAACTTCAAAATGCTTAGCTAAAAGATTAGCCCAACGACGAATAGTACACGGATTAAAGGAAGCACAAAGATCACAATTAGGAACATCGTGGTCAAGGCCTAAACAAATAATACAATAGGAATGAAAATCTCTATGGGGAATCTGCTTTCCACAGGTAAGACAATTATTAACCTTTTCTGACATTCATTAAAGGCAAGTAAAGAGGATTTCCAATGGGGTACTTAGCTGTAGTTGACTTCAACTTTGTAGTCAGAAACAAAAAAGGTAAACTGCCAACCGGCACTCGTGCAAAAAATGCTTCTTCTTCGGGCTCTGCGACAAGGAAGACTGAGGAAGTGACGTCGGCTGCCTCCTTTTGTATCAGACGCCCTGACATCCTTTACAACCGACGACAGCCGACATCACTTTTACTTACCTTTGGTATTCTGGCCGACTGAGGGCTACCGGGAGCCGGATAACCCATTGGTTAGGACTGCAACAGTGAAACACGATCAACATCTGCTTTCGCAGCAGCTTTATAGAAAAATAGTGTCAGAAGATGTGAAACGAGTTTACATATGCCTGCATATGATTATAGTTTCCAAACTGTAAATACCTTAAACTCTGTAAATACTTAATCATATGTATGATGCTTTTCTGAATTGAGGAATGATGTGAAATTGTAAATGCAAATGTTGTTCCTTATGCTCTGTATATAACTGTTTACATTATGTAATTTTTTTTTGTAACCTTTCTTGGAGCTTTTCTCCCTGGTCCTCCACCAAAAATGGGTTTCTGACCCAGTGGACTTTCCCGGTTACCAAATGTCAATAAATAAATACTATCTTCATAAAATGGTCTTTCAAGAATGTTGTGAGAGAAGTTGCTATTCAGTTGTGATAATTATCTAGGTTAGCTCATGCACAAAGCCAGGTACTGTTTAAGTGTTGCTTAAGCTGGATTTGAAACTTATCCTGCCTGTCAGTTTGAGTGGGAAAGGGACAATTTCACAATTTTGAGATGTAGTTAGAGTACAAGAAGCTCCCTTGGGGGTTGGCATAATGGCTAAAGTGTCTACCTCACAGACACAAGGTACAGACTTTGATTCTCACCTTTGAAGGAAATTAGGGAAACTGGCTAGGTTTAAAATGGCCCACAAGAGCAGCTAGCCTAATACTTACCTATGAACCCACCTTGTTGATGGACATAGTGGTAAGCAGGAAGGGTTTATTGTTACAGCACAGGTCTCTAGCACAGGAGTAGTACTGCAGTATATTTTCGAGTGCAGGGCATTTTGTGGCACAGAGATAGGATTGTGTGCCGTGACTAACTGGGAATAGGGTAAGCAAATTGGTAATTCTAACCAGTTTAGCTTTCTTAAGGCAGTGCAATGATAGGTTGTATATGGGGAGTTTGCATCAAATTTAGCTGCTTTGTTAGGACGTTTCTAATTTCAAGGTTTAGTTTTGTTAAGATTAGTAAGAATATGAGATGCATTCTGAAGAGATGCAAGTGGATATGACCGGGATATGACCTAGCACTGAAGTTTTTTGGCATTACCTGTGAGATACTGCTTAACTCTGTAGAGAGAGTCAAGTTTCATAAGTGTTTTTTGATGGCTTGATGAAAGTGCTGGTTGAATTTTAACAGGTTGTTTATTAGGCTTTCCAGTATTCACTTCAATTTTAGCGTTGCTGGTTAAGTACATGTGGAAGGTTTTTTATTGGTAAAGAACATTAACTTTGTTTTATTTGGGTTTAAGAATAAGTGGGAATTACACAGCCATGATTCTAAAGGGAGATAGGTGATGTTTTGAAGATTTTAGAGAATTACAGAAGGCAGACAAGTGTAGAACCATCTGTGTATTGCGTAGCTCTGGCAATTTTGCTTGCAGTATGAAGACTGTTAGTAAAAATATTAAAAAGGGCCCAGTTTTGATCCTTGTGGACCTCAAACTGTGACCTGAAGAAATAGTGAAAGTTTTTGGTGGCATTTGTCACCAGAACAAAGAAGACTATCTCAGTCCAAGTATCAAGAGTTCAAGAAGGAGATTTTGATGTTCGACTATATCAAAGCATTTGAGAAATTAATGAAGAGGGATGAGACAAATTTATCTTTGTTTCTATTTTTATTTATGGTAATGACGAAGCAAAGGAGGGAAGTGGTTGTGCTATGACTGGAATGGAAGTTATGTTGTGTTTCAGATAAGAGATTTTTGTTAGTAAGGTAGTTACGTTGGGACAAATCATTCCAAGATTTTTGATAGTGATAAGACTGCAATGGGTCTGCAATTTTAGAAGTCAGTAGCGGTGCCGTCTTTGCTCAACAGAATAATGTATAACATTCTCCAAATGACTTGGACATAGTTTTCTGTTACTGAACAGACTAGAAATATGTTTTAGATATTCAGCTGGCACGTAATCAGCAGCTAAGGTTGTTGGTTTTAGATTATTTATTTATTTTTTTAATAGTGGAAGTTTGTACAGGTTGAAAAGTGAAACTCTCTGCTTTACTGTTGCTTAGTAGGAGGTGTGGGTGTTTTCTTTGATTGAAGAAAAAGTAGTGTTTGCAAAGTACAAATCAAATTAGATTGGGATGTTATCTTTAAAGTTATTGGTTATGCAGGTGGGAGTGGTAGATTAACTATCAAAAACGTCTCTAATTCGGTCAATTTATTTATTTATATTTGTTTACCAGGGTAATGCAAAGCCTGGGTGAACAGTATCACATAAAAAAAGAACAAAACATATTTACAGATACAATCTTCTTCTTCTTTCGGCTTTTCCCAGTTAGGGGTCGCCACAGCAGATCATCTGTCCGCTCATGATTGGCAGTGGAGTTTTATGGTGTTGAGTTGCCAGCCCGGCGCACAAACTTCGACGGAAGGTACACACGCATGCACGCACTCATGCCTAGGGCCAATTAGAGTGTCCAATCCACCTACAGCATGCCTTTGGGATGTGGGAGAAAACCGGAGCACCTGGAGGAAACTCAAACGACCACAGGGAGGACATGCAGACTCCACAAAGAAGGCACCCCAGCCGAGGATTGAACCGGAGAACCTCCTGCTGTGAGGCGACAATGCTAACCACTGCACCACCATGGCTGCCCATATTTATTTACAGATACAATGATATGTTAAAAAAACAAAACAAAAAAAAAAAAACGTACTTATAGTTTACCAAAATAATTTAAGGTCGTTTGTGAGTTTTTGTTGGAGCTTTAAATAATAGCACCTTTTGTTATTTTTTAAACACTTTTGTTAAAATGCCACTTAAGACACTGGCAAATGACCTTTTGTGACTTTTAATCTGTTTTTTGGATAGGATTCCAAGCTGTCGAAAGTTTGAAAAGTATCTTGAATTTTGTCTGTATGCCAAAGCTTCATGGTTTTATATCTCTAAGCAGTTGCTTAGTTTCTTTGGCCAGGAAAGGTACTGGAGTAGATGTTTTTTTACCTAGCTGGTGCTATTTCATTTAGCATATTAAGGAAAGTGTTGTTGAGGTCAAAGACACCATCATCTAAGGGCAATGTGTTTAGTGGATTACAGTTACAGGCGTAAAGGGAGGAAACAAAGGTCTCTGTTAATGTGAGTCAAGTTGCATACAGGGTTACAGATTACTAGCTTATTTTTTGTTAGTCCATACGTAGGAGATGGTCACCAACACTGTCAGATAAGTACCCAGAAGAGTTTACACTAATGCCTTTGTTGGTTAGAATCCAAACCAGTACATATTGCATATTTGTTTTTTTTCTGTTCCTGTAGTGTTTTGGATTACATAGAAGAAACAAAGCAATTAAGTGTGTGAGAGATGATTGCTGAGTTGCAGGTTTGCCAATCAATACTTATTTCATTCATTATAATGGTTTCTTGGTGTAGATTTTGGGTAACCAGTGAAGATATCCTCGACTATGTTAGTATACTTACCAGGTGGTATATATAATGCTACAATGCATATGGTCTTTTTGTAGTTATGTTTGTACTAGGATTAACGAGGTCTGCTTGGTCAAAGACAGTGATGTCATGGCTATGAAGATTTAATTCTTTACTATCTTTACGTATTATTGCTATGCCATCTCAATGTTTATTTTTCCTGTCTAGTCTGAGGATGTTAAATCCTGGGGGTAATATTTCATTGCCTTTAATTTCTGGTTTTAACCATGTTTCTTTTGTAAGTGGTACATCTGGGGAGTAAAATACTAAGCACACATAGAGCCCTTGTAGTTTATTACATATACTTGTAAGGTTCACATTCAGAATATTATCAGATATTTGTACTGTAAGGGTGGGAGGGCATGTGATTTGTTGGTTTAAAGCAGGGAAGGCAGAGACAAGATCTGAGCATCTGTTATCATGTAGCTGGAATTTAGTTCCTGACAGTTGGAGAGGATAGGATCAGTTAGGTTTACATTTGATTTCTATGGTCACATTTAGGGCTGTGGATTTATATTTTACAAACCTCTAAGTGAGAAGATCAGCATGAGTGGCAGAGACAGAGTATAGTTCTGGGGATTATGTAGAGAACATCTGAAGTGTTGATGAATGTGGACATGTGAAGACTAGTTGGTCAGGTGCTGGTGGTTATTAAAGGGGTCTGGCAGCTTGTCGTTAGTAGCACCAGAGACAGAAGTGGCAGCAATGTTATTTCTAAGCACAGCATTATGGGAAGAGGTGGGGATATTAAAGTAGTACAAGAAGGTATGCAAAAGCTGAGGTCAAGCTAGAGTAATAATTAACTAGTTAAGGTACAGTTAGAAGATTCATGTGTACATAAAAGAATGGAAGTGTTACAGTGGTATTTAACTAGTTGAGGAACAGTTAGGTAAGTAATCGTACACCAAAGTGTGATGCCATTAAGGTATAGCCGATAAGTTGAGGGGGTTTGTTGCTGAATTACGGGTGGAAATCAAACAGTATAAATTTAAGAACCTAACATCAGCAGCCTAACAAACTAGGAACTCTAATAGCAAAACAAAAACTTGGAGATAAAAGCAATCACGGTTTAGCGCTTTCATCTGATGACATCTTTTATACAAGATGAAAGCGCTAAACTGTGACTGTTTTTATCTCGAAGTTTTGTTTTGCTATTAAAGTTCAAAGTTTGTCAGGCTGCTGGTGTTCGGTTGTTTTATTTTGGATTAGTGTTTAGATCAGTACCGGGTTCCCTGCATATTTTCGGATTTAGTATAAATTTAAGGATATGGAGGTGGCTGGAGAATTTGGAGCAGAAGGCGATCGAAACGGGTCAATTAGGCTCTTGTGTTAGTGGAATCCTGTCAGTACGATCCTGCACAGACAGTGAACTGAAGTGCACCCGAGTGTGTTTATTATGGAAGGGTAGGGAGTGCTGAATGAAAAGAGAAAAATGAAAGCCCCCACCACCTTTAATTTTACTGATGATGTACATTTTTACTTACTTATTTTATTTATCCTTCGTTGACTGAGTTAGCCCCACTACACAAGTCTGGGACTTCGCTCTCCATTCATTAAATGACTTCCTTCAAAGTGCAAAGCTGGTGATCCCTATATCTGCCCCCGATACTGCAGCAGCACTGCCATAATGTCACAAATCACTCCTGACACTCTTCTCAACCTACTCCATCCTGCCTGTACTCCCTTCTTCACCTCTCTTCCACACTCACCATTACTCTGAACTGTTGATGCCAAGTATTTAAACTCATCCACCTTCGCCACCTCTACTCCCTGTATCCACACCATTCCTCTATCCTCCCTCTCATTCACACACATATTCTGTCTTAGTTCTGCTGACCTTCATTCCTCTTCGCTCTAGAGCATATCTCCACCTCTCCAGTGTCTCCTCCACCTGTTCCCTACTCTCACTACAGATCACAATGTCATCTGCAAACATCATAGTCCACGGGGACTCCTGTCCGATCTCGTCTGTCAACCTGTCCATCACCATTGCAAATAAGAAAGGGCTCAGAGCTGATCCTTGATGTAATCCCACCTCCACCTTAAACGCATCCATCACTCCCACCGCAGACCTCACCACTGTCACACTACCTGTGTACATATCCTGTACCACTCTTACATACTTCTCTGACACTCCCAGCTTCCTCATACAATACCACAACTCCTCTCTAGGCACCATGTCATATGCTTTCTCTAAGTCCACAAAGACACAATGCAACTCCTTCTGACCTTCTCTGTACTTCTCCATCAACACTCTCAAAGCAAACATCGCATCTGTAGTGCTCTTTCCTGGCATGAAACCATACTGCTGATCACTAATCACCACCTCCCTTCTTAACCTAGCTTCCGCTACTCTTTCTCATAACTTCGTGCTGTGACTGATCAATTTAATCCCTCTGTAGTTACTACAGCTCTGCACATCACCCTTATTCTTAAAAATCTGTACCAAAACACTTTTTCTCCATTCCTCAGGCATCCTCTCACTTTCCAAGATTTCATTAAACAATCTAGTTAAAAACTCCACTGCCATTTCACCTAAACACCTCCATGCTTCCACATGTATGTCATCTGGACCAACAGCTACAGCCTGAATATGCTATCCTTTCAAACCCCTCTATTTCTTACATTCCAGAAACATACGAGAAGACACCAGGGCAACTCAATTGGCTTTCTTCATTGAAAATACCAGAGTTCAGACTCTAGCATCACTAAATATACTACAGTCCTGCAACTTTTGGTTTCCTATTTCCCCACTACCTGCCATCAGTAAAACACTGCTCCCTTTACTTAAGTGTGCTACTCCTCAGCTTAACCTCTATTCTTCTCCTCCTACTGGGCCATTCCTCATCCTACCATGACTCTATAGTAGCTCTCAACATCTCAAACTCTTTCCTACATTCTCCACACATCACACCAAATCTAATTAATGACGCTCCTCACCTTTACTCCAAATATAGGCTGATTAACTCCATTTCAACCGAAACCACAACAAAATTAAGTGGAAAAATACTGTCCAAAAACAAGTATCAATAATGCCCCAATATACATTCACCCTAATACTGGCTCCACCTATCAGAACCAAATCAAGACAATCCTCTTCCACACTCTACTCTAACCCCCACAACATCAGTTCACCACTCTAGTATTCTAACGTTTGCGCCACAAATGTTAGAAGCATAAGAAATAATACTGAAAAACATGCCTGGATTACTCAACACAAGCCTAACATTCTCACTGTAACTGAAACGTGACTTAAACTCAGCATAAATAACTCCAACATTACAGCCTCCCGGGTATAACATCATCTGTAATGACCATACAAAGAGTAAAGGTAGTATTGTTTTAATATTTCTCAACAACTGCCACATTCCCCCTACAGCAAACCAATACCAAATTCAGTTCAGCAAAGCTCATTACTTTCCTGAAAATACACAAATACAAACAAATTACATATTACTGTCCTTTATATCCCTCCTGAAGACAATACAGCTACCCTGGAAGACATCTTACATTAGATATCTATAACAATTCCCCAAGAAAAAAATACTTTTAGATGATGTCAATATCAATTAGTTGGACATACCCGCTAACTCCCCTACACCTAGCATGAACTTATAAGGTTTCACACATCCAATTAATAGACTTACAAATTAAAGCAAGACATCATATTCCCTGTTAGACTGGATCCTAGTATCAGCCTCTTAACAAATTTACCAACACTGGTACAATGTCAGACTCTTTCAGTGACCATATCCTAATCTATATAACCAGACATCTCACACAACCACTTACACAGCGTGTTTATAAAACAGAACATAACCTGCACAAGTTTTAACCTAGAAATTACTACCATACCAACTATTAACTGGCACATCCTAAAAATACTCCCTTTACATGATGTTGTAAATGAATTCAATACAACTTTCCTTAATAGCATTACACCTCCTAGAAGGAACAGATTTAAAACAAACAGTGCAATTTGGCTATCCAAAAAAGAGCAGAATGCTAATGCAAGACAGAGAAAAAGCAAGGAACAAATGGAAAAAAAAGAAAACACCACAATATTTCAAAAACGTCAGTATGCCCCACAACCATACAAAAAAGGAAATAAGTAAAGACAAAAAACGATACTATAACAACATTCAGAACAATGGTAAACACAATTAAAAAACAAATTCTGGTGAGCTGTTAAAGCAATCTTTCATTTTGGCTAAAAATTCAACCCTAACCCCTCTCCCAATAGCTCTCCACTCGAAACTGCAATACAGATCAACTCTTATTTCATTAGCAGTTGAGCATGCCTATCCAACGATTCCCCTCAGTCTAATCCCAACCCTGCTGAACAGCCACATATCACCATATCCACTTTTACTTTCAAACCTGTGCCCACTACTCTTTTATAAACTCAAACCATGTTCTCCTTCAGCATATGACCTCCCAAATGATTACCTTAAAATATCATCCAACCGCACTGCCTATCCTGTCTCAATCCTTATAAATAGGTCAATTCAGGAATCCCACACTCTATCACTCTGGAAAAAAAATCACACACTATTTTGCTGCACAAAGGAAGAAATTCAAAAGACATTACTAACTTCAGACCTATAGCAATCTTATCTCCCTCTCCAAAATACTTGCATACGTTATTCAAAAACAATTGCTAAACTATTTCCTGCATTTAAAACTCCTATACCCCACACAACACAGCTTCTGTCCTTCTCAAAGTACTAACACTACTCTTCCAACCTATACAGATAATGTCAATAAAGCTAGAAATACCATCAGACTTGTCTCTTTATTTCCAAACATGTCTAAAGCCTTTGACACAGTGTCACAGCAAACTTCTACTTCAAATGTCCTCACTAGGTCTATCTCAGCCCACTCTTCAATGGTTCAAAAGCTACGTGTCCAATAGGTATTAGTCAGTAAAATAGTACCCCACCCTCTGTCCATATCTCCCAGTCACCACTGGTGTAGCACAAGGCTCTATCCTTGGTCCCCCTCTCCAACATTCTCACCGACACCCTTCACACATCGTCACAAAGCCTCCCTAATATAATATGCAGATGATTCCACACTCATATGCACATCTCACAACATGGCACACCTCCAAAAAAAATACTCAGAAAGCTTTAACAGCCACTGAAACATGGGTTTGTAACTCACAACTCATGCTCAACACCCCCCTTAAAAAAAAAAAAAAAAAAAAAAAAAAACTATCCCCCCCCCCAAATCTCCCTCTTGAAAAAAAAAAATAAAATCCTCTCTCCTAATAATTACAACCATTGAAGTAATTTCCTATAGCAAATTATTAGGAATGATGGTGGATAATCTTAAATTTGATGCACATACAAAATTATATTACCAAAATCACCAAAAGGTAGGGATGCTTTACAAAGCCACAAACTTGCTCTCCAGCGCAACTGAAACTACAGTTGTCACTACTTACCCTCCTCTTTTTCACTACTTTATGGAACTCCTATCCTTACTAACCCCTAGGCATCACAAAAAGCAAAACTTTAACAATGCTGTAATAAAGAAGCTAAATTTGTAGCAAATACTCCTTTCAGAGACAACCACTGTGTAGCACTAAAAAGCCTAAATTGATTAGAACAACCCCATCAACTAACATATACACAGCTTCTTAGTCCCTACAAAATTATCCAGCATCCATCCACTTGTTCAGCACTAAATACCACTCTACACAACTATGTTCCCAATCGGTTGTTACAATCCAATAACCAAAAACTCCTGTCTGTCCACAAACCTATCAAATCTGCTGGGCATGGTCTATACTCATACCACGTTGCTAAGCCCTGGAACACCTTACCTGTATCTGTCAGGTTAATACCCTCCCTTCAGTCTTTTAAAACTGTTCTGAAAGACTTCCCAGCCCAAACCTGTCTCTGTTCTTGCTCAAACCCAAGATAAGCTATATTCCTAGCTATGAACATGTACCTATTCATACCTCATACATCCTTAGTACCCCTTCTTCACCCACCTCCTTAAGTCAATCGATTTCTTTTCTCTGACTCTCTTTCTAAATATGCCACAACCACGACTTTCTTGTACTTTATACTGGAATTGTTTGTATTATACTAATTTATCCTTAGTTTCTCTATAAACTGGCTTAAATTTTTCTAAATATTAAATTGTCATGTGAGCGGCATCTAGTCTAAACCAATGTTTTCATATTATGTCTAATTTAGCATAATTATTTAAACTGTAGATGTCTTTGAATTATTTTTGAAGATTGTAAAATTATTGTTCTTAAAATGTTTTTGGAATAATTTGAAGCTTTTCTTCCTGGGTCTCCCCTGAAAATGAGCACCTAACTCATCAGACTTTCCCAGTAATCAAATATCAATAAATTAAAATAATACATTTTCAGGGGAGAACCAAGGTGGTATTTATACTACTAGGGGATATTTGGCCAGGACACTGGGGAACATCCCTTACTCTTTTCAATAGGTGCTACAGGATCATTTACATCCACCTAAGCTACCACAACTCAGATGAGACCTTGGTTTAACATCACATCCAAAGGAAGAGGTACTCAAGAGTGCAGCAATCCAACTAGCTGGTGTGGGAACAGAACCCATAACCTTCTGCACCACAGGTGAGTATGCTACCTGTTAGGCTACTGACACTTTAGTTAAGACATGCAAGTATCTCTTCAGAGAAAGATGATAGGCAGGGCTTGATACCTGTTACGCCACAGAAAGACAGAGAGACTTAGCTGGAAAAAAAAATAAAAAAGTCTCTGGGCACAGGAAGAAGTCCCTTTGGCAAGGATTAAAATAACTATGATATTAGGTCAAGATGCGGCAGTCACAACAATTCCCCAGTATACAGCAAGGTACAACCAATAAAGTCTATTAAATGCCAATACTGTTCTGTAGGGATTAAAGGTTATAGGAAGTTACATGTCTGGACTTCCAGAAGGCGCAGTGTATCAGTATATTCCGCATTTGTGGGCTGAAGACAGGCTGTGCATTAAAAGCTATCTCAGCTTAAACTTACAACTACTTGCTATATCCTGAAAAACAGAGTGAGAAGACTTCAAAGGTAAAGAGGAATATATTGTAAAAAAGACAGAACTGAAAGTCTGAGTACAATGAACTTCAACAAGTGAAAAAAAAAATTACAGTGCAACAACTGAAAACGCTTCCGTATACTGGTTACAATCATTAGGAACACAAACATATGAAATGCATATGTGTGTGTGTGTGTGTATTCGTGTATTATATTTTATATATATATATATATATATATATATATATATATATATATATATATATATATATATAGGATCACTACGGAATACCGAAATTCCACAATCCCGAAATTCTGAATCCCGTGGAACAAAATCTTGAGAATGCAGAATCTTGAACGTAGTGAATGGGGATTGCCATACAGTGCGGAAAGGGAACTTTGCTGTTCACTCCACTGTAGTGCGATCTTGGAGTTGGTATATTTAAGTTGCAGGGGGGCTTGCCCCCCTGCATACACATTCAAATAGTTTGTTGTATGTTTTACTTTTTTTTTTATTATTATTTATTTATATATATATATATATATATATATATTGGTTTGTACTACATGACAGATTGATGGGATGAATGGGAAAGGGAGTTTTGCTAATGATTTCCTTAGAGGTGCTGTGAGTAGGAAAGGATATAGTGTGAAGCAGTATGGGATGGAGAAAAGGAAATGAAGTTATACAAAGTTGGGAACAAGACAGGAGTGATTCCATGGCAACAGTAACGTTGTTTGGGGGGGGGGGTGTAAGGATTGGGTGCCACAAGTGTACATGGGTACTACAATGCTAGAGCAATGGGGTGGGGGTTTATCCAACCTCAGAGACCCTTTATAGCAGAAAGTAATCCATTTACAGCTGATGTTAAACAATTAGCCTGGACACACAAAGTAAACATGTTTTGTTTCGGTTACTGAATGCCGACATCAAGAAACTAAGGGTAGGAAGTATCTGGTTTACAGTGCAATCTAGTGGTCGAAGTAAGTGGAGAGTGACTGATTAAGCAAGCAGTCCTAAGAGTGTAAGGACTACTCCTTTGGGGGAGGGATGTCACAGCCACCTTTTAGCACAAAGTAGATACTTATCTGACGTGCTTAATATACAGCTAGGTTCTTCATATTAAACTTGCTTACAATGCACAATAACAATAATCTTAGCCAACAGCTGAAATTTGATGTGCATCAGCTACGCCACAGTGACAATAACCTCATCTGGCTATTGGGGCAGAGGACCAATTTGATGTCCACTGGCTTTTACATAGTGACAACATGAAAACTGTCACTGTGGTTTGCTTTCTTTTCTGTTGATGTATGTGTACCTATGTCACTGTTTAGACTGAGTTAATAATGATGTAAAACAATAATACAATGGTCTAGGTGATGCTGTTCTCTCTCTCTTGGTGGTGGTCTCCTTCCCCTCTTCCAGTACAGGATATCAACTCTTGTGGTAGTGTGATACAGTGAGTCTCCAGACACCCTTCTCACCCCACTTGCTGCTTCCTGAAATAGGTGTTCCCCCACCCTCACTCAATGGACAGAGTGACCGTGCATGCCTGATTTGGTGACACTATAACATCTAACCCCAAAATCCTCACATGGTTAGAACCAATTGCTTTCCTCTATACCTATGGAATCTGCTGAGATGGCTTGCGTTACTCCCCCACCCATGGTTTCTGTTACACCCACATGCCGTGCTAGGTATTTCCTACATAGATACAACCTGCTACAAAAACACAGTCACACCTTCTCCCCATCTCCTTGACAGTGTTACCACTCCTGGTCTACCAACCAGATTCTTCTGTCTTCAAAGTAATGTGAGCTTGTTCCCTCACTAAAACATCTGCAAGCATTTCAGATTAACATGCAAAATCCTCACATACTAGTCATCTCACAGACACAGCTTAAACCAACCATCAAGGATGAAGAAATCAACCTTGCAGGTTATAATCTGAAATTATCACATAAGTAAACAAGCAAAAGGAGCAGCCATTCTACACTGACACAATCTACCGCTTATCACATACTAAGACACAAACACGCCTTTTGATAATACTGAAATATTAATTACTTTTCTCAGACTAAATGCTACAAAAGCATCTGCTTCACCATCTTATGCATTCCTTCAAACAGAAACAATGTCTTCATATCAGAAATCCCCTGTCATGAATCGCCACTAATATAAGACAAGTAACAATAACATTTGGGTTACATCAACACTGACTGGTCCACCCCCTCACCCATCAGGCAAAGACTCAACTAATTAAACTCTGAACCAAATATGGCAAATCTTTCACACAAAGCTAGCAGGCTTGACTGAATACTCTAAATTAACCCAGAAAACATTACACATACTGGAATCCTTCTAGACAACCTAAGTGACCACCACCCAACTCACCTCACTAGACACCCCCATTATGTCCCACACTTATTCAGTATAACACTAAGAAATCTCACTAAATTTAAAAACGGCACTTCTGTACTCACCTTAAGACTGTCTGACTGGAAACTACTTAAAAGTCATTGTCTAGTTGAAACATTAGATATTTCAATGCTAGATTCCTTAACATGATAAACTGCCAAGTCCCCACAAATATACAAAGCCCATATACAAAAAGAATAAAAATAAAAAGTACTATGTCTAGTAAAGAATAAATATGAGAGAGAGGGTTAAGGCCCAGGATATACAGCACAAAAATAGAACCCCAACTAACCTACAAAAGTACAGGCAACATTACACAAACTTACAAGAAACTCACCACAATAAACCAATGGAATTCTAGGGAACTACAAATAGGCTGATAAAATACAACCACATCCTTTGCTCTCAGAATCCAACTATTCAACTGATACTTAACGAACACTTTATAGCAGCCGTCTCTTCTGAAGTACAGCAACAGAATAACAACATATCTGATACTCGACAAATATAACTAAACATCTTCTGTATGTTCTACACATCCCATCCCCACCAATACCGTTATAAAACTTCCACACAAAATCAAACCTGTTATTCCAGTAGCTGATAACCTCCCTGCTAAATATATCAAAATAGGTGCAGAGACTTTTGCCTACCCAGTCCCCATTCCGATCAACAGATCTATAACAGGATCTTGTGTGTCCACACTCTGGAAAATAAAATCATATGTCATATCACTACACAAAGGAGGTAACTCCACTGAACTCCACACTAACATGCTACAATTCTCCCAACACTATCCAAAATTCTTGAGAAGTGAATACACAACCAAATCTTCCAGCATCCCACCAATTACCAACTCAAATCCCCTACACAAAATAGAGTCCTCCCATATCACTGGACAGAGGAAAACTGTCAGATTGATGGCATTTATTACTCTCATGATACCACTGGCCAGTCTCCACAAGAAACAAATTCAATGGTATGTCCAAAATTGTTGGACTCAGAACCTTCATCCCCTACAGTCTCGGTAACCCATGCTGCCTTTCATCACAGGGGAGTTACAGTGGTGGAGAGAACAACTGAGTATCAGTCCAGGACCTCCTTTCTCCCCTCAGGTGACAGTGCAATCTGTTCAGATAGATTCGTCCAACTTTGGTCTGGGACCTCTTTCAATGAGGATGCAAGTGCAAGCCACTTGGGGACTGAAGGATGCACAGAAGCACATCAATATCAATGAAATGTGTGTGGGGGTTCACATCCAGAAAGTCTTTCGCCACCTATGAACTGGTTGCTAAGGACAACACCACGGTGATGTGGCACCTCAACAAACAAAAGAGTATAAGGTCTTACCCTCTATACCGGTTGACAATGATGGCCGGGGAGCTGGCTTCACAGCATTCTCTGACTCTTCAGGTGTTATACAGCCCATCAAAGCAGCATCTTTTGCAGCAGACAGACTAAGCAGATCCTGAGCAGACCCACACAAGTGGCACCTAAAGGCAGTGGTGTTCCAGGATACGGTCCAGACGTGAGGAATGCCTCAAACAGATCTGCTGGAAAAAGTACAGTTATGCAAAATCTTACCATAACAGTAGATGTCCTTCTCTTCACTGTTACAGTATTCTTAATATTAGGGATCTCCCGCCCAAGGCAGCATGACGTTCTGCCAGTATGCCAATGTTTAATGATCTTGTATGAGCTATACATCACACATTTGTTCCCCTCACAGAATGTAGGGCATAAAAGTAATGTAAGGAGGCAGTTACTCAGAACTGAACTGCCCCAGAACAGAACAAATCTCCACAGGACAAAGGAGTCCATGCACATCCAGAAGGAAAAAAATGAAGAAGAAAAAAAACAATCAGAAGGAAATCCAAAACAAAAACCAGAACCAACAAGAGGGGGCTGGAGGAAGGAGGTGAACACTGCAACAGTGAAGACAAGGACATCTACGGTTATGGTACAATTGCACTATGTCCTTCAATATCACTGTTGCAGTATTCTTAATGTTAAGAAGAATAAAAGCTCAAGAAATGGAATGGGTGGTGGAAGGCAGAGAACAGCACTCAACAAACCCATATAAAATGGTTCTTGCTAAACCTGCTCTGGCCCTAGAAATCATAACCAACTTATAATGCTTAGTAAAGGTATGCACAGCAGCTTCAAGAATGGAACTGGTGTGCAACCCCTTGACAACGTTGCCCTAGGAGCAGGCAAAGATTTGCCATGAAAAGAATAACAAACAGAAATGGCCTTAAAAATCCAGGAGGAGACGGTTTGCTTAAGAACAGCCAAACCTAGTGTCCTAGCATGAAAGGAAGCAAAAAGCTGGTCAGACATACAAACGGCCTTAGGTTTATCCAAATAGTCTCTGAGCTGTCTGCGCAAATCCAAGGTATGCAAGACCCACTCACTAGCAGACTGAGAAGGGAAAAAGGAAGGGAGTTATACCGACTGATTCATGAACAACTCATTTACTACTTTGGCATAAAAGAGGAATTAGTATGAAGGGACCCCCCCTGTCCCTGAGAAAACAGAAAAATAGAGTAACAGCCATAATGGCCTGGAGCTCAGAAACCCTCTGAGCAGAAGTAATAGCCAGCAACAAAATGGTCTTACAGGTACAAAGTTCCAAAGAAGCAGAAGATGCAGGCTCAAAAGGAGCCTCAGTCAATTTTTCCAAAACAAAAAGGAGGGGGGAACAGGTTTACAGGAGGCCTAATATGTAGGATGCCTTTAAGAAAATGTTTGACCTAAAATGATAAGCCAAAGGAGGATTGAAGGGCAGACAAGTATAAATGGCTGACAAATGGACCTTCACAGAAGAACAGGCCAGGCCAGACTGGAGCAACTCACACAAACAAGAGAGGACCACAGGGACCCACTGAAAAATGGTCCTAGTTATGAGTGTGGTACCAGCGAGAACATCTTTTCCATTTGGACATATAAGATTTTCTGGCTGAGGGTTTCCTTGCCTCCTCTAAAACCCTGAGCATGTCCTCAGAAAACAGGTGCCAGAAAGGGATCAAAACCCTATCACCCACAGTGACAGTTAAAGAGTGGGCTAGTGGTTGGATGAGAGACCCCTTGTCCTGCGTGAGAAGTCCAACCAGTGAGGTAACTTGTGATTGCCCTTGGACAGATGCATTAACATGGGGAACCAGTGCTGTCTTGGGCAAAAGGGAGTCACTAGCAAGATTTTTGGGGAGTCCAGCTGAATCTTCTGCAGGACTCTTGGAAGTAGAGGAAGAGGAGGGAAAGCATAAAAAAGCCACCCCTTCCAAGGAAAAGAAAGGGTGTCTGTCTTCCACTCCAGATGGCATGGCACTCTGGAACAGAAGAGAGACAGCTACCTTTTCAGAGGGGAGGCAAAAGATCTACCTGAGGAATTCCTCACCGATGGACGATGTCCAGAAACATGTCTCTGTGTAGCATCTATTCATGAGCCTGTGTTTTGGACCTGCTCAGACAGTCTGCCACTAGATTATACTCTGAAGGAATATATACCACTTTGACAGGTAGCTGGCTATATCCCAGGCCTGAAGAGCCGGCCTACAGAGAAGGTAATACTTTGCGTCTCCCTGCTTGTTGGCATACCATATCACTGTAGTGTTATATGTGTAGACTTTCAAGAGGCCTGGACAGAACATGGGGTGAAAGGCTTGATGGGCCAGAATCGGAGCGCTCATTTCTTTGATGTCCACATGGTCTGACTTCTGATGGGGGGGGTGGGGCAGAGTCCCCGAACTTTCAGGTGACCAAATGAAGCCCCCTCCCCCCATGTCTGAGGCATCAGTGAACAGTTCTTGAGAAGGGACTGGTTGAGAGCAAGCTGTTGACTCTACCACTCAGATTTCTTCTTTAGACAAGGAAGGAAAGGTACACTGAAATCCAGAGGGTGGAATGTTGCAGCCAAATAGAATTGAAGTACCACTGTAGCTTCCGCATATGCAGGCTGGCAAGAAGGAGCACTCGAATAGAACAGGCTATGAATCCCAGGGCCTGAAGAAACAATTTGGCTGGCATGGCAGTCAGAGGAAGAAGAAACTGAAAGAAGGCTGTCAATGAAAAAACATTTGGAGGTGGAAGAGAGGCCAACATTGGCTCTGTCTGAATCCTGCATCCCAGACACACAAGATCATACCCTTGGGGCAGGAGAAAGGCCAAAGGGCAAGCAGAGAACTAAAAATGAAATGAAGAAGCAGAAATGTAAAATCCTCCGGAAAAGAGGGTGAATATGGATATGAAGGTAACCATCCTTCAGCTCCAAAGACATCAGAAAATCCTGTAGTAGTAAAATAAAAAACAGGGATTGAAGAGTAAGCATCTGAAAAGAAGGGACCTTCAGAAAGGTGTTGATCAGGGAGAGATCCAGAATAGGTCTCCAAGTGACTTCCTTTTGAGGAACCATGACATCGTGGAATAAAAACCCTTTCCCACTTAAGAAAGGGGAACAGGGTGAATGGTTCCTTGGTTCACCAGGGATCTTAGCACCTCTGAGAAATGAAGAAGTTGCTCTAGAGGAGGTTGAGGTATCCCTGAAAAAGGAGGGAGAGACTTCCATACTATGAAGTAACCTTGATAGACAACAGAAAGAACCCAAGAGTCTGACGTGATGAGAAGCCAATTTAGAAGACAAAGGAACCTGGTCTAAGGTGTGTGTGTGTGTCTGTGTGTGTGTATGTGTGTATAAACTATCAAAGAGAAGTAGGCTTATCAGACAAAGGAAGCTTCTGGGCCACAGAAATCTGAGAAGCCTTAGCAGTGAGGGCCCACCTACCAGGGTTGCCTTCAAACAAAAGCAGATCTAGAAGGATAATTCCTCTAAAACGTAGGGACAGTAGACAGAAAAAATATGTTTAAGGGGTCCTGCAAGGCTTTGTCTTTCTCTTCAAGAGACTTAAACAGGTCAGCAGCTGCAGCAGTCACAGAAATATGTTTATTATCCAAAGGAGCATCCAACAACTTGGCCTTAATGTCCTCATAAAGACTGGAGATGAATCCAAGCATAACGCCTCATGATAAACGCAAAAGCCGCATCACTGAAGAGGCATCAGCAGCATCATAGCTACACTTAACAGAGTGGTGAGCCACTTCAGACGCCGAACCTAAAACAGATAAGGAAGAAGATCTGCCTTTAGAATCAGGGAGGTCAGAAATAACCTAAGAAATCAGCAATCAAGGCCAGAGCACAACTGGCCATGTGGGTTTGGTAATTAACAGTCCCCTAAGGCCAAAGTAGAAGCAGTGCAAACTTTCTTACTAATCCTCTCCTTTGCCCTACTATCTTTATGAGAAGGCAAGAGCTTGGAAGTTTGTCTGAAGAGACTGACAGCAAAGCAGGATAAGCAGAAGGACATTTCAATCAAAACTGATAATCCTCCGGAACCTTACAGAACCTATCAGCTTTCTTAGGAGCAGCACGGTGTGAATCAGGAGACTTGCAAGAAGTAATGAAAGTGTCTAACAAGGCAGCCAACTCAGGAGGAAATGCAGATGGTTTAGGAGTATCCACCTGAAGCAAAAAGAAGTTATGTACTCACCATAACGTTCCATCTGAGTAGGTACTTCATTTGTCTGCAACCTGTGGGTATCGGATCCGACCTCGGATCCGAGCCGGCAGCTTTACTAGCTAAAAGATCCAAGCTCCTGACTCCTCCCCTTTACCCATAATCCCCTGCTACATGCTCCCTTTCCTCAGATCGAGTTTGCTTAATCTAACAACTAAGACCTGTGAAACACAAACTGGTAAAAAGCAGAACGAAAACTAGTAAAACAAAAACAAGGCAGAGGCACCTGCAAATAAATTCCAACTTTATTTGCAGGTGCCTCTGCCTTGTTTTTGTTTAACAACTAAGACCCTCGACCGAGGACCAAATAATGCCTAAACACATGAAACAATCTCAATTATGATCAGGAACCACGATAATGGTTAGGGGGCATGGAGGGGGAGTCGGTTGCAGACAAATGAAGTACCTACTCAGAAGGAATGTTATGGCGAGTACACAACTTCTTTATCTGAAGTAGTTAATTCATTTGCTCTGCAACCTGTAGGACAAAGTCCCCAGCTACCTAAAACCTTGGGAGGCCCTCAAGGAATGATATTCCGAAGCACCGCGGAGCCAAAGGAAGCCCTACTCCTGGATATCATATCCAATTTATAATGAGAAATTAATGTATGGGAAGAGGACCAAGTAGCTGCTGAACATATGTCATTCAGGGGAACCTTGGACCAGAAGGCTGCTGATGTGGCTATGGATCGGGTTGAGTGGGCATGGACTCCGATAGGAGCAGGTTTACCTGAGGCTACATAAGCATGAATGATGCACTGTGAAATACAATTTGCCAAGGTAACTTTGGTAATAGCTCTACCCAGAGCAGATTTGGCAAAGGACACAAACAATTGATCAGCCTTGCGAGTATCCTTCGTCCTGTGCAAGTAAAAACATAGTTGTCTATGTACATCCAACTTGTGTAATTTGTATTCCCCTTTGTTCTGAAAGTTGGGAAAAGAACACTGGTAAATTAATTGACTGATTAATATTTGACTCCGAAGCCACCTTTGGTAAGAAGGAAGGGTTAGTCCTGAGACACTCTCTATCCCTATGAAAGATTTGATAGGGGGGTTTCATGCAAAGGGCTTGAAGTTCCGAAACCCTCCTGGCTGAAGTAATAGCAACTAGAAAGGCTGTTTTCCATGATAAGAACTTTAATGGAACTGAGGCGGCAGGCTCAAAAGGTGGGCTTGTCAATGCTTGTAAAACCAAAGTTAGGTCCCATGGTGGGACCGCAGTCTTAACTGGTGGTTTCAATAGAAAAATACCTTTCAAGAAGGTTTTGCATATCTTTGCAGAAGCTAAAGATCCCAGCCCATCCCCTACATGAAAATGGGAAATGGCTGCCAATTGTACTTTAACTGTAGATGCACTTGCTCCTTGATGAAAAATGTGTGACAGAAAATCAAGAACCGCTGGAATAGGGACGGTAAAGGGATCTAAGCCCTTGTCCTTAGCCCAGACAGAAAAACGCTTCCATTTACTACTGTAAATTTTCCTGGTAGCAGGCTTGTGAGCCGCTACCAGAATGGCCTTTACTGGTGATGAGATGCCGGGAGTCCTTGCCATCAGTGGAACTGGATCAACCAAGCCGCGAACTTGAGGTTTACCAGGTTCAGGGGTTGCAATCCCGCAGGATGTGAAATCAGATTCAGAATGGGATCTAAGATCCATGGAGGAACTACACTGTGAGACCGCAGAGAAGGGAACCAGATCTGGCGAGGCCAGAATGGGGCTATGAGGATAATTCTGCTCCCCAACCGATTTGCTTTCTGAATGAACTTCGTCATAAGAGGAAGGGGGGATAAGCATAGAGGAGACCGGGTGGCCAAGCATGAACCAGACCGTCTCCGGGGCTCTCCCCTGGTGGGGGAAGTATCACGAAAAACTTGCTGCACTTTGTGTTTGATGGAGAAGCAAAAAGATTGCAGCAAGGTAGACCCCATTTGAGGAAGATCTGTTTCGCAACTGATGGTTTCAGAGACCACTCGTACGGTGTGAGGATCACACGACTCAGTTTGTCCGCCAGAATGTTGGACTGACCCGGAATGTGCATTGCTACCAGAAAGCGGTTGGTGGATATTGCCCACTCCCAAACTCTCATAGCCTCCCGACAAAGGGGATAAGATCTGGTCCCTCCCTGTTTGTTTATGTACCAGACTACCACCATGTTGTCTGTTTGAACTGCAATAGTCCCTAGAGGAAGAAGGTTGTGGAGAGCTTGCAACGCCAGAAGCACCACCCTCATCTCTAGGACATTGATATGCAAAGCGGTCTCTAAGGGGGTCCACGTGCCTTGGACGGTTCTGCCCAAAGAATGCCCCCCCCACCCGAGGCGAGAAGCATCCGTGGTCAACGTGGCTTGGGGCAGAGGCATCACGAAGGGTCTCCCTTCCCGCAGCTGCCGTGAGCGAAGCCACCAGAGGAGGGAGTCCCTGCAAGCCCTGCTCAGGGGAATAGGGGTGTTCAACGGATGTAGCAACAGAGACCATTGGACTTGAAGGGTCCATTGCAGAATCCTCATTCGTAAACGCACATGTAGGCAAAGACTGATTGCCGCCACCATAGAGCCTAGTGCTCTCAGGACTAACTCTGCCGATGGAGCCGAGTTCTGAAGGAGGGCTGTAACCTGACATGACAAACTGTTCACCCTGTCTGAAGTTAGTAGGGCCCGAGAGAGGCGAGTGTCCAATTTGGCCCCTATAAATTCCAGAACCTGCACAGGATGAAGAAAGGACAGAAGGTTTACCGAAATGCCCAAACTCTGGGCAAGAGTTAGAGCATAATCCCTGGCAACACACAGTTGATGCCTGTTGGAGGCGGTGAAGAGCCAGTCGTCCAGGTATGGAAAGACCTGAATGCCCTGGAGTCTCAGGTGGGCTGCAACCACTGCCATGACCTTGGTGAACACCATGGGGGCTGAGGTGAGGCCGAACGGAAGAACCCTGCATTGATAATGACTGGCTCCCAGCCAGAAGTGGAGAAACCTCCTGGATCGTCTGTCCATCAAAATGTGGTAGTACGCATCCTTGAGGTCTATGGAGCATATCTAGTCGTTCTCCCGAAGGAGGGGGAGAATTGATTGAAGAGTGATCATCCGGAATTTCTCTTTGGGAATGAACAGGTTCAGGGAAGAAAGATCTAGAATCGGTCTTAAGTCCCTCGTCTTTTTTGGCACTAAAAAGAACCTGGAGTAATTGCCCAATCCGAACTGGCCTGGGGGGACGTGCTGGATGGCTCTTTTTTCTAGCAGCTTCGAAACCTCCGAAGCTGCTGCCTCCCTTTGATCAGGTGGGACATCGGGGAGGCGCTTCGTAGGAGGGGGAAGACTTAGAAAGGGAATGGTGTAACCTCTGGATATGATTCGAAGCACCCACCGATCTGTCGTAATGGACTCACAATTTTGGAGGTGCTCCGACAGATGCCCCCTGACTGTCTCCAGAGAGGGACAGCCGGGTAAGCCCTCAGGGCTGTTGTGCGGGCCTGTCCGAGAACGACTCTCTAAACCTGAAGTTACGCAGCCCCCCTCTGCCTCTGGGCCGGCGTCCACCTTGTCCTCCTCTGCCTCTGAAGGACAAGGGATCCGAAGCTGGGCGGGACTGCTGAGACTTCCAGAACCACATCTTCTTTTGTCCCCTTTGATTCCTGGAAAAGGATCGCTGGGGATTAGAGAAGCAGACCCCGACGGCAGACAGCGTCTTCCTGTCCTTTTCGCTTTGGACCAGCGTCTCACGGATGGTCTTGCCAAAGAGCAAAGAACCGTCAAAGGGCACGTTTGCGAAGGACGCCTTAAAGGGTTCTGCAAAATCGCAAAGGCGGAGCCAGGCGTGACACAGCAAGACGACCCCTGCTCCGCTAGCTCTAGTGGCTCCCTCCATAGCATGGGAGAGCAGCCGCATAGACGTGTTAGATATAGACTTTAGAGTGGCCATACGAGTCGAGAAAGTCCTCTTATCCTCAACTGTCATGGACTCCGGTTTGAGCTGCAGCGTATTCCTTTATTAGGTCTCGCTGGAGTCTGATGATGTGTGCCATGTAGTTCAGCAGCCTTACAGAGAAGGTGGCTGAAGCAAACATCCGCTTCCCAATGTGGTCCAACGTCTGAGATTCCTTATCTGGAGGGTGGACCGAGGAACTCTCCTGTGCGAGTTCCTTCTTCGTGGCAGCCGCCACCAACATGGCATCCACAGGTGAACCCTTAGACCAGGCCTGCCTATCAGAGGGAGGGCTAAGAATTTTGTCTGGCCGTCTTGGAATTGGCTCCACGGTGTCGGGCTCCTTCCACGCCCTGGTAGTAATTAAGTCTACCAGGGGGTCAGCCGGGGGGGGACACCCAGGAGGTAGACGGGCCTGCCTCAAATGCCTCCAGAAACACAGACTTGATCGAGGAAGGTTTTTGGGCAGACCACCCCCCTCTAATTCACAACATTTCCATGATGTCTCCAAAGGAGACATCCTCAGGGGGTGACCTTGGGGAACCTTCCCCTTCATCCAAATCCGTGTCTGTCGTGAGGGACTCAGGGGAGTCCAGGTGCCTCCTTTTACACTTCCGTTTGTGAGGAACTTCCTCGGTGGGACTATCCGAGGAGGGCTCACCTACGGGGTCCTGCTCCTCTAAGGGAACTAACTGGAGGGTTTGAGCAGGCTGTCCCAGTGGTCAGATGATGCAGGATAGACCCAAATGCATAGGGGGAGCGGAAGGATTCGACGCCCGGACCGGGTATCTGGAAGGCCTCGACAGAACCCTCTCCACTACCTCAAAAGCCGAAGGTGAGCCACTTTCCCCAGGCTCCTAAAGCAGTCTCCTCGGCACCGAAGCAGGGATTGGTGTCGGAGCCGAAGCGGTCGGATCCGAGAGGGAAGTGTGCTCCGACCTGAAGGGCGCCGAAGACACACCAACCCCATTGGATCCGACGCTCGGCTCTCGGCCCCGAGAGCTAGGATCTGACACACTCGAGGGTACAGTCGGCGTCGAAGCTACCGGAACTATCGGCGCCGACAAATCCCTGGCTCCGAAAGGGCCCGGATCCGATGACTCCAAAACCTGAAAACAGATTGGAGAAGGAGTGATCGGGGCAAAAAGGGGGACTGCACTCCACCCCGGAGGGGGGGGGGGAGGCAGGAGCACCCCCATCTCCATCTGAGTCTGCAGAAATCGACGCATCATCTGATCCATGTCCGCGTCGGTCAGGCTTCTTGTAGACGCAGAAGAGGTCGTTGAGGCGGGCCGGGAGGGCAGCCTCGATGACCTCGAGGGAGACCGGTACTCCTCCTCCAGCGAGAAACAAGGCGAACGGAGCCGAGAGGGAGAGGATCCGGAGGCCCTCATAGAGGGGCTGGTAACTTTAGATGGCGGGGCTGAGGGATGAGTCTCAGCCCGCCTCTTATGACTTTTGTGTTTCTCTCTATCCTTTTCCTTATGCCTCTTCTCTCTTGAAGAGGCAGAAGAGTCCCCTGAACTCTGCGCAGCAGAGGGATGTTGAGTCCCAGGCAGAGTCGGGGGACCTAAAGGCACGGGGGCTGTAGTAGCAGCTTGTGCCTTAGAGGGAGAGGAAGAAGAAGTGTCCTGCGGTAACAAGCCCGCCAGGATCAACTTGTTCTTCCTATCCCTGATGGCCCGGGGGTTAAACGCTGCACATATCTGGCAGCTAGTGGATAAATGGGCCACCCCCAGACACAAAACGCACTGAGTGTGGCCATCAGCCGTGGAAAGCTTATGGCCACACAAGTGCACTTAGAAAAGACGGCTTTGGGCCCCTCAGCCATCACACTAACACACCCACACACTAAGGGGAGGGGACAAAAAAAAAAGTATACAAGCTAAAATTACCACAAAAAAATAAAACAAAGGCTATCACTTGATGAAAAGGAGCTAAACCACTCACACACTAACAAAATTTAAACTTTTTTCTAACTTTTTGACAAAGGTTCACTGAAAAGATCTCACCCAAGCCTAAGGAGCTCTTCACTAGAAGCTTCTTTCAGCCGCGGCAAACTCGATCTGAGGAAAGGGAGCATGTAGCAGGGGGTTATGGGTAAAGGGGAGGAGCCAGGAGCTCGGATCTTTTAGCTAGTAAAGCTGCCGGCTCGGATCCGAGGTCGGATCCGATACCCACAGGTTGCAGAGCAAATGAAGTAACTACTTCAGATCTCATAATATCTCCTCTGAATACCAGACACTTGAGAAGAATCCCACTTACAGTACTCCATCTTCCTAGCAATTGTGACTCTAAAGGACAATTCCTCAAAAGGAGACTCACATCTAACAGACTCCTCCTCATCAGAACCATAAGCTAAAGGTGAAGGCATCTGTGAAGAATTGGACAAAGACCCCTCATCAGACTCTGAATCCTCATCTGAGGTATCTGCTTCCCTAAGCCATTTAAGAAGGGGTAGAGGTCCAAGGAGGAGCAGGCAATGAAACCCCCTTGAGGAGGCATCAGGGCTATCAAGGCAGAAGACAAGCCCTGAGCAAACTCTTGCCATTTCCTTTGAGGTCACAAAGGATGGACCACAACATGCTTCACTGTTTGTCTTTTCTTATAATGGACATCAACCCTAAGAAACATCAGCAGTTCTGACATTTGGTGAGATTCATTAAGAGAACCCGGAGCCCCCTTCCTGACGAATATCTGCGGAATCCCTCTAGGACCCTCCAGGATAATAAACTGCAGTTCCCACTCGACATCTAAAGCAAATGCCTGCAAAGCCTCAAAAGACATGCAAAAAGATGGATCCATGCCAGAGAAATCCAATGCAGTAGCCAAACGGCCTACAGAGCTATTACCCACTTCTAGAAGGATGTCTGGTGGAAGCTAGACAGCTAAAGATTCTGGCCGAGACTTCTTGTCCTTCTTCTTACCTAGCGGGAGTATCTCAGGGTTAAAGAATTCTGCCATGTTACCCTGGGCTAACTGTTTAAGCCATAGGTTTTCAAGTTATATGGCCAGGAAAAACAAATGGCATCTCAGTGTCTTGGGCACAAATGCCTTACAGATGCTACAAGAGGTATGATCATGGGAAGCATCCAAACAAAAGAGACACTGTTTATGATGATTCTTATGGGGAATCTGCATCCCACACTAACATTTTTCCTTCCTGGATGACAACTTTAGTAAGTAAAAATAAAATAAAAGACCAAAGAAAAGACGAATCCTAGCTGCCTGTCTTGTGCCAAGATTTGTCAGATCACGCATGCGCTCAGATCTCTCAGCAACAAGTACCAATATTACTCTGTCATAGTTCATGCTGATGTGAATGACCTGAGACATACCTCACTGGACTATATGAAGACAGACATGGTTGAGCTCTCTGAGTATGTGTCCCAGGCAGGTATGTCCCTAGCCTTGAGCAGCATACTACCCTCACCTAAAAAGACACCACAGTATAAACAAAAAATGTTTGATTTCAGTAATTGGCTCAGTTTTTGGTGTCATTCAAAGGGAATCCAGTTCCTGTCAGTCTGGGAAGCCATGGTCGATAAACCTCACTGCTTTGTCAGAGACAGTTTGCACCTGGCATACCCAGGCTTTCTGTTGCTGGCAAAGGCTCTTGCCTCACCCATTTTGCCTTTTTTAGGCAAGGTCTCAAAAACATTACCGACATGAAATTAACCAATCAGAACAAAAAAGTGTCATGTTGCTAAATGCTAGGAGCTTAAACAAAAAACTGCACACCCAGGAAGCACTTCTATCACTAGAAGATGTAGATATCTATGCAGTCACAGAAACCTGGAACAAGGCCTCAGGCAGTGTCCTGGCCTTGTAAGGCTACAATGGCTTCAATACCTTTAGACAGCAAAATGAATGTGTAAAAACCAAAAAAGGCAGGGTTTCTATCTATATTAGAGATAAATTCACCTCCTGTCCAGTTAGACTGGACAACTCCATGGAGTTACTCCAAGTCCAAGTTACAGTGGGAAAGACCCCTAATTCAAGTCATAGCCAGTTACAGATCCTCCTTCCATGGGTTATGATGCCCATGAATCCTACTTAACCAAATTGGAGACGATCCAAATTTTACCAAACACACTGCTTATGGGAAATTTCAATTATCCTATCAACTGGGAAACCTACACTAGCCCTAACTCACTAGAACAAAAGTTCCTTGACGTTGTTAATTCAAATGCCCTGGAACAAATTGGCCATGCCCTGACAAGGGAAACAAACATTCTGGATCTGGTCCTCACCAACATGTCAAACAGATGCACCGTCACGACTGCTGGACCCTCATTAGTTAAAACTTATCACAAATCACTCCCCTTCCAGCTGGCACTAACACCAGAACTCACAAAGTGTGAAATCAGACTAAAAACCTTCACTAAGGCAAATTATACCCTCCTAGGTGAAGGCATGAATGCATTCCAAGCCCCACCTTAAGTTGGAAGTGGCAACTATGCCGAAGCTTACACTAAAGCCCTGTACAGTCACTTGCACAGGTATACAGACTCAGCTGTACCAGAAAGAATCAAGGCCAGAGCCCCAAGTAAAAATAAGCTGCCATGGTGGACATCCAGCATCAACAAACTTTACAATAAATGCAAAAAGTTGCTGTCCAAGAAAACAAAGGCAAGTCCCCAACAATGAAAGAGTACCCTCCTCAGCCTCAACAGGCAAATAAGGCAACTTGTCAAAACCTTCAAGGGCTCCTTTGAGAGAAACTTAGCAAGTACAGCCAAAGATAACCATAAGGCCTTTTACAGTTATGTAAATAACCTAAAAGGTAGGACCCAAGCATGTGCAGAACAAGTGGCCAACAGTATCACACACATTGACCCCACAGAGATAGCAAACCTGCTAGCGGATAGGTTTGGTGAAAATTTCACTCCCTTATCTCCTCCTAATTTATAACAAATTTTCTCCCAAACTTCCCCAACACCCTACTTATCTTAAGAGCAGGTCCACAAAGTCTTGTCCAAGTCAAAAAAACACAGCCTTTATGGGACCAGATAACATCTCAGGCTGTCTTCTAAACAGGCTAAAACATGAACTAGCATCACCAATAAGTACCCTTTTCAATCATAGCCTAACCATAGGCTTTATTCCCGAGGAATGGAGAACAGCAACAGTTATTTCTTTCCACAAAAGTGGCCTAGCAAGAGACCTGGGGAATTACAGACCCATAAGCCTTCACCAGCCTCATCTGTAAGGCCATTAAAATGCATCATTATGGACCTCATAAATAAAGACATAGGTGACCTCCAAACCCAGGATCCTACCCAATCTGGCTTCGTGAAGGGGAGATCCTGCCTGTTAAATCTGGTGGATTTCTTTGAAAATGTGACCAATGCCAATGACGAGGGCAAATCTGTGTACACAGCATACCACAACCTGTCAAAGGCTTTCAACATAATCCCACATTCAGGCATCACCAATAAACTTATCAAACAATGTAAACCCCTTCGATGTAAGATGGGTTGCCACCCGGACACACACTATCAAAGTGGGTGACTCCACATCAACCAACAGTCCTGATGCCACAGGGGTCAGTGCTGGTCCCCCTACTGTTTGGTATATACTTCTCAGAAGGTCCGGTCAAAACTTTGGGGTTGCGGCTGACCAAGTTTGCAGATGACTGCCAACTAGGTGCAATCACTGAATCCCCAAATTATGTCAGTATACTCCAAGAGGGTCTCACACAGACCATCCACTGATGTATTAGTAATGGTCTCAAACTGAATGCAGAGAAATGCATCATCCTTTACTCTGGCACAAACAATGCCTCCTCACACTATCAAATCAACAACAATACCCTAAGTACCCATATGAAGTGGTAAGAAGTGGTAAAGGACCTAGGATCACAAGGCTGACTGCGATCTTAACTTCAACCACCATGTGTCTACTTTAGTAAGGAAAGCTTTCTACGTAGCACACTTAATTAGTAAAGGCATTGCCTCAAGAGCAAAATAAGTTATAACCTCCCCATACTTGGCACTTATCTGGCCCATAATTGAGTATAACGCCCCATTTGACAAGTACCGTACTAAGCACCTGCAGCAATTAAAGAGATCTCAGTGGTTTCTAACAAAGAATATCAAGGGGCTCCAGTATGTGCCTTACACAGACCGACTAATGTCCCTGTCACTATACTCCATGCTATATAGACTTCTTAGGGGAGACTTATGCCTGGCCTACACAGCAATCCAAAACCCAAATGTAATGAACTTGCTGCACATCTGTAAAGCAAACGGGAGTAGGGTTCCCAGTTCCAGGGAACTAAATATGGCTTGTGACTTAAACAGGATATGCTGGAGGGACAGATGCATCTCCCAGCGACTGCTGCATCTTTGGAACAGGCTACCAATTCATGTGAAACAGA
Source organism: Protopterus annectens (assembly GCF_019279795.1). Classification (NCBI taxonomy): domain Eukaryota; kingdom Metazoa; phylum Chordata; order Ceratodontiformes; family Protopteridae; genus Protopterus; species Protopterus annectens. Next base: position 884,344,263 of record NC_056733.1, on the reverse strand, counting down.
GCACCTCTATGGCACTGGTCAAGATGAACCTGGATGAGTGGATGGGGCACTGTAATCTCTTACCAGGAATAGAGCCCACAATGCTCCTGGACATGGGCAGTCATCACTAAATGCAACCTTGGGTACTGACTAGCATTACATTGGGATGAAATGCCTAGGCTTAAAATGATCTCCGGGTCAATAGCAAAGTAATCTTCTACGATCCTATGGGGGAAAAAAAAACAACCACAATGGGGTACTTATCTGATGGCTTGGTATTCAGCACAGCAATAAGGCATTCATACCAAAGAGCAATAATGGTGTTTGGACTGTTGGCATAGTTCTGGGTAACCACGTCCATTTGTCACTTTTATGCCCTATGTTCTGTGCAGGGAGCATGCTTGTTATGTATGGTGTATACAATACTATCAGGCTTTGGTACACTGACCGAATATCAGGCTGCCCTGAATGGGAGATCCCTAACATTAAGGACAGTGCAACAATAACACAGAAGGATGTATTCTGTTCCAAACATCCTTGCAGCCGGGGTCTATGACATCCGATCGAATAACATTTTCAGCGAACAGCTTACACAGGGAAAATGCCATTAATCGAAATCGGTTTTGTGGGGGGCGCCGCCCCCCTACTCCCTGCTAAATATGTATACCAACTCCGAGATTGCACTACAGTGATGAAAGGGCAAATTTTCCGATCTTCACTGTACCGCGATCTCTCAAAACTGATTTTGATTAATGGCATTTTCGCTGTATAAGCCGTTCGCTGAAAATGGTATTCAATTGGATGTCACAGACCCAATGCAGTTGTGCTTGGAGGAAATAAGTATTCTCATTCCCTTGTAGAGCAATATTACTGTATGCGTTTCCATCCTTTCCACTGTTTCACAAGGCACTTGTGAAGGTTCAAGAAAAAATGCCAAAGACCAATGTGGTGACCCTCTATTGGCCAAGGCAATCTTGTTTTTCCTTTTAATGGTATTGGCCAAGGGCAAGTACCACAGACTTCCTCACACTCTGGATCTGCTCACGCAGTCTCATGAGCAATTGATGCACCCCAATTTGGAGAAACTTCAACTGACAGCCTGGATGATTCAGGCTTGAATCTGTTTAGGTATGCAATTCATGAGGTTGTGCAGCAGGTGTTAAAGGAGGCCAGAAAAACTACTACTAGAAAATGTTATGTTTACAAATGGATGAGCTTTTCTAACTGGTGGCTAAATGGAAACAGAGGGTCCAATAAGGTTAATATCCCTCTGGTCTTGAAATATATGTGTGAGCTACTTCAGGATGGCTTGCCATGTGCATCTATTAAAGGTGCAGTTAGCGGGCATCTCTGCTTGTCTGCCTATGGATCCCACCTTCTTCTCTTTTGGTAAAACAGTTCCTGACAGGAGTTTAGCATATGAGACCCCCCCCCCCCCCGCAAAAGCAAATTCCTCCTTTGTGGGATCTCAACTACGGTCTTCAAAAATTGATCTTACCACCTTTCGAACCAGCAGCTCAAGCTGATTTGAAGTTCTTAATGTGAAAACTGTTTTGCTTATTGGTCTGACGTCTGCAAGGTGAGTTTCTGAGCTGCAAGGTCTCATGGTGGGAGAACCTTAACTGATTTCCACAGGGGTAGGGTTATGTTACACTCTAACCCTTATTTCATGTCTAGTGGTCTTAGAATTCATATCAATAAGCCTATTAATCTCCCTGTGTTTTTTTTCTTTTACAAAAACCTAAGAATAAGAGAGAAAACGGGTACTTTATATCTTATGTGTACAGGTATGTCAAATACTACCATTACAGAACTAAACCCTTTAGGAAGGCTGAAAGGCTTTTTATTTCCTTCACAGGGACAAAGAAGGGTCAACCTGTCTCTAAGCAAACCACTGCACATTGGTTGTCCTCTGGGGTTGTTGTTGGTGCACCCAACATGGTAACATAAATCCAGGCAAGGTAAAGGTGCATTCCACCAGGGCCTTTTCCTCTTCAGTGCCATACTGGAAAGGAATGGACTCATAGATGTATTCTAGAGGCAGCAACTTGATCCTCTGTCCACACCTCTATGAAGCATTGCAAGCTGGATGTCTTTTGTAGATAATAGCAGGTTTCATTAGGAACATTCTCCAGGGGTTCCTGGACCCTTATCCTTCTTCATCCCAGGTTGGGTAAGCTTTGGGAATCTACCCAAATTCCAGTAAGTCAGTTTTGCATAGTACAGTTGCTTAAGTCCTGCCTACCTGTAACAGTATATGTTCGTAGAATACACCACCTTACTGGCAGTACCCTCCCACCATCCCCCTTTTGTTGGGTGTAGATGGTTTGTTGCTAGTGTTGTAGCAGAGTTTTGATCAGCAGACTGTTTTGCTGTGAGAGTGTGTGGCTTTTGGTTTGGAACAGAAAATGTTTGCAAAGTTTGCATTCTCATCTTCTCTTCCTGATAAACCAGATGCAGTACTTAACTTCGGACTAAAAGTATTAACATCTTTACATGAAGATTTAGCAATGAGTAAGAACTATTTATATGAGCACCCCAAACAGACACCAGCCTGGTTAACAACAGGAAACACAATACTCCTACTTAACAGCGAACTTGCATGCTATCCTAAAAACTATAGACCGATAACTTGCCTTCTGGCAATGTATAAACTATACACTGGAATTGATGCCAACAGAGTTTATAATCATCTAGAGAAAAACTCAATCATGGCAAAAGAACAAAAGGGTAACAAAAGAAAGTCATATGGAACAAAGGATCATTTATTGTTAAAGTCATAATGAAGAACTGTAAAAAAAGGGGAAGAATCCAAGTATGGCATGGATAGACTAGTATCCCACATTCATGATAAAAGAGTGCTTAAAAATGTATAAGATACACCCTACACTGACAGATTACATTACTGCAACCATGAAACAGTGGCAAACCACTTTGCAATTAAGCCATGATAAAAGACAAATTATTATTCCAGGTATAAAAATTCAAAGGGGGATATTTCAGGGTGACTATGCCACTGATCTTTTGTCTTGCCCTTAAGCCATTAAGCTGTCTACTTAACAGAGTTGGTCATGGCTACAATTTGGCTCCCAGAAAACAACAAAGTGTAAAGACTTTTGATCTTTTTTTCTTTTTTGTAGATGATTTAAAATTGAATAGTTCATCAGATGAAGAACTGAAAGCACAGCTGCAAGTGGTCAAAACATTTTCAGATGATATAAGAATGTCATTTGGTCTTGACAAATGTGCAAAAGCAACCTTTAAAGCAGGAAATTTGCAGCACCAAGAAAACATTAGCTTGGGACAGCAATGTATATACAAGAACTTGGGCAAGAGGCATGTATAAATATTTGGGAATTGATGAAGGATCAACAAAGTATGAACAAGTGTGAATAAAACTTAGGAATATTTTAGAAGACTTAAGACTGAAAACAGTGTTGACATCTAGGAACAAAGTTCAAGTTATAAACCAATTTTCTTGAGAAGTGATTGACTGGCTCCAAACGGTGTTGGAGAGGGTGGATAGGAAATCAAGAAAGATGCTTCATGCTCCTCAAACAATTTATAAAAATCAGTGCATACCAAGACTATACATTTCCCATTAAGAAGGAGGTATGGGCTTCCTTGAAATTGACTGCATGTATAGATCTGCAATTGTGGGACTGTATACATATCTGCTGACCTCACAAGACCCAAACACAGTGAAAGTTTTGATACATAAGAAGAATAACTTTAAGATGGCTTCCCCCCCTTAGTTTAGCAGAAGCACATCAGTGTCAAGTGGGAATGGAAATCAAACAAGAAGTAGATAAAAATCAGGCAGCAACTGAATGTGCCAAAAACAAAAGAAAGGATTCAAGGTGAAGGATCAGACGAGAAGGGAAGAAATGTGGAAAATGCATAAATATAGTTGCAAGTATAGTAAAATCTTGGAACAGCCTCATGCTGATCAGGATCAAATGCTGGAATGGTTAAGGGGATGTGAATTTAAACCAAGAAATTAAAAGGTTAATGGACTATGTACACTTTAGTTTACAAAGTCCATTGAACACGTTGGAGAAAAATACAGTTTTGTACACTTACCATAAATGTAGATGTTCAAGTGTATTCACTGTTGCAGTCATTACATCTGGGTTATCCTGCTGGCAGGTTGCCCTCAGTCTTCCTGAATTCCAAAGTCTTGGGTCCTGCATCAGTTGCTGTCGCCTCTTCCCTGACGTCAGGTCATCAGGGGTATCAAAGATGCAGCCGACGCCATTTTCTTTAGTTTTTCTTGCCCCAGATGTCAGGTGCCCCCAAAAGGGTAGGCTAAAAATATGTAAATAAAACATACATGCACCAAAATAAGCTTTACCTTCATCTATAAGCAAATACACCACCTAAGTTGTACAGATTAGAGAAGTAAAGATAAGTTACAGCAAAAGTAAGGGGGATGGTGGGTGGGTAACCTGGACTGCAACAGTGAACACACTCGAACATCTACATTTATGGTAAGTGTACACAACTGTACTATGTTCTTCGTGTTTCACTGTCGCAGTCATTACATTTGGGTTGAGTCCCAAAGCTATGGTTGGGGGGCTGGAGCTAAACAGCATTAGGAGCAGCTATGAGGCCCTGCAGAACTGCAGTGGCAAAGCCTGCCCTGGATTTAGAGTAAAGAGGCAGATTGTAATGTTTTCTAAAGTTATGCACTGAACTCCAAGTTGCAGCCTCTAAAATGTCTTTGGTTGGTACTCTCCTGAGAAAGGTTGCAGAAGTGGGTGCAGCTCTGGTTGAATGTGGCCTAATGCCCTTAGGCACTGGTTTGCCATGTTGTGAGTAGCAGAAACGAATGCAGTGACCTATCCACTTTTAAATAGTCTGCTTGGAGATAGCCTTTCCTTGTAATGCTGTGGCATATGCCACTAGTAATTGTTCTGTCTTTCTGAAAACTTTAGTTTTGCCCAAGTAGAATTTAAGTAGTTGGTGTACGTCCAAAGAATGCAGAATTTTCTCCCCCTTGTTCTGTGGATTTGGATAAAAAGTTGGCAAATGAATAGTTTGGTTAAGGGCTACACTGGATACCACCTTAGGCATAAATGTAGGGTTTGTTCTGAGAGAGACCATGTCTGGATAAAAAATGATAAAGGGTTCCACAGCCATGAGAGCCTGTAGCTCTGAAACTCGTCTTGTAGAAGTTATTGCTAGGAGCAGAGCTGTTTTCCAAGATAATAATTTTATATCTGCAGTAGCAACTGGCTCAAAAGGAGGTAAGGTGAGTTTTTCCAAGACATAATTGAGGTCCCATGCAGGTATTGGTGTTCTTCTTGGAGGCCTTAAGTTTTTGGCTCATCTGAGGTACTGCCTTAATAAAGGATGAGAAACGAGTGGTGGCTCTGTATTGTAATGAGCCAAAATGGCAGAGGCATGGATTTTAATTGATGAAAAAGGTAGGCCTTTGTCCAGCATCTCAGTTAAGTATTGCAAAATCTGAGGAATATTTGGGACAGCTGTATCAGTTCCTTGAGCTTGGTTCCAAACACAAAATCTCTTCCATTTCCCAGCATAGGATTTTCTAGTACTAGGCCTTCTGCCTTCTAAAATGACATCCATCACAGCTTTACTGAGAGGTGTGGTTTGTATGGCTACATTATCCACCATGCTGCCAGGTTTAGAGCCCTGAGTTGGCTTTGCAGAATCTGATTGTTTTACTGGGACAGTAGACGAGGTATTTGAGGTAAGGTCCAGGCTGGGCACTGGGAGAAGTTCCATAAGCTCGGATACCAGTACTGGAGTGGCCAGTCTGGGGCAATCAGAATAATTTTTGGTTTCTCCTGTCTGACCTTTAGGAGTACCTTGGGGAGGAGAGGCAGTGGAGGAAAGGCATATATTGATAGGTTTGTCCAGCTGAAAGATAAGGTGTCCACTTTCCAAGCTTGTCTGTGATAGGTCCTTGTGCAGAATCTTTTTAGTTGATTGTTGTGAGGGGAGGCAAATAGATCTATGTCCAGGCATCCCCATTTCTTTATCATGCTGAAGACTGGTGGATCCAGGTGCCACTTGTGGGGATCCATGAGGTTTCTGCTTAGTTCGTCTGCCAGAGTATTTTCCTTTCCTGGCAGGAATTGTGCCTGCAGATGAACTTGGTAAGTCAATGCTGTGACCCATAAAGCCATGGCTAGTCGCCATGGTTAGTCTGCAAAGGGGGTAAAAATGAGTGCCCCCCCCTGCTTGTTTATGTACCACATGACCGTGGTGTTGTCTGTCTTTATCAGTAGTTGTCCCGGATGAAGTAGGTCCTTGAAGCTGTCAGGGCATTTTGAACAGCTAGCATCTCTTTTTGATTGATATTTAGATGCTTTTGGTTTGTGGACCAGATGCCCTAAATGCCTCTTCCTGCCATGTGTGCCCCCCAGGCATAATCTGATGCATCTGTCGTTAGGCTCTGCTTGGCTGGGGGTAGTGAGAATGGCTGTCCCTTGTTTTGGTGACAAGCCTTTGCCCACCATCAAAACTCCTGTTACAGGCAGGGAATGAGAGTAATCATTGTTTCCAGGCTGTGGCAATGCTCTGTCCAGATACCTTTTAGGTACCATTGAATTTTCCTCATATGCAGTCTTGCATATGGTATTAGTAAGATGCAGGATGCCATGAAGCCCAAAGCCTGCAGAATTTTTCTTGCAGATAACTGGGCCTTTGTTGCCATTTCCTTGAAATAGGTAGTCAGTTGCCTTTGTTTGTCTGGAGTGAGATAAGCCATCTTGGCAGTTGTATTTAAGCTTGCACTCAGGAATATTATCTCTTGAGAGGGTACTAGTTTTGATTTCTTTTCGTTGACTGTGTACCCTAGGCATGTTAAAAGTGTTTTCACAAACGTCAGATGCTGTAGTAGAATGTCCTTGTTCTCTGCTTATATGAGGCAGTCGTCCAAGTAAGGATATATTTGTATTCCTCTTTGTCTGCAGTAAGCAATTACTGGTGCCAGGCACTTTGTCAAGACCCTGGGTGAGGTAAATAAGCCAAAGGGCAGTGCAGAGAATTGGTAATGCTTTGAGCCAGCCTTGAATCTGAGGTATCTTCTGCATGATTGTCTGATTGGGACATGCAGGTATGCCTCTTTTAGGTCTAAAGTCACGAGCCAAGCCTTGCTGCCCAGCATGGGCAGAAGCTGCTGTAGAATTTTGGTATATCCAGGAAAGTGTTTAGAATAAATAGGTCCGGTATTGGTCTCCATGCTTTGTCCTTTCTGGGTACCAAGAACAGTCTTGAGTAAAATCCTTGTCCCTCCTCTTGCTGTGGCACTTGTTGAATAGCCCTCATGTGATTGAGAGTTGCGACTTGTTTTTGAGCCTCTGCCCATTGATTTTTTGGCAGGTCTGGCCAACCGTTTGCCCTTGGCAGGGTATGGAAGTGAAACTTGTAGCCTTGTGACACTATGTCTAGAACCCATTTGTCCTGAGTTATAATGTGCCAATTTTGAGAAAAAAGTGCTAGTTTTCCCCCTAAGGGTGCTGCCAGAAGATAAGTGCTTGGTGCAGGCAGGGAGAAGTCATTGGGACTGTTTCCAGTATGGTTGTGATTTGTCTTCTCCACCTTTGGAGGTAGAAGCACTCCATTGCTTAGACCTGTATGAACCTTGTGGCTGTGATCTGCCTCTAGGGCATCTGGATCTGCCCCTTTGAGGTCTGTCTGAGACTGGAAAGGACCAATTCTTTGTAGGCCAGTGTCTGCTAATCTAGGTGGTTGTACCTGTAAGAAATCCTTGACCGTTTGCATAGATTTAGCTTTGTCCTCCATTTTCTTTAACACCTCTTCTGCCTTAACATCAAACAAGGTATCATGTTGTAATGGAGCATCTAATAGTTTTGCTTTAACATGATCAGGCAGATTTTGTTCCATTAACCAAGCATGCCTCCTAATGACAGAACTCGTAACAGCGGCCCTGCAGGAGGCCTCCATAGAATCAAAACCACATTGCAAAGTATGCGTTCCAACTTGTTCAGCTGCATGCAATAAATCCTGCATTTCTTTGTTTTCTGCACATTCAGAATTTACCATCATTTTCTGTTTAAGCAGTGACATGATATATTGCTGATATTTGAGCATATGAAACTGGCAGTTTAAGGCCCTTATAGCTAAGGTAGCAGATGTGTAAATCTTTTTTCCCCTTCTATCCAGTGCTCTAGAATCCCTGTCAGAGGGGGTCGGGTTTTTTGCAGTGGAAGCCTTGACCCCTTTGGGACCCTGAGAAATTGTTTCTGGGTCTGCAGTAGGGCTTTTGAAAAGAAATTTATGAGTCAGGGACCCTGTAGTATCTGTCCAGTTTAACAGGAGCTGGAGGTAAGGAGTCAGGGGTCAGACTAGACTTTGAGAACACATCATCTACAATGTCTAACACAGGTGGAATAGCTAGACTAGAGGCCTGTGTTGAGGTAGTAAAGGGAAGTCTCCGAGCCTCTTCTTAGATTCTGAAAAATCTTGGCTCTCCCAGTGGAAGTGCTCCCTCATGGTATGCAAGGTTTCCCCAAAAGAGTAGTCCTCAGGAGGAAAAGCTGAAGGAATAGATTCTTCAGCATCAGAGTCCTCATAGGGGGGAAGAGAATATTCCTGATCAGAAGAGGAATCAGAAGAAATGGAAACCTGATCTGAAGATTCATAGTCTGTCTCTTGCCTAGGCCTCTTATCAGGAGGGGGATGGGAACCCCTGATCAAGGTAATTAAGTCTTCGGCCATTTTGAGCATCTGTTTTTTGGGTATGGAGGCCTGTCCATGTGGCTGGTGAACTTGTTTCTTTGCCTTTAAAGGAGTTTTAGTCTTTGCCTTTGAAGTCGGTTTAATATACAATTGTTTAGGTCTGAATACACCCTCAGAAGCTGATGCCTGCTCAGCGGCTCCGGACCCATCTGAGGGAATAATTTCCGAGGCTCCAATACCTTGAGTTTCCAATGGCCTGGCCGACTCCACGTGGGAGTCGGTAGCGGCCTGCGACTCTAAAGTAGCGGGCGTCAGGGGCTGTGAAAGCACCTCCCTGAGAACCGGTGAACCGGCGACTTGCTTAGGAGAAGCTTCGTCGTCGGTTTTGGACCTCGGTTGCCTGTCTTTTTCTTTTTCTTTGTGTTTTTTGTGAACTCCGGTAGTCGGATGGCTATCCGACAACACTGTATAATTAAATCTTCGCCCAAAATAGCTTTATGCAAAATCGTACCGATGCTTAATAGTGCGTTGGTTAAATCTAGCACAAGACCGACAACTAGAAACGTCGTAGTCAGGGCCTAGGCAAGGAATACAGTAAGAATGAAAGTCCTTATGAGGTATTTGCTTCCCACAAGAAATACAATTATTAACTTTTTCTGACATCAGTCTGGAGCAAGAAAAAAGTTTCCCCAATGAGGTACTTAGCTTTTAATGAAGACTTCGGATCTGAAATTCGAACAGAAAATCTCAGGAGTCGGCCGACCGGCACTTGCAAACTGCTTCTGCTTCTGGCACCGCGCGGCAAGAAAGACTGAAGAAAATGGTGTCGACTGCTTCTTTTATACCCCTGACGACCTGACGTCAGGGAAGAGGAGATAGCAACCGACGCAGGACCCAAGACTTTGGAATTCAGGCCGACTGAGGGCAACCTGCCAGCAGGATAACCCAAATGTAATGACTGCAAAAGAACATCAGGCAAACGTAGGTTTTGTAAAACAGAAGTGGAAACAGATGTTCATCGTGTTTCACTGTTGCAGTCATCACTGTAGGGTTCTTATTGCCGGCAGGCAGCCCTCGGTCGGCCATAATCCCAAAGTCTGGGTCCGGCGTCAGCTGTGTACTCACCCTCCCTGACGTCAGTGCACCAGGGGTAGAAAGCTCCCAGCCGACGCCATGTTCTCCAGTCTTTCTTGCCGCACGGTGGAAGCAGTTCGCAAGTGCCGGTCGGCTGACTCCTGTTATTTTTGGTGCTTCATACCGAAGACATTCTTCTTTTCAAAGCTAAGTACCCTGTTGGGGAAACTTTTTTCTTGCTCCAGACCGATGTCAGAAAAAGTTAATAATTGTATTTCATGTGGGAAGTAAATTCCTCATAAGGATTTTCACTCTTACTGTATTCCTTGTCTAGGCCCGGACCACGACGTAGCTAGTTGTCGGTTTTGTGCTAGATTTAATCAACATACTATTAAACGGAGATACGATTTTGCCTTTCATTACTTTGGGAGGCGATTTAATTATAACATGTCATCGGACACGCTTCCGACTACCGGAGTTTATAAAAGGCGCAAGGATAAGGATAGGCCTCCGAAGTCCAAATCAGACGACAGTTTACAATCAGAGCCAGCTGCTGGTTCGGCCGTCGTCAGTGAGGCGTTTTCGCAGCACCTGTCATTGGCCATTACAGAACCGCTTGCCGAAACGGACTCCCATGAGGAGCCATCTAGGCCTTCGAATACTCCAGGTGCAGGACCTTCGGATAATGCTCCCTCGGATGGGTCCGGAGCCGCTGTGCAGGTACCGGCTTCCGAGGGGGTTTTCAGGCCTACGTAGCTTCAGGTAAAGACAAAGGTAAAGACTCCTTCTAAAACAAAGATTCAAGCCCATGCCTCCTCTGGTCCGGGACTTAAATCTCAAAAACAAATGCTTAAAATGGCGGAGGACTTGCTAACTATGATTAGGAGTTCACATCCCCCTCCAGACAAAAGACCAAGACAAGAATTGGATTATGGATCCTCTGATCAGGCATCTATCTCTTCAGTGTCTTCCTCTGAACAGGATTATACTTTCCCTCCTTATGAGGATTCTGATGCTGAGGAATCCATTCCTTCAGCTTCTCCTCCTGAGGATTATTCTTTTGGGGAAACTTTACATGACATGAGGGAACATTTTCACTGGGAAGGACAGGAGTACTCTGAATCTAAGAGAAGGCTTAGAGATTTCCTTCTTCTTCCCCAGCACAGACCCCTGGCTATTCCCCCTATTTTGGATATTGTGGATGATGTCTTTTCTGAGTCTAATTTAACTCCTGACTCCTTTCCTCCGGCCCCTGCTAAGCCTGATAGATATTACAGAGTCCCTGACTCCCACCAGTTTCTTTATAAAAATCCTACTGCTGATCCAGAAACCATTTCTCAGGGTCCTAAGGGTGTTAAGGCCACCACTGCTAAGAACCCTATTCTGTCAGATAAGGATTCTAGAGCTTTGGAGAGATGGGGCAAAAAAGTATACACTTCTGCTACTTTATCTATTAGGGCTTTAAATTGTCAATTTCATATGTTGAAATATCAGCAATACCTTTTGTCTGTTATGAAACAAAAACTGGGTACCATTTCTGCATGTGCAGACAATAAGGAATTACATGATTTGATGCATGCTACTGAGCAGGTGGGGAAACATACCTCGCACTGTGGTTTTCATGCTTTGGAGACCTCTTGCAGGGTGGCTGCCACTGGCACGGTCATTAGAAGGCATGCTTGGTTAAAGGAACAAAATTTGCCTGATCAAGTGAAAGCAAAGTTACTGGATGCTCCTGTTCAACATAATGTTTTGTTTGGGTCTAAGGCTGAAGAGGTTATAAAGAAAATGGAGGATAAGGCAAAATCCATGCAAACGGTTAAGGATTTCTTACAAGTTCAGCCTCCTAGATTTAGCAGAAATTGGCCAGCTTGGTCCTTTCCCAGCTCGGACAGGCCTCAGAGAAGTAGATATAGGCGCCCCAGAGGGAGGGCCCAAGCACAGACCTCTTATAGACCTAGACAGTGGAGTGCTTCCACCCCCAGGGGTGGAGAAGATAGGTCTCAACCTTATAGGAAACAGGCTCAATGACTCCCCCTGCATGGCTCCAGGAACCTCTCTCCTGGAAGCTCCTCTGGGAGGAAAACTTTCTCTTTTTCACCGAAATTGGACTTACATAACCCAAGACAAGTGGGTTCTGGGTGTAGTTTTAAGAGGTTACAAATTCCACTTTCACACCTTACCAAAACCAAACGGATGGCCAGACCTACCAAAAACTCAATGGGCAGAGGCATTAAAACAGGTGAGGTCCCTCATGCTTATGAGGGCCATAGAACTGGTTCCAAATTCAGAGACGGGACAAGGCTTTTATTCAAGACTCTTTCTAGTTCCCAGAAAGCAAAATACTTGGAGACCCATCCTGGATCTGTCAGTCTTAAATACATTCCTGGAGATGCCAAAGTTCAAGATGCTTACTCTGCAGCAGCTCCTGCCAATGTTGAGCAAAAATGCATGGATGGTGACATTGGATTTAAAGGAGGCTTACCTACACATTCCTATCAGACAGGAGTGCAGAAAATACCTCAGGTTCAAGGCAGGCTCGAAACATTACCAATTCTCTGCGCTGCCCTTTGGCTTGTCTACTGCGCCCAGGGTCTTTACCAAGTGCCTGGCACCAGTAGTAGCTTACTGCAGACTCAAGGGAATTCAAATTTACCCTTATCTGGACAACTGCCTTATTCAAGCAGACAGCAAGGACATTTTACTCCAGCACCTGGAATTTGTTCAAAATCTACTCAAGTACCTGGGATTCACTGTGAACGTAAAAAAGTCAAATTTGACACCCACATGACTTTCCTGGGTGCTCTTTTAAACACAACAACCCAGATGGCATTCCTGACATCAGAAAAACAACTACAGCTGGCTTCAACTTTCAAAAGCCTGGCGTTAATGTCTCAGCTAACTGCAAGGAAATTCCTGCAGGCTTTGGGTTACATGGCTTCCTGCATCCTACTCAAACCATATGCAAGACTGCATATGAGGAAGATACAATGGTACCTAAAAAGCGTATGGTCCCAGCATTGTCACAGTCTGGAAACAGTGACTGCTGTCTTGCCTTGCCTGCAAAAGGAATTCCATTGGTGGGCCATGGCATGTCTTCAAAACATAGGGAAAGCCTTCAGTCTACTTCCAGTCTACCAAGTGATAACCACGGACGCCTCGGATTATGCATGGGGAGCCCACTTGCAGGGGAAAGGCCTGCAAGGTTTTTGCACAGAGGATCAGAAGCATCTACATATCAATTGAAAAGAGATGTTAGCTGTGCAGAATGCCCTCTTGGTTTTCAGGGATCTTTTACAGCCAGGGCAGCTACAGATACGGACAGACAACACCACAGTTATGTGGTACATAAACAAGCAAGGGGGTTCACACTCCTACCCCCTTTGCAGACTAGCCATGACTCTACGGAACACAGAAATAGCTTGCAAAGTGGACCTACAAGCTCAATTCCTGCCAGGGAAACAAAACACTCTGGCAGACAGCCTGAGCAGGAACCTGTCAGACCCACACGAGTGGATGCTAGACACCCAAATATTCAAGATGATTACAGAAGCCTGGGGCTGCCCGGACATAGATCTATTTGCATCTCCCCACAACTACCAGTTACAGACGTTTTGCACAAGGACATATCACAAGCTAGCATGGAAAGTGGATGCTCTCTCATTCAGTTGGAGAAACCTCTCGGGGTATGCCTTTCCACCACTACCTCTTCTACCAAGGGTGTTATTAAAAATAAAACAGGACAAACCAAAGCTGATCTTACTAGCCCCGAATTGGCCTCAACAATTTTGGTACTTAACACTGATAAATCTATCCCAGGAACCTCCTTGGATTCTACCTCAGATTCCAAATCTTTTGTCTCAACATCAGGGCCAGGTCCTGCACTCTCATATCAAAACACTCAGCCTGGCGTATTCAGGGTCTATGATTAATCCTACCCTTTCCAAACAGGTCATGGATGTTATCTTAGAAGCCAGAAGGCCTAGCACTAGGAAATCTTATGAAGGTAAATGGAAGAGATTTTGCACCTGGATGCATGCTCAGGAATCAGATCCTCACATTCCAAATATTCCATTGATTTTACATTATCTAACAGATATGTTGCATAAGGGTTTATATTTTTCCTCCATAAAAATACATGCCTCTGCTATCTCTGCACATTATAATACAGATCCTCCAATTTTTTCACATCCAATTCTGAAACAATATCTCAGAGGAGCAAAGAATTTAAGGCCCCCTAGGACACCACCCATTCCTGCCTGGGACCTCAATTATGTCCTGGAAAAACTTACTCTTCCACCTTTTGAGCCTGCTGCCAGATCTGATATAAAGTATTTATCATGGAAGACTGTTATCCTACTGGCTTTAACTTCAGCCAGGAGAGTCTTGGAGTTACAAGTGCTCATGGCTGTGGAACCTTACATTATTTTTCATCAAGACAGGGTTTCTTTGAGGACTAACCCTACTTTCATGCCTAAAGTGGCTTTAAACCAAACTATTCACCTGCCAACTTTTTTCTCTAATCCACAAAATAAGGGGGGGAGGATCTTGCATTTTTTTGGACGTGCACAGGCAGCTTCACTTTTACCTGGACAGATCCAAGGATATCAGGAAGACTGAACAACTGTTTGTTAATTATGCAGCAAATTCCCAAGGCAAAGCTATTTCAAAACAGACCATTTCTAAATGGATTGCTCATGGAATCAGATTTTGTTACTCATCATGGAAAGCAAATCCCAGGAAAAATTAGGACATACTCTACCAGAGCTGCTGTTACTTCAGCTGCCTTTCTCAGGGGAGTCCCTACCAAAGATATTTTGGAAGCTGCAACTTGGAGTTCAGTGCATACTTTCTCTAAGCACTATAATCTCCCTCTTTATTCTAAGTCTAGGGCGGGCTTTGCTTCTGCAGTCTTACAAGGCCTTCTAGCCGCCCCTTCTACTCAATAACCACCACCCTTTATCTCAGCTTTGGGATTCAACCCTACAGTGATGACTGCAACAGTGAAACATGATGAACATAGTACAGTTGTGTACACTTACCATAAATGTAGATGTTCGAGTGTCTTCACTGTTGCAGTCTGGGTTACCCACCCCCCTGTCCCCTCTTATACTTTTATTGGTGTGGTTCCCTGCTTCACCCTTCTTCTGAGGTGTATTTGCTACAGGGTATGGGATTCGTTGTATGTTACGTTTTTGTTTTACTTTTAGCCTTTACTTTTGGGCACCTGACATCTGGGGCAAGAAAAACTGGAGAACATGGCGCCGGCTGGGAGCTTTCTACCCCTGGCGCACTGACGTCAGGGAGGGTGAGTACACAACCGACGCCGGACCCAGACTTTGGGATTCTGGCCGACTGAGGGCTGCTTGCTGGCAAGAAGAACCCTACAGTGATGACTGCAACAGTGAAGACACTCGAACATCTACATTTATGGTAAGTGTACACAACTGTACTTTGCACATCTTGTTGCTGGTTATAATATACTAATGGCAGAAGGACTATATACTGAAAGGCATAATAATGTGGCAAGATTGTTGCATTGGGGATTGTGCAAACATTATAATACTGAAGTAGCTGAAAAACATTGGAAATATGAGCCACAAAGCATTATACAAAACGATGAAGTTTACATCACAAGAGATCACCCATTATGAACAGTTCAAAAACTAGATGCCAGAAAAACAGATATAGTTGTCCATGAAAATAAGACAAAAGTAGCACTGATCATTGAAATTGCTACACCCAGTGACTACAGTGTCTTGCATACAGACACAAAGTCATAAAATACCAGGATTTGAAAGCAGACATAAGGGCAGTGTGGAAGAAGGATGCCCAGACAGTTCCAATAATAACAGGAGCAAAGAATTTACAATCATACTTAAGATATGTTACCAATTCATGTAACTAAATATGAACTGGGCACTTTGTGGGTGCTGCAAAGAGCACTTCTGGCTAACATCAAATATCGAAATAATACACATTTCATAAACTTTAATCATACTTTGACTTAGGAATGGGGTCCATTCCCGTCATGGTATTAGAAACTCAAAAGACTTGGAGAAATTAAAAAAAAAAAAAAAGCTAGAAAACTGCAAAGGTCCTGTCTGTGGGTTCAAAGGGTAGTCCTGGTCCTGCCAGGTGACTGGTACTTCATACCCACAAACAGGTAGCGGGAAGAGCTCATAGACCACCTGGGTGAGAGTAGCAGAGCTCTACCACTCATATACCAGTAAGGCAGTGTGCTTGTTGAATATTATAATTTCATCTAGTCTAGCCCAGTTACTGTACTCTGAGGAATATGAAAATTCTGCTTAGTTTCCTGCTACTGAAATCACATCTTTCATATTAAATATGCTCATATCCTCCTTCAAATATCAATCCTATTTTATTTTCTCCCTTCTAGGTTCCCATGATGCATCCTCACTACAGCAAAAAGTACAGTTGTGTACACTTACCATAAATGTAGATGTTCGAGTGTATCACTGTTGCAGTCATTACATTTGGGTTATCTGCTGGCAGGTTGCCCTCAGTCGGCCTGATTAGCAAAGTCTTGGGTCCTGCGTCGGCTGCTGTCCCTTCCTCCATGACGTCAGGTCGTCAGGGGTATAAAACATGCAGCCGACACCATTACATCAGTTCTTCTTGCCCCAGATGTCAGGTGCCCCCCAAATGGGGAGCAATATATATATATATATATATATATATATATATATATATATATATATATATATGTGTGTGTGTGTATGTATATAACTTAAAACACAAAAAATATACCTCCAAACCAATGCAAATACACCAAAAAGGCTTTTAAGCACAGTAAAAGAAAGTAGAGGTATAGTAAGAGAAAAACAGGGGGCTGAAGGGTGGGTAACCAGGACTGCTACAGTGAATACACTCGAACATCTACATTTATGGTAATTGTACACAACTGTACTATGTTCTTCGTGTTTCACTGTTCCAGTCATTACATTTGGGTAGAATCCCAAAGCTATGGTCGGGAGGATGGATTTATACAGCATTAGGAGCAGCTACAAGGCCCTGCAGGACAGCAGTGGCAAAGCCTGCTCTGGATTTAGAGAAGAGAGGTAAATGGTAATGTTTGGTGAACGTATGAACTGAACTCCAGGTAGCAGCTTCTAGAATGTCTCTGGTAGGAACCCCTCTGAGAAAGGCTGCAGAAGTAGATGCCGCTCTGGTGGAATGGGATCTGATTCCCTTGGGGACAGGTTTACCATGGTGCATATAGCAAAAATGAATACAATGGCTTATCCATTTGGAAATAGTCTGCTTTGAAATAGCCTTTCCCTCTGCCCCTGCAGCAAATGCCACCAGTAATTGTTCAGATTTTCTTAGAGATGTTGTCCTGTTTAAGTAGAATCTTAGTTGTCTGTATACATCCAATGAATGCAGAATCCGCTCACCCTTGTTCTGCAGATTTGGGAAGAAAGTTGGCAGATGAATGGTCTGATTAAGGGCCACACTAGATACCACTTTAGGCATAAAGGATGGATTGGTTCTGACAGCCACCCTGTCCGGGTAAAAAATAATGAAAGGCTCCACTGCCAAGAGAGCCTGTAGTTTTAAAATCCTTCTAGCTGAAGTGACTGCTAAAAGAAAAGCTGTTTTCCAATAGAGAAATTTTAGGTCCGCAGTAGCAGCTGGCTCAAAAGGAGGTAGAGTGAGTTTTTCCAAAACAAAATTGAGGTTCCATGCAGGAGTTGGTGCTCTCCTGTGAGGTCATAAATTTTTGGCCCCTCTGAGGTACTGCTTTAGCAGAGGATGAGAAAAGAGGAGAGGCTCTGTTTTGTAATGAGCTGAAATGGCAGAGGCATGGATTTTTATGGAAGAAAAAGATAGGCCCTTGTGAAGCATCTCAGTTAAGTATTGCAGAATCAGAGGAATATTGGGCAATGCTGTGCTTATTCCTTGTGCTTGGTTCCAGGCACAGAATCTTTTTCATTTGTCAGCATAAGATTTTCTAGTACTAGGCCTTCTAGCCTCCAAAATGACATCCATCACAGGTTTGCTGAGAGATGCAATTGGTGAAGTTAGTTGACTAGCCATGCTGCAAGATTCAAAGCTGAGTGTGCAGAATTTGATTGTTCTGCTGAGACAGTAGGTGAGGTGTCTGAGGTAGGTACCACGGAGGAAGGTGCGACAAATTGCGCAGGAGCAGGTACCAGTATTGGCGAGGCCAGTCTGGAGCAATCAAAATCATTTTTGGTTTTTCCTGTCTGACTTTTAGTAAGACCTTGGAGAGCAGAGGCAGAGGGGGAAAGGCATAGACTGATATGTTTTTCCAGCTGAAGGATAGAGCGTCCACTTTCCAAGCTTTTTTATGATGAATTCTTGTGCAGAATTTGTCCAGCTGATAGTTTTGGGGTGAGGCAAAAAGATCTATGTCTGGACTCCCCCATTTGCGTGTCAACATGCTGAAGATTTGTGGATCCAGTTTCCATTCGTGCGGGTCCATAAGATTTCTGTTTAGTTTGTCTGCCAGAGTATTTTGCTTTCCTGGCAGGAACTGAGCTTGTAGATGTATTTGGTAAGTCAAGGCCGTGTTCCACAATGTCATGGCTAGTCTGCAAAATTGGTAGTAATGTGTACCCCCCTGCTTGTTTATGTACCACATGACTGTGGTGTTCTCTGTCTTTATCAGTAGTTGTCCTGGATGAAGGCAGTCCTTGAAGACTGTCAGAGCATTCTGTACAGCTAGCATCTCTTTCTGGTTGACATGTAGGTGCATTTAATTTGGGCTCCATTGGCCCTGAATGCATCTCCCTGCCAGATGCGCCCCCCCCCCAAGCATAGTCTGATGCGGCTGTAGTCAGGGTTTGGGCGGCAGGGGGTTGAATGAATGACAGTCCCTTGTTTTGGTGGCAGGCCTCTGCCCACCATAGGAAATCTAGCTGCAGGCAAGGAATAATAGGAATCATTGTTTCCAGGCTGTGGCAATGTTGACTCCATAAGCTTTTTAGGTACCATTGAAGTTTCCTCATATGCAGTCTTGCATATGGAATTATTAGAATGCAAGACACCATGAACCCCCAAGGCCTGCAGAATCTATTTTGCAGATAGCTGGGTTTTTGTAGCCACCTGTTTGAAGTAAGTCATCAATTGAATTTGTTTTTCTGGTGTAAGGTAAGTCATCTGGGCAGTTGTATTCAAACTTGCACCCAGGAATGTGATTATTTGAGAGTGGTACCAGTTGTGATTTCTTTTCGTTTATGGTGTACCCTAGACAAGTTAGAAGCCTTTTTACAAACGCCAAATGTTTTAGAAGAGTGTCCTTGCTTTCTGCCTGAATTAAACAATTGTCCGGGTATGAATAAATTTGAATAGTTCTTTGCCTGCAAAATGCAATTACTGGTGCCAGGCACTTTGTGAAGACCCTGGGCGCAGTAGATAAGCCAAAGGGCAGTGCAGAGAACTGGAAATACAAATAGCCTGCTTTGAAGCGGAGGTATCTTTTGTAAGATTCCATGACTGGGATATGTAGGTATGCCTCTTTTAAGTCTACAGTTACCAACCAGGCATCTTTGCCTAGCATAGGTAGTAACTGTTGAAGAGTCAGCATCTTGAATTTTGGAATGTCCAGAAATGTGTTTAGAATGGATAAGTCCAGAATTGGATGCCATGATTTGTCTTTTCTGGGTACCAGGAAAAGTCTTGAATAGAAACCTTGTCCCTTTTCCTTTTCTGGTACTGGTTGAATAGCCCCCATATCCATGAGGGGCATAACTTGTTTCTGGGCCTCTGCCCACTGATTTGGAGGCAGGTCTGGCCATCCGTGTGGAACTGGCAATGTGTGGAAATGAAATCTGTATCCCTGGGATACTATATTTAAAACCCATTTGTCCTGGGTAATCAAATGCCAGTTTCGTGCATGAAGTGCCAGTTTTCCCCCCAAAGGGGCGGCCAAAAGATAAGTGCTTGGAGATTACAGTGGAAAGTCATTGAGACTGCTTACCTTAGGAAGGTGCCTTGTTACTTCCAGAATTGGAAGTGCAGGCACCCCATTGCTTTGTTCTATAAGTTCCTTGTGACTGAAACCTGGAGCCTTTGGAATGTCTAGGTTTGACCTGAGTGGCTCTGGTGGGTACTGGAAAGGACCAGTTCTTAGTAGGCCAGTGCCGACTGAACCTGGGTGGCTGCACTTGTAGGAAATCTTTTACAGTTTGCATAGATTTAGCTGTATCTTTCATCTTTTTCAAAACAACTTCTGCCTTATTACCAAATAGACTGTCCTGTTGTAAAGGAGAATCCAACAATTTTGTTTTAACATGGTCAGGCAGATTTTGCTCTTTGAGCCAAGCATGCCTTCTTATCACAGATCCAGTTACAGCAGCCCTGCAAGAGGCTTCCAAGTAATCAAAACCACATTGCGAAGTATGTTTTCCAACTTGTTCAGCTGAATGCAATAAATCCTGCAACTCTTTATTTTCCACACAGTCAGAAATCAACATAATTTTCTGTTTAAGTAAACCCATGACATGCTGTTGATATGTAAGCATATGAAATTGACAGTTTAAAGCCCTGACTGCCAAGGTTTCAGACGTGTAAACCTTCTTAACCCATCTATCCAGCGCCCTGGAGTCTCTATCAGAAGGTGTAGGATTTTTAGCAGTAGAGGCCTTAACGCCCTTGGGACCCTGAGAAATGGTTTCAGGGTCAGTAGTAGGGTTTTTAAAAAGGAATTTGTGGGAGTCAGGAACCCTGTAATATCTGTCTGGCTTACTAGGAGCCAGAGGCAGGGAATCAGAAGCCATGCTGGATTCTGAGAAAACATCAACAACAATGTCTAAAACAGGAGATATAGCCAAAGGCCTATGCTGAGGAAGAAGGAGGAAATCCCTAAGTCTCTTTTCAGATTCTGAGAAATCCTGACTCTCCCAGTGAAAGTGTTCCCTTAAGGTATGCAAAGTTTCTCCAAAAGAAAAATCCTCAGGAGGAGAAGAAGAAGGGATGGAATCTTCTGCATCAGAGTCCTCATAAGTGGGAATAGATAATTCCTGATCAGAAGAAATAGAAACCTGATCTGAAGATTCATAGTCAGTGCCTTGCCTAGGCCTCTTAGCAGGAGGGGGATGGGTACCCCTGATCAAGGTAATTAAATCCTCAGCCATTTTGATCATTTGTTTTTTAGGCATTAGGGCCTGTACATGTGGCCTAAGCGTCGGTTTTTTTAGACACAGAAGTAATTTTGGCTTTAGTTTTGAAGATGGCATTGGTTTAATGTACAAATCTTTAGGCCTGAAAACAACCTCAGAAGCCAGTGCCTGCTCAGCGGCTCCGGACCCATCTAAGGTAGAGACATCCACAGGTTCAATACTTAAAGTATCTTGCGGCATACTGGACTCTGAATGGGTCTCAGTAGAGGCCTGCGAATCAAAAGTAGCAGGTATCAGGGGCTGCGAAAGCGCCTCACCGAGTACCGGCGATTGGCTTAGGAGAAGCTTCGTCGTCAGTTTTGGACCTCGACGGTCTGTCTCTTTCTTTGCATTTTTTAGGTATTCCGGTAGTCGGATTGCTAACTGATGACATTTCTGGATAGTTAAATCTGGAGCCAAAATATTTAGAAGCAAAAACATACAGACATTTAATAGTGCGTTGATTAAATTTAGCACAAAACCGACAGCAAGGCACGTGGTGGTCAGGGCATAGGCAAGGAATACAGTACAAATGAAAATCCTTATGAGGTATTTGCTTCCCACAAGTAATACAATTATTAACTTTTACCGACATTGGTAAGGAGCAAGAAAAAGTTTCTCCAATGGGGTTCTTAGCTTTTATTGAAGACTTTGGTTCTGAAACTCAAAAACGAAAATTTCAGGAGTCGGCCGACTGGCACTTGCGAACTGCTTCTGCTTTGGGCACCACACGGCAAGAAAGACTGATGTAATGGTGTTGGCTGCATGTTTTATACCCCTGATGACCTGACGTCATGGAAGAAGGGACAGCAACCAACGCAGGACCCAAGACTTTGTAAATCAGGCCGACTGAGGGCAACCTGCCAGCAGATTACCCAAATGTAATGACTGCAACAGTGAAACACGAAGAACATAAAGGTTTCAAGTCCACAGCCATAAATAAATCCTATTCCTTGATGAAAGCTTATTTCTCCTAAAATTCTCTTTTAAGGTTCATAACAGTAGTATTAGGTGGTACCCAAATACATGCCAGCATCATCCTCCTCCCCTGAAAATATCTTGTTACTTCCATTAATTTACCATTACTTTTTTCCTCTACGGGCAGAGACCAGTTGGCATAATGGTTAAGGTCTTCACCACCCAAGCACAAGGTTTGATCCTGACCTCCGACCAATGCCTGTTTGGAGTTTGCACATTCTCCCTGTGTCTCCATGGGGTTTCTTCCACGTCCAAAACACATGCTGAGTGTTTCCATCTCAGACTCACTAATGAATGGAGGTGTGTGCAGCAGCACAGACTCTACATGGTGCCCTAAAGGGGGAAGAGTTGTACAGACCAACCACTTTGGGCATCTACTGTGGTGCACAGTATCCTCAAGATAGAACACGGATCATAGACTACATGCCGTGACAGGGATAGTCACTCAACAGTGTAAAATATGGCTCTAGGCAATTCAGTCATGTTGACTAAGGTCACTAAAATGGGCATGGGTAGTTACAGACAAGTGGGTTAAGGACCTGGCCTACTCTGAGCTACATCAGGGAGGGCATATGTGCCCCTATTGGCCAGTGTGTGCCCGGCAGTGTGTGTCTGCCACAAAGCCCAGCAGCCTTGGTTCAATAAGCTACTGGTGTCTAGTTGCCCAGGCTGGGTTACCTGAGACAGCTCTGTTGAGCGAAAGCTGGATGTAAAACCAACTAAACTGCCAAACATGAACTGAGAATTGCTATGCTTAATGTAAGTTCACTGACAGGACGCAGCTTGGAAGTGGATGACATGATGACATGGAGGAGGCTGGACATCCTATGTATCCAAGAGATGAGATGGAAGGGCAGTGCAGCAAAGCGACTTGGCTTGGGATTCAGACTCTACTACTCAGGTGGGGGACAGGCTAGAAATGGTGTAGGAATTGTAGTGAGAGAGACGCTTCAGAAGGCAGTGAGGAATATCATCAGAATTAATAACAGACTCATGGTAATCAGACTCCAGTGTAATGACAGGGAAGTATTCATAATCTCAGCCTAAGCTCCACAGCAGGGTTGTGATAGTGAGGAAAAGAGTGCATTCAGACAGCAGTTGCAGGACCTACTAGCTAAAGCAGGACAACATGAATTGGTGTTGAAAATGGGTGACGAATGCACATATCGGGACAGACAGAACAGGATATGAGGACTGCCTGGGTCCACATGGGTTGGGCAACAGGAATAAAGAAAGATAAGCCATTCTAGACTTCTGTCTGACAAATGGCTTAATAGTAGCCAATACATGGTTCAGAAAGAACTAGCCAACATGCAACTCAGGCAGACTTCTGCCTAGCAAGGAAAGACATTGGGGTAGAATCCATGATTGCAAAGTCATCCCCAGTGAAACTGTGGGCCCACAGCATAAACCACTAGTTGCCACAATCAGCTACAAGCAGTGGTAAGAGAAGGCTCCAAGGTCAACAGAGACCAGGCTGAAGACCTGCAAACTGACTAGACAGAAAGTACAACAATTCAAGGAATTGCTCAGGGCTCTAGCACCCCAAGAAGAGGAGGAAACAGGTGGAGTCGAACAAGAATGGCAGCACCTAAAAACACCATGTGTTAGGACTACAGAAAAGATATCTGGCCGAGCCAGGTATGGAAATAGGGTACATAAAGAAAGCTGGTGGTGGAATTCAGAAGTCCGGGAAATCATCAAAAGAAAGAAAGGGTGCAGGAAGAAGTGGGAGATAGAAAAGACTGACCAGGCTAAAAAGGACTACTGGTTGGCTAACAAAGAAGCTAAGAAAGAAGTTGCAATAGCAAAGAATAGGGCATTGGAGGCACTCTACCAACTTCTGGAAAGTGACTCAGTAAGTGGAACAAAGAAACTATATCAGGTTGCAAGGCGATGACAGAAAGATAAAGAAAATAGTCAGACACCCGTCATAAGGGATGCCAGCAACAACCTTCTCACAAGTCTGCAGGACATCAAAGGCAGATGGAAGGAGTATTTCCAGCAGCTTCAGAGTGAAGAAAATCCACAGAAGTTGTACTGTCAAAGAAATAGCCTATGATGAGAGAAGAAGAGGAGCCCACCCTAGAAGAAGTAAGAACAGCACTAAGGAAAATGAAGTCAGAGAAAGCAGTAGGCTCAGATGAGGTCACAGCAGATATGATAAAGATGTTGGGTGAGATAGAGGAGAAATGGCTCCTGAGGGTGCTAATAGCAGTGTGGAGAGAAAGAGATATCCCAGATGACTGGAGAATAAGCATACCTGTGCCAGTAAACAATGGCAAAGGGGACATCCACAACTGTGGCAGTACAGAGGCATCAAACTCCTATCACATTGCATGAAAGCTCTGGAAAGGGTGATGGATAAACGGATAGGCAGAGTAGTGCAATGTACGATGGGAAATGAGCAGTTCGGATTCAGATCAGAATGCAGCACAATTGACCCAATGTTTGCAGTAAGACAGATACTTGAGAAGAAGCTAGAGATGATGAGAGAGTCTAAATGGGCATTCCTAGACTTGGAGAAAGCATATGACAAGGTCCCAAAAAAGCTGATTTGGGCAGTATTGTGGTGGTTTGAAGTCCCCAAAAAAAGTTATGTGGTCAGCGCAACGTTCCATCTGAGTTGTTGCTTCCATTTGTCATCATCCTGTGGGAATATGTATCCGGTAGGGATCGGACCCAGCTGCATTTTTCAGTATTGGATCCGAGCTCCAAGCGCCTCCCCTAACCATAATTCCCCTGTCTCCCTCCTCCCCTCAGATCGAATTTGCTGCTGACAGTAGCATCCTGAAAGCACCATAAGGAAGACAAAGGCTTACTACAGTAGGAGCTTTGCCTCTTCCATCCGGTCTACAAAACAGCCCACATAAGGTAGAGGGAAGGAGGGAGGGATAGTTGAAGACAAATGAAAAGCAACAACTCAGATGGAACATTATGGTGAGTACATAACTTCTTTATCTGAAGGTGTTTTCATTTGATCTTCAACCTGTGGGACAGAGTCCCCAACTACCAAAAGACCCTGAGAGGTCCCATGGCAGAATATTCCGGAGCTCGGCGGAGCCAAGAGATGCCCTGCCTCTGGACAGGAAATCCAACTTACAATGCAAAATAAACATGTGCAATGATGCCCAAGTAGCTGCAGAGCAAATGTCATCCAAAGAAACCCTAGACCAAAAGGCCACTGAAGTAGCCACAGACCTGGCGAAATGCACCTTGACCAGACCTGGTGGAGATAATCCTTTGGCTGTATAGTCCAGAGCTATGCACTGAGAGATCAAATGAGCAACAGTTACCTTGGATACAGGTTTCCCTAAGAAAGGCTTAGAAAACAAAACAAAAAGCTGATCATACTTATGAAAGGACTTTGTTCTATGCAAATAAAAACCCAATTGCCTATGAACATCAAGCAAATGCAATTTATACTCTCCCTTATTCTGGAAGTAGGGAAAGAAAACAAGAAGGCTGATGACCTGGTTAATGTTAGATCCTGAAGCCTCTTTCGGAAGAAAGAACAGGTTCGTCCATAAGGAAACCATGTCTTTATAAAACACCATATAAGGGGGCTTGACAGATAAGGCCTGAATTTCCAAAACTCTTTTAGCCGAGGTAACAGCAACCAGAAAACTGTCTCCCAAGATAGGAAATGTAAATCCAATGTAGCTGCTGATTCAAAAGGGGAAGACACCAAGGATTGTAGGACTAAGATAAGATCCCAAGGGGGAATAGAGTCCTTAATTGGAGGCCTAAGAAAAAAGGTACCTTTCAAAAAGGCATGACAAAGCTTGGAAGAAGCTAGGGAAGTCAAATTGTCTCCTATATGAAAATTGGAGATAGCTGCCAGCTGAACCATTACCATAGAAAAACTGGCACCCTGATAAAAAATATCTGCCAGAAACTCCACAATGGCAGGGACTGGAGCAGTGAGAGGGTCCAAATAATGCTGCAACACCCATATCGAGAAACATTTCCACTTACTGGAATAAACCTTCCTGGTGGAAGATTTGTGAGCTGCTACTAAAATCATCTTAACCGGAGAAGACAGCCCAGGAGTCCTAGCTATCACTGGAAATGGAGCAGTCAAGCCGTATCCTTCAGACTGACTAGATCTGGATGTGGGATGCCTGAGGGTTGTGAGATCATATCTGAAACCGGATCTAATGTCCAAGGAGGATACACTCCATGAGACCACAGCGAGGGGAACCAAATTGGTGAGGCCAGAATGGGCAATGAGGATCATTAAGCTCCCCAGCCGTCGAGCTTTCTATATGAATTTTGGTATCAGTGGAAGTGGTGGATAAGCACACAGAAGCCTGGAGGGCCAAGCATGAACTACAGCATCTCTGGGGGACTCCCCCGGAGTGGGGGGTTCAGAGCTAAAGACTCACTGCACTTTGTGTTGGAAAGAGAGGTGAAGAGATCACAGCAAGGCCAACCCCACTTTAGAAAGATATGTTCTGCTACTGAAGGATTCAGAGACCACTTGTAAGGCATCAGACTAGATCTGCTGAGCCTGGCTGCCAGAATGTTGAACCTCCACAGAATGTGCATTGCCAGTAGAAAATGGCCAGTGGAGGTTATTGCCCATTCCCCACAATTTCATGGCTTCGTGACAAAGGGGATAAGACTTGGTTCCCCCTTGTTTGTTGATGTACCAGACTACAGAGTTGTTGTCTGTCTGGATAGCAATCATCCCTTGGGGAAGATGGGCATGAAGAGCTTGCAATGCCAAGAGCACCGCCCTCCTATCCAGGACAGACCATGTGCCTTGAACTGTCCTTCCCATGTAATGCCCCCACCACCCAATTAAGGAGGCATCCGTGGTTACTGTGGTCATCGGGACGGGAAGGATAAACGGGCAACCCAGAAGGTTGGGGGATTGAAGCCACCAGAGAAGTGAATCTCTGCAGGCCCAAGACAAATGAACCAGCTGAGATAAAGTACAGTTGTGTACACTTACCATAAATGTAGATATTCGAGTGTATTCACTGTCGCAGTTATCACATTTGGGTTATCCCTGCCAGGGTAGCCCTCGGCTTGCCCGAATACCAGAGGCTTAATATTTCTGCGCTGGCTGCTGTCGCTTCAGGATTGACGTCAGGTCGTCAGTAGTATAAAGTAAGGCAGCTGACGCCATTACATCAGTTTTTCTTGCCCTAACCTGTCAGGAGCCCCCAAGTAGGAGCCAGGTTCTGGTGGAAGAACCCCACCAGTAGAAACTAAATACCAATATGTCCCTTGTAAGGAAAGAAAAGAAAAAAGGGGGATGGAGGGAGGGAAACCAGGACTGGAATACTGAATACACTCGAACATCTACATTTACGGTAAGTGTACACAACTGTACTATGTTCTTCATGTTTCACTGTTGAAGTCATCACATTTCGGTTGATTCCCAAAGCTGTGGAAATGGGTGGAGGCAGTCAAGGAAACTAGGGGCTGGCTAGGAAGGCCTGCAAGACTGCAGAGGCAAACCCTGCCCTGGATTTGGAGAAGAGAGGCAGGTGGTAATGTTTGGTAAAAGTGTGAGCAGACGTCCATGTGGCAGCCCACATAAGGTAGGGGGAAGGAGGGAGGGATAGCTGAAGACAAATGAAAAGCAACAACTCAGATGGAACATTATGGCGAGTACATAACTTCTTTATCTGAAGGTGTTTTCATTTGATCTTCAGCCTGTGGGACAGAGTCCCCAACTACCAAAAGACCCTGAGAGGTCCCATGGGAGAATATTCCGGAGCTAGGCGGAGCCAAGAGATGCACTGCCTCTGGACAGGAAATCCAACTTACAATGCAAAATAAACATGTGCAATGATGCCCAAGTAGCTGCAGAGCAAATGTCATCCAAAGAAACCCTAGACCAAAAGGCCACTGAAGTAGCCACAGACCTGGCGAAATGCACCTTGACCAGACCTGGTGGAGATAATCCTTTGGCTGTATAGTCCAGAGCTATGCACTGAGAGATCAAATGAGCAACAGTTACCTTGGATACAGGTTTCCCTAAGAAAGGCTTACAAAACGAAACAAAAAGCTGATCATACTTATGAAAGGACTTTGTTCTATGCAAATAAAAACCCAATTGCCTATGAACATCAATCAAATGCAATTTATACTCTCCCTTAGTCTGGAAGTAGGGAAAGAAAACAAGAAGACTGATGACCTGGTTAATGTTAGATCCTGAAGCCTCTTTCGGAAGAAAGAACAGGTTCGTCCATAAGGAAACCATGTCTTTATAAAACACCATATAAGGGGGCTTGACAGATAAGGCCTGAATTTCCAAAACTCTTTTAGCCGCGGTAACAGCAACCAGAAAACTGTCTCCCAAGATAGGAAATGTAAATCCACTGTAGCTGCTGGTTCAAAAGGGGAAGACACCAAGGATTGTAGGACTAAGATAAGATCCCAAGGGGGAATAGAGTCCTTAATTGGAGGCCTAAGAAAAAAGGTACCTTTCAAAAAGGCATTACAAAGCTTGGAAGAAGCTAGGGAAGTCAAATTGTCTCCTATATGAAAACTGGAGATAGCTGCCAGCTGAACCATTACCATAGAAAAACTGGCACCCTGATAAAAAAAATATCTGCCAGAAACTCCACAATGGCAGGGACTGGAGCAGTGAGAGGGTCCAAATAATGCTGCAACACCCATATCGAGAAACATTTCCACTTACTGGAATAAACCTTCCTGGTGGAAGATTTGTGAGCTGCTACTAAAATCATCTTAACCGGAGAAGACAGCCCAGGAGTCCTAGCTATCACTGGAAATGGAGCAGTCAAGCTGTATCCTTCAGATTGACTAGATCTGGATGTGGGATGCCTGAGGGTTGCGAAATCATATCTGACACTGGATCTAATGTCCAAGGAGGATACACTCCATGAGACCATAGCGAGGGGAACCAAATTGGTGAGGCCAGAATGGGCAATGAGGATCATTAAGCTCCCCAACCGTCGAGCTTTCTATATGAATTTTGGTATCAGAGGAAGTGGTGGATAAGCATACAGAAGACTGGAGGGCCAAGCATGAACTACAGCATCTCTGGGGGACTCCCACGAAGGGGGGTTCAGAGCTAAAGACTCACTGCACTTTTGTTGGAAAGAGAGGTGAAGAGATCACAGCAAGGCCAACCCCACTTAAGAAAGATATGTTCTGCTACTGAAGGATTCAGAGACCACTTGTAAGGCATCAGAATAGATCTGCTGAGCCTGGCTGCCAGAATGTTGAACCTCCACAGAATGTGCATTGTTAGTAGAAAATGGCCAGTGGAGGTTATTGCCCATTCCCACAATCTCATGGCTTCGTGACAAAGGGGATAAGACTTGGTTCCCCCTTGTTTGTTGATATACCACACTACAGAGTTGTTGTCTGTCTGGATAGCAATCATCCCTTGGGGAAGATGGGCATGAAGAGCTTGCAATGCCAAGAGCACCGCCCTCCTATCCAGGACAGACCATGTACCTTGAACTGTCCTTCCCATGTAATGCCCCCACCACCCAATTAAGGAGGCGTCCGTGGTTACTGTGGACATCGGGGCGGGAAGGATAAACGGGCAACCCAGAAGGTTGGGGGATTGAAGCCACCAGAGAAGTGAATCCCTGCAGGCCCAAGACAAATGAACCAGATGAGATAGTGTACAGTTGTGTACACTTACCATAAATGTAGATATTTGAGTGTATTCACTGTCGCAGTCATCACATTTGGGTTATCCCTGCCAGGGTAGACCTCGGCTTACCCAAATACCAGAGGCTTAATATTTCTGCGCCGGCTGCTGTCGCTTCAGGACTGATGTCAGGTCGTCAGTAGTATAAAGTAAGGCAGCTGATTACATCAGTTTTTCTTGCCCTAACCTGTCAGGAGCCCCCAAGTAGGAGCCAGGTTCTGGTGGAAGAACCCCACCAGTAGAAACTAAATACCAATATGTCCCTTGTAAGGAAAGAAAAGAAAAAAGGGGGATGGAGGGAGGGAAACCAGGACTGGAATACTGAATACACTCAAACATCTACATTTATGGTAAGTGTACACAACTGTACTATGTTCTTCATGTTTCACTGTTGAAGTCATCACATTCCAGTTGATTCCCAAAGCTGAGGAAATGGGTGGAGGCAGTCAAGGAAACTAGGGGCTGGTTAGACAAACCCTGCCCTGAATTTGGAGAAAAGAGGCAGGTGGTAATGTTTGGTAAAAGTGTGAGCAGATGTCCAGGTGGCAGCCTCCAGGATGTCCCTGGTGGGGACTCCCCTGAACAAAGCTGCAGAGGTGGTGGCTGCTCTGGTGGAGTGAGTCCTGACCCCTTTGGGGGGAGGCTTTCTGTGTTGTTTGTAGCAGAAATGGATGCAGTGTGCTATCCATTTGGAAATGGTTTGTTTGGAGATGGTTTTGCCTTCTGCCTCTGTAGCAAAGCTAACCAGCAATTGATCAGACTTTCTGAAGGGTTCAGTCCTGTCTAGATAGAATCTGAGCTGTCTACGCACATCTAGAGAGTGCAGGATCCTTTCCCCCTTGTTCTGGGGATTAGGAAAAAAGGTGGGCAAATGAATGGATTGGTTGAGAGCCATACTGGACACCACCTTGGGCATGAAGGATGGGTTAGTCCTGAGGGATACCCTGTCAGCCTGGAAGATGATGAAGGGTTCCACAGCCATAAGTGCTTGCAGCTTGGAGACTCTTCTGGCTGATGTGATGGCCAGAAGGAAAGCTGTCTTCCAGAAGAGAAATTTTAGCTCTGCAGAAGAGGCTGGTTCAAAGGGGGGCAGGGTGAGATTTTCCAACACAAAGCTAAGGTCCCAGGCTGGGGTTGGTGCTCTTCTGGGTGGCCTCAAGTTGCTAGCCCCTCTTAGGAACTGTTTGATCAAGTGGTGTGAGAAAAGGGGCTGCTCAGTAGGAAAATGAGCAGAGATAGCAGAGGCATGAATTTTAATAGAGGAAAAGGAGAGTCCACTGTGTAGTAGGTCAGCTAAGTAATCCAGGATGAGAGGGAGGGACGGCTGTGCCATATTGGCTCCCCTAGCCTGACTCCAGGTGCAGAACCTTTTCCATTTGTCAGCATAAGACTTTCTAGTGCTAGGGCGTCTGGCCTCACATATAACATCTAGAACCTGTTTACTGAGGTTGGCAGATTGATCGGGGGTTAGGGAATAAGCCAAGCTGCCAAACTGAGTGCCTGCAATTGGGGATACATGAATTTCCCTTCCCTCTGTGTCAGGAGGTTTGGAATCTGAGAAAGATGCCATGGTGGCAGTGGAGACAAGCTGTGCAGCAAGGGGTACCAGTGCTGGTGAGGCCAGTTTGGGGCTATAAGAATTGTCCTTGGTTTTTCCTCCTTTATTTTGAGCAGTACCCTGGGGATGAGAGGTAGTGGAGGAAAGGCATAGACTGATAGACTGACCCAGGGGAAGGACAGGGCATCCACTTTCCAGGCCATGCAGTGATGCTCCCTGGTGCAGAATTTGCTGAGCTGATGTTTGGTGTGGGAGGCAAAGAGGTCGACCTTCGGGGTGCCCTATTTCTTATTTATTAGGGTGAAGGTTCTTCTGTTGAGCTGACACTCATGTGGGTCCAGAAGATTTCTGCTTAATTGGTCTGTCAGAGAGATAAGAGAACCTGGTAGGAACTGTGCTAACAGGTGGAGCTGCATGGCACAGACTGTGTGCCAAAGGGTCATGGCCAGCCTGCATAGAGGGTAGGAGTGAGTCCCTCCCTGCTTGTTGATATACCACATTACAGTGATGTTGTCTGTTTTGATCAGGAGAGCCCCTGGGGAGAGAAGGGGCTTGAAAGCTATCAAGGAGTGCTGGACAGCCATCATCTCTTTTGGGTTGATGTGCAGAGGGATTTGCTGTGGCTCCATTGGCCCTGTATGCACCTGCCGTCCAGGTGTGCACCCCAGGCATAGTCTGATGCATCTGTGGTGAGGGTCTGGGTGGCGGGGGGTGGTGAGAAAGATAGTCCCTTGTTGTGGGAGCATGCTGTTGCCCACCAAAGAAAAATCTTTTCTGAGGCAAGGAATAATAGGTATAAGAGTTTCCAGGTCTTGACAGTGTTGACACCAAAGGCTTTTTAGGTACCACTGAAGTTTCCTCATATGCAGTCTGGTATATGGAATGAGTAGTATGCAAGATGCCATGAACCCCAGAGCTTGCAGGATCTTCCTTGCAGATAGCTGGGGTCTGGTGGCTAGTTGAGAGAAGTAGGCTGTCAGGAAAGTTTGCTTTTCTGGTGTAAGGAATGCCACCTGGGATGTTGTGTCCAGGCTTGCTCCCAGGAATATAATCCTTTGGGCGGGCACCTGTTTGGATTTCTTTTCGCTGATTGTGTACCCTAGGGAGGTTAGTAAGGACTTTACAAAGGCCAGGTGCTTGAGCCACGTTTCCTGGCTGTCTGCCTGAATTAGGGAGTCGTTTAAGTATGGGTAAATCTGGATATTCCTTTGTCTGCAAAAGGCAATGGCCGGAGTCAGACATTTTGTGAAAACTCTGGGAGCAGTAGATAAGCCAAAGGGAAGTACAGAGAACTGAAAGTGCTGAGATCCTGCCCTGAAACGGAGATATTTCATGCATTAATCTCTCATAGGAATATGGAGGTAGGCCTCTTTTAGATCTAGTTTGGCTAGCCAAGCATCCTTGGACAGCATGGATAGCAGCTGCTGGAGAGTGAGCATTGTGAAATTTGGGAACACCAGGAAGGTGTTTAGAATGGATAGATCGAGGATGAGGTGCCAGGTGCCCTCTTTTCTGGGTACCAGAAAAAGTCTGGAGTAGAAACCTTGGCCTCTCTATTCTGCAGGAACGTGCTCTACTGCACTCATAGAGAGCAGGGAAAAGACTTGCTTTTGCACCTCTGCCCACTGGTTTGGAGGGAGATCTGGGAACCCTTTTGGGGTAGGAAGGGTGTGGAAAGAAAATTTGTATCCTTGGGACACACTATGTTGAGAACCCAGCGGCCGTTGGTAATGGTGGCCCAGGTGCTTGCGTGAAAGGAGAGTTTTTCTCCTAGGGGTAAGAGAAGGTGGGTAGAGGGGGGGACGTGAGTCAATGTGAGTTCTTACGATAACGGGGTGGCTTAGAACTCCCTGGTTTTGAAGTGGAGGTAGTCCACTGCTTAAATCTCTGCATTCCCTGTGGCTGCTGTTGGAGAGGTCTGGGCTGGACTGGCTTAGTGGGAGCAGGAAAGGACCAGTGTTTGGTGGGACAATGCCCGCTGAACCTGGGTGGCTGGACCTGTAAGAAATCCTTAACTGTCTGCATAGATTTTGCTTTTTCTTCCATCTTTTTTAAGACCTCTTCTGCCTTAGTGCCAAATAAGTTGTCTTTGTGCAGGGGGGCATCCAACAATTTAGATTTGACATGGTCTGGCAAGGGCTGTTTCTTAAGCCATGCATACCTTCTAAAGACAGATCTGGTGACTGCTGTCTTGCAAGAAGCTTCCAGGGTGTCAAAACCACAGTGCAAGGTGTGTTTAGTTACTTTACTTGCAGAATGCATTAAATCTTGTAACTCTTTAGATTCTGCACAAGCAGAAAAGGAAGACATTTTTGGTTTGAGGAGTTCCAGGGTATATTGCTGAAATTTTAGCATATGGAACTGACAATTTAGTGCCCTGATAGCAAGAGTAGCTGAGGTGTATACTTTTTTACCCCATCTGTCTAGTACTCGGCAGTCCTTATCTGAGGGGGTGGGATTCTTAGCAGAGGTTGCTTTAATCCCTTTAGGCCCTTGAGAAATTACCTCAGGGTCAGCAGTAGGATTTTTAAAAAGATATTTATGTGAGTCAGGGACTCTCTAGTACCTGTTGGTTTTCTGGGTGCAGGAGGGAGGGTGTTAGGAGTCAAGCTGGAGTCCAGGAAAACATCCTCCACAATATCCAGGACTGGGGGGGGATGGCCAACGGTCTGTGCTGTGGAAGATCTAAGAATTCCCTGAGTCTCTTTTTAGACTGAGGGTAGTCCTGACTCTCCCATTGGAAATACTCCCTTAAGGTATGAAGGGTTTCCCCAAAGGAAAATTCCTCTGGGGGAGAGGCGGAAGGGATAGAATCCTCTGCATCAGAATCCTCATAAGTAGAGAGGAGTTGTATCAGAGTCATCTGACTCTTGTTCAAACAAAACTTCAGGGGACAGATCTCTTTTCCTTTTGGAGGGGGGTAGCTTGGCTTCCCCTGATCAGCTGATAAGGGCTTCCGCCATTTTAAGCATTTGAGACTGCGGTAAGGAAGCAGGTGCCTGAGATTGGGTCGTCGGATTCTTGGGTGTGGTTCGTACCCTGGGCCTAAGAAACTCAGTAGTTTTGGAAAGAATGGTAGTCGCGAAAGATGTCGGTTTGTGTCAAGAATCGGTAGTGTAAAGGACTTCCTCGGAAGCCGGTGCCTGCTCAGCGGCTCCGGACCCATCCAAGGTGGAGATGACCACAGGATCCTTAGTTGAAGAAGAGTTTTGCGGCACACCGGACTCCAAAAGGGTCTAGGTAGCGGCCTGCAAATCCACAGAACCGGGCATCAGGGGCTGTGAAAGCATCTCACTGAGGACCGGAGAACTGACGACTAGCATAACGGAAGCATCATTGGTAGGATTGGACCTGTGCGGTCTGTCTCTGTCTTTATCTTTACTTTTTTCAGAAGATCTGCTGTCGGATGGCTTACCAAAGCCATATAGGAGTTCAAGGACTGTAAGCGAAAATATCTGGCTACAATAAGGGCCCGACGACGGATAGTTCTGGTGTTGAACAAAGCACAGAAGCGACAGCAGGGGACGTCGTGGTCTGGGCCTAAACAAGTGACGCAGTAAGAATGAAAGTCCTGGTGTGGTATTTGCTTTCCACGAGTCTACTTTTTCCTCTCGAAATCTGAAAACCCTGAATACAAATAGCGTGACACATAAAGAGCGAACTGCGAATACGTCGAACGTACTAAACCACAAAATTTCAAACCTCAAACCGTCATAGTCTGCCAACCCACCACTCGCCACCTACCCAAACACAATAAAAACAACACACACATACACTAACCAAAACCATACTTCTAACCCTAAATTAACCCACCAAAACCCTACTACTAGCCCTACACTAAACCCCACATACAAAACTATCTATACACTGTCCTTAACCCCTCACAAACCCTAAGGGCCGTAACTACCGCATACTTCCCCCATGGAGCTATACCCAAACAAACTAAATATTCCACACACATGCACTTAACAAAACCCTACACTAAACCTTACATACATTACCTACACAAAACCTTACATACACTACCTACCTATGCACTTACCTTAACCCCTCCCTAACCCTAAGGTTCGTAACTATCGCACACTTACCTTACGGAGCTATACTGCAGATGAGCCAACTATGCGAATTCGATATTTCCACTTTCACAGTTTCATTCGTTCACCATATTCGCGGTTTGCTCTTTACATGTCGTGCTATTTGCATTCGGGGTTTTCGGCTTTCGAGCGGCTAAAGTAGACCCGCTTTCCACAGGCGAGACAACTGTTAACTTTTTATGACATTGGTTAGTGCAAGAAAAAAGGATCCCCAACAGAGTACTTAGCTTTAGAAGACTTCAGCTTCAAATTGGTAGACGAAACTCAGGTAGCGGCCGACCAGCACTCGTGCAAACTGCTGCTGCTTCGGGCTCCACGGCAAGAAAGACTGATGTAATGGCATTGGCTGCCTTACTTTATACTACTGATGACCTGACATCAGTCCTAAAGTGACAGCAACCGACAAAGAAATATTAAGCCTCTGGTATTCGGGCTGGCTGAGGGCACCCCTGGCAGGGATAACACAAATGTGATGACTGCAACAGTGAAACACAAAGAACATCAGCAAATTTAGCAGGGGAACACTGAACCTCTAAGGTCCACTGTAGAACCCTATATGCAGAAGAGCCGTGGGGATCAGGGTGATCATGGCCGCCATGAACTCACACCACAGGGGGATACTGGGTCCAAACAATGTACAACACATGATGTTTGACGGATTGAAATCTGTCTGGAGATAGAAAAATCTTGTTCTGAGTGGTACCTAACTGAACCCCAATGAAATCTAGAACTTGAACTGGAACTAATAGAGACTTGTTGAGATTTATCGTTATGCCCATCTGGTGGACAGTCTGGAAAAGGAGATCTCTGGCTTGACAGAGGTGATGCCTGGAGAGAGTGGAAAGGAGCTAATCATCCAGGTAAGGGAAGACCTAGAACCCCTGCAGCCGTAGGTGAGCAGCCGCCACTGCTATCACTTTGGTGAATACCCTAGGGGCAATGGTGAGATCAAAGGGTAGCTCTCTGAACTGGCAATGAATGGCCCCCAGCCAGAACTGGAAGTACCTCCGAGAGTGCCTCTCCATTTTGATGTGGTAGTACGCGTCCTGGAGGTCCACTGAACACATCCAGTCGTTTCTCTGCAGGAAGGACAGAATGGATTGGTGAGTGACCATCTGGAATATTGTCTTGACAACTTACAGGTTTAGGGTTGAAAGATTCAGAATGGGTCTTAAGTCCTCTGCCTTCTTTGGCACTAAAAAGAACCTGGAATAGATGCCTGATCTGGGATGAGCTGGATGACTCGTTTTTCGAACAGCTTGGAGATTTCCACTGCTGTTTCCTCCTGTTGCGAGGGTGGAATGCCCAGGAGGTGTTTGGGTGGAACTGGTGTTTGAATGAAGGGGATTGAGTATCCTCTGGATATGATTTGCAACACCCAATAATCATCTGTGATTGGCTCTCAGGCTGTTGGGTGCAGCGAGAGACATCCCCCGACTGCCTCCAGAGACGAGTAGTCAGACAACCCTTCAGGGCTGCTAAACGGGTCTGTCTGGGAAGGAATCCCGAGACCCCTGGTTTCTGAGATTCCCCCTAATGTGAGGGCAGCATCTGTCATATCCCCCTCTGCCTCTGGGGGAAGGCAAGTCCTGAGCATCTTGGGAACAGCCCTGAGACATCAGGAACATCATCTTCACCCCCCACTGATTCCGGGAAAAAGATCATTGTGGGGTTGAGAAGCAGATTCAGAGAGCAGACAAGGTTTTCCCATCTTTCTTGCTCTGGACTAACGTGTCTCATACCGTTTTTCCAAAAAGGGTGGTACCATCATAAGGGGCACTTGTAAAAGATGCCTTGAAGGGCTCCAAGAATGCACAAAGCCAGAGCCAGGCGTTAAGCCTGATGGCAACACCTGTGCTGGCGCCCTAGAGGCACCTTCAGTATGTGACAGGAGCCTCATAGAGATGTTGGAAATGGAAGTGAGGGTGGCCATACGGAAGGAGAATACCTTCTTCTCTTCTGCCGACATGGACCTGGGGCAGACTCGGTGACCTCTTTGATCAGGTCCTGGTGAAGTCTGATCATGTGTCATGTCTTTCAGTGGACACACAGCAAATGTGGCTGAAGCGTAAACCCACTTGCCGACATGGTCCATGGCTCGAGACTCTTGGTCTGGTGGATGGAACATAGAGCTCTCCTGAGTGAGCTTTTTCATGGTGGCCACTGCAACCACCATGGCATCAACTGGGGACCCCTTTGACCAATGCAGCTTGTCAAAAGGCGCACTTAGAATCTTATCAGGTTGCTTGGGGATGGGTACCACAGTGTCGGGTTCCTTCCATCCCCGAGATGTAATCAAATCCAAAAGCGCATCCGCAGAAGGGGACACCCAGGAGGTAGAGGGTTGTGTGCCAAACACCTCCAGGAACACAGACTCATCTGGGTTGGGTTTTTGAACAGACCACCCCCCACACTGGTGTAGGATTTCCATGATGTCTCCAAAGGAGACCTCATCTGGGGGTGACTGGGGGAAACCCCCCTTCCTCTAAGTCAGTGTCTTCTGTGAGGGATTCCGGTGGGGAGTCCAAGTGCCTACATTTACACATATGTTTCTGGGGGAGCCCCTCAGAGGGGGGGTCTCTGGGGAGGACTCAGAAACTTCTGGCCATTCTCGTGGAGGAACTCCCTGGAGCAGAGAGGCAACAGGCTGTCCCTGAGGGGGCAGGATGGTAGAATCCGGCCCAGAAAGAGAGGGAGCCAAGAAGAACTATGAGGACAATAGCATCAAGGGTCTTGAGGGATCTGAGAGAACCCTCTCCACCACGTCAAAAGTAGGAGGAGAATGAATTCCAGAAGCTGGGACCAAAGCCAGATCTGTAACACTCTGAGTCAATGGGGGAGTTGACACCGAGACTCCAAGTGGAAGGGCCAACTCCAAAAACCTCACAGCCGACTACAATCTTTCAGATTTGGCAATGGTCGGAGTCGAGGTATCTGGTACCATTGTCGCTGACCCCTCTATGATGAGAGTCCTTGGAGCAAAGTACTCCAAAGCCAGAGGCCAGTTCGGAGAAGGAGCAATGGGAAGAAAGGCAGACTGCATGCTCCCAGCCCCGGAGGGGGAGGGAGCAGGAAAGAATCTCATCTGGAACTGGGGTCTGATGAATTTCCACATCATCCTGTCCACCTTGGCTTCAGGAAGACTGCAGGTTGACCGGACAGAGGACACCACAGATATGGGTCTGGAGAGGTGCCAGGGAGAGGCCAATTAAGGGGATCAGCCCCAAGAGACCTCTGGCTCCGGAGAAATGTGAGGCAACCGTAGCTGAGGGGGGCCTGGGCTGGGAGCCGGGCGAGACTTAGCCGGGGGCTCAGCCGAGCAAGTGAGGTAGGAGGACCACTTCCTGCGTCTAACCCGCTCTTTTTGTCAGTGCTTCTCCCCGTCCCTGGCCCTCTTGGCAAGCGGTCGAGTCCTAGAGGCCAGGGAGGAGGAAGAAGCAGAAGTAGGTGCAGAGGCCTCCGAAGAAGATGGAGGAAGGAGGCCCTTCAAAATCAACTTGTTCCTCCTATCAATCAATGTGCAGGGTTTGAAGCCCACACAGATCAAACAGGAGGTGTCCAGGTGTTGGAGTCCTAGACAACACACAGAGTGTGACCATCTGAAGGGGGAGGTTATGGCCACACTGTGCATTTCTGAAACCCTGGCTTGACGGTCATTGCCATGGTAATGGACCATACATGCACACACACACAAACCCTTATGCAATAGGAAAAGGGGAAAGAAAGTAAGGAAAGGGGCTTTTTTTTGGATTACAGGGCCGACACCTGAGTCCAAGAAGGGTAGGGTATAGAATTAGAGGTACAGTACTAAACGAGTTAGAAAAGAGATGAAGAAGATCAGAAAAAATATTAAATTCACTTACCAGGAACTTAGAGCAACAGGCCATGATGCTGACTAGACGCATGGCAAACAAGATCTGAGGGGAGGAGGGATTATGGGTACGGGAGGAGCTTGGAGCTCAGATCCGATGCTGGAAAATACGGCAAGGTCGGATTCGTATCAGATCAATATTCCCACAGGTTGAAGATAAACTGAAAACAACTTCAGATCATTGGTAGAATTAGTGCAGGCTATTTACAAGGACCCAATTACTAAAGTACAAACAGTGTTTGGACTCACAGAGAGGTTCCCAGTGGGAGTGAGTGTACACTAGGGTTCAGCTCTGAGCCCACTGCTGCTGATATTGGTGATGGACTACATTAGCAAACAGGTCGGAGGGGGCAGATCAACAAAGCTGCTGTATGCAGATGATGTGGCATTACAGGCAGACTCTGAGCTAGAAGTTCAGCAAACTATAGAATGGAATGCAAAACTGTAGGCACATGGGATGAAACTAAGTGCAAATTGGGAAAATCAGTAGAAGCTGAGAATAGAGATAGAAGGGAAGGTAGTGGAATAGCAAAACAGCTAAAGTATCTGGGAGGGGTGGTTGAGGAGAAGGGAAGTCTGCATGAAGAGGTCAAAGCTAGAATCAGAGGGGTTGTAGCCAACTGGCATAGAGTCGCGTGTGTAGTCTATGACAGAAGAATGCCAAAGAAGCTGAAAAGTAGGGTGCACAAGACAGTGGTGCAACCAGTACTACTGCATGGTACAGAAACCTGGTCAGTAAAGGCAGAACAATTGAAAAAGCTAGAGGTGATGGAAATGAAGTGGCTGAGAAGGGTGATAGGATGCACATTGTGGGACAAATGAAGAAATGAGGACATAAGAGCAGAAGCCAAAGTAGCTCCATTTGCAGAAAAGATCAAAGAGAACATATTACAATGGTTTGGACACGTGCATTAAAGCAGAAGACAATCTGGTGAGAAAGATATGGCACAGACAGGAAGAAGGTAAGAGGAAGCAAGGATGTCCAGCAAAGAGGTGGATGGATTGTGTGAAAAAAGATCTGCAACAGTCAGGCATGAGTGTTGAAGAAGGCAGTGTGGCACTGAATCGAAAGAGTTGGCGCCAGTTAACACAATACCTCAAATCCATGTAGAAAAAATCGGAAAAAGGGGGCTGATGATGATGAATGGTTACTTTTTTCCTCTACTATCACTACTGGAGCTGCTTCCATAATCAGTAATATCAGTCTGTCTTTTTAATT
The DNA here is from genome assembly GCF_019279795.1 of Protopterus annectens. Taxonomy (NCBI): domain Eukaryota; kingdom Metazoa; phylum Chordata; order Ceratodontiformes; family Protopteridae; genus Protopterus; species Protopterus annectens. Next base: position 884,304,019 of record NC_056733.1, on the reverse strand, counting down.
TGTTGCTGCTATCTTGATGAATGTCCATCCTGAAGTCATTTTCTACTGAAATTCACAGGCTCATTTCTACCCAAACATGTCACCTGTAACCTTGCTATTTGCATCTTGTACTTCTTATTATAATTCAGTACTTTTTGTCGATACCTGTAAGCCCATTTACATTCTATGTTAATATTGACAAAGCAGCCATTCAGATAAAAAAAACTATTACTTCTGCATATTATACATGACAGTTCTTCTGACTGTTTTTCCAACTTGTGGCTTACATGCACACCTAATGTCTGTCAGGTTGATCCTGCATATAGTTACTTCCTCTCTTCTCTGTTTGAACCCTTGGAACATTTGCCTGGACTTTATTCTTCAATAAAAGCATTCAAGGAAAAACTACATACATTTTCAAAATCATGTGCCCCTTTTAACTCACAGCAAGCACACAATATAAACTTTTGAAAATGGAATTTTACCCCCCCCCCATAGGAGCTACCTTCAAATTGACTGCTGCACCCACAGGAATTACTTATTCTAAAGTTAAAGCTAACCATGCTAAAGTATATATTAGAGTCTGTGTTCTACATACACTGACTGCTTTCTATTATTTCTACTCTCTTCCCAAATGTGAAAAAATGCACATTTTTAGCACACATCAACTTTTAGTCTTATAGAAAAATGTCAATGGCTATCCTTAAATAAATAAACTAAACTGTGCAGTCATATTTAATACATTAAAGTATTAAGGCTGCAATGGAGGTAACTATTCACTTCTCACAGTATCTGGACTGACTGTCTTAGAGATTATTGTGGATCTGCTACTAGACTGTCAAGACATTTATCTCTCAGGCCACTCAAAGAAAGTGGTGTTAATGTTAAATTACTCTAGTAACCACCACCTGCAGAGCAGGTTGCTAAAGGGCTTGATGTTAGCTTAGCAGTTATTTAAAACCCATTCAATGGCAGGATTATACTATCAAATGTATGTTGATAATATGCAAACTTAAGACTATACCTCTCAGCTGCTATGATGTAGACACAGCACTATGACTCCTACATTGAAAAGCTTAGACACCTCTAAAAATTGTGTCTCCTGGTGGGAGAAATATAACTGGGAAGATGATGTTGAGTGGAGTTTATGTAAGACTTGATATTTGTTTTCACAGTAGCATTTTACAAGAATAACATACATACTGAGATCACTCTCTGTGAATGACAGGGCAGCATATGAATGACAGTAAACCAGGATGGCCCATGTAGTTAACCATGCTCACATAACTGAATTAATAACCATCTGAAAGAAGACAGTACAAATCTATAAAGTTACACTTTCAGTCTCCAAAACTGCTAGCTGTGGAAAGGATGTTGAGAAACGTAAGTAGTTCAGCTATTGTTTTTGGTGACAAACATTCATTTGTTGCACACTGCAGCACAATCATTCATCTACAGGAATAAATAATTCAGGAAAACTAAATGGTGCTTCCTGTTCTTCCTTTAAGAGGTACTTGTAAATAGCTTCTTGATGTCTCAGAGAGAATATCAAAGGGTTTTCTCCACCGACAGAGTGGTCAAGGTTAAAGTGAGGCAGGCTTCACAATTATCCACCTCAAGAAGTAAGCACACAATTAATTTAGGTCATGCTTTTAACACACAGAACAAGGAATTTTTTTCTAAAAATGGCAATTGATGGGAACAGGTGACTTATAAATTTGAAAAACATCTTGAAATTACATACAAAATGGATGTGCCCCAGTGAATAACATTCTGGAACTTGCCACTGGAGCACAATGTTCTTCTAGGTGCATTACACTAACATCTTGAAAATGTAATCAGCTACATTACAGTGGCATTCCAGACTTCTGAACTCAAAGAAAAACAGTTTTTCTAAATAAAACATATTTCTCTGCTCCTGCTAAGGGTAAACTTAGGATAAAACACTTTAATGAACAGAAATTCACAGTCATTACTGCCAGCCACAATTATTCATCTGCCTAGGGTAAATAATTTTCCATGTAAATATAACTCTTTTGTGAAATTATCAACAAATTTACCTGCTTCCTGGGCAGGGCCCTGATTTTCTGACAGTGATTCCGCAGAATGAGGTACAGACACAACTGTGGGCAGTTTCTTCCCGCTGTCCTGTGAGCTAGTGACATCAGTAAAGGTGTCCTGGGTCGAGCTGGAATCAGAGTGCACAACTGCAGCACTGTCTTGACTCCTCTCTGAAGAAACAATGACAGGCAGTGATATAATCAAGTCTCCAGAAGGCTTTAACTTCAAAATCAAGTCCATTATTGCACACGTGAAGTATATTACTGATCCATCTACGCTGAACCTGTATGATGAGTTCTAGAGCATCATCAATATCATTAAGGAAAGTAAAATTAAGAAACAGACCCATTCCTTCACCTGCAAAAAACTTCCTACAGAAATGTCAAAAGTCCCAAAATATCTTACCTGTCAATAAATAACACTACTATCACCACATGCATACTGTAAAGCATTTCCATTGTGATTCAGAAGACATTTTATAAGATTTCCTGCAAAATACTTTTACTGTTAGCCCTACAATTCCTATGAATTCATACCTCACAAGTTTGCAATGAGGTTCTCTGCTAGAGTACAAAGTTGTGACATAAAAATATTCTGGTTTTATTTATCCTGTATTAACTGAGTTAATTCCACTAAGCTAGTAGCCTCTTTTCATCAGGAGAGACCTGAGGTGGTATTTTTACTACTGTGGGAAACTTGGTCAGGGCTTCAGGAAACTTCCAATAAACTTGACCAAAGTGCAAGAAAACGGAGCTTCGAGTAAACCACAAAAAACAGTTTTATTTTGGATCCAGGTGAATACAAAAACGGACCAAATAACTCGCAATACACATAAGGAAACACACATGAACGCCTTCACATAAACCAAGCATTTTCGTCTCTCATATCATAGACTTCATCAGATGACCAATGTATACAATACCACCTATTATTTATATAAAATCTCTTAATTAGTTAATTAGAAAGCCTATTAAGTATTAACGTTTCATTTAAAACCACCAATAGCTTTGCTGCTAAAAACCATTAAATAATAGTTTCAATTACCTTCAATATTACAGATTTTAAGAAATGTAGTAAATAAACCATTGTTATTAATACATATGTTGTCTATTTAAAATGTTTTATAAAATCACAATATTTAATTCACATTGAAATGTTAATAAAACCAAGTATAAAATACTTTAAAAAAATGTTGAGAATAAAACAGATGCAAAATACTTCATACTTTTAGGAAAACAATGCCATCTAGTGGCAATTTTTATTAATTCAAAGTTAGGTCTGCTAAAGCTTCGCAGATCTTAGTTTTAATAGTGGAAGGATGGAAATATAGTCATTCAAACCAGGGGGGCTTCCAGCTTCCAGAGTTACTTGCCACCATAAGGAACTTCCCCTACTCATCATTGTTGTGAGTAGGACCCATTTTGGAGGAGCATTTCATGTTTCCGCTCCAGGTACAGAGGTGGCCTGGAGAAATAGGGAGGCAGATGGAGAGACATGATGATGTTGGAGTGGTGAAAGAAAATATCAAAACTGGAGAATGTATGCAGGATTCTGAGGAAATATTTCAAAGAAATCTGATGGAGATGAGTTAGCAAAAGATGAATATATGATTAGAACCCTCCATTTGGGAGGGTTAGAGGATGATTTCCATAAAGAAATAGTGGTGCAGAGTTAACCAGAAAATTAAGGAGATGTTTCCTGGGCAGACATTATGGAGAAAATACAAAAGAAGGATGCAGAGACAATCCTGAATTTTTTTTTTTTGTGGAAAAGAAGTATGTTTGTGTGATAAAATGTTACATTGTAGGGAAATGGGACATAATGCAGAAAAATGTGAATTGACATGTTATAAATGTAATAAAAATTGGACATTCATGGATGGATTACAAAAACAAAAATAACAGTAAGGAAAAAAATAGAAATTAAAAAAAAACAAGAAATTTTAGTAGTAGTATAAATAGAAGAAAAATGAAATGAAAAAAATAAACAGGATATAGAAGAAGCTTCTGAAATAAGTGATGAAGACAAACTGGAAGGTAGTAAAAGGAAAATAAATGAATAGTATTGTTAACAGGATAAAAGACAGAAAAATAAAATTTAAATGGATAAGTATAAAAGAAAAAAGAAAGGAAATGGATGAAAAAGAATGTATACAGGTAAAGACCGGGGCTTGGCATAATGGTTAAGGTGAATGACTCAGACATAAGGTACAATGTTTCATTCTCACCTTAGTGAAGGAAATTGGTTAGGCTTAGAACTGTCTATTAAGAAAGTTAGCCAATAATTAGATATAAACTCCTGAAACCATGAATCTAAGGGAAAAATGAAAATTTTAGAGCATGAATAGTACTAAGAATACAGTAAGAAGAACATGACTTTTGGATTGGTGTAATACAGATGATATAGATGTAATTATATTAGAAGACAAGATTTTTAACAAATGAAGAAAGATGACAAACTGAGAAACTATGGGGTGGAAAGATTTATTTTATTTACTTATTTGCATTTTGTTTATTGGGAAAGTCCACTGGGCCATAAAGAACACATTTTCAGTGGAGGCCCATGGAGAGAAACTCCACAGTACAAGAAATTAACAGTACTAATTACAAAACTGAATTACAAAGAAAAGTATGTACAAAATATAGACTAAATACAATGTACAGTAGCATAATCTAAACAATCAGTATAAAGATCTATACAGTGTGCTGTCTCTATAATCTCTACCTACAGTAGTATTATTTCACATAAAAAAGAAAAAAATAAGGTTGATAAGAAATAGAGAGGCATACACTTAATCTGGAATTTGGGGAATGAGAGATTTCCTAAACTATCCATATTCTGTAGAAATACAGTGACAATGTTAAATGTAACTTTAGCAAAAATGGGAAGATTAACCATTGCAGATTTAAAATGGAAAGAACAAAGTATATATAATTATAACATTATATGCTTACACTAACTGTAAAGAAAGGGAAAGCTTATTTCAACAGATTTTAGACTATGTAGTGATAAATATGAATATTATAACAACAGGAGATTCTTACTGTGATTTAAGAGGCAAGTGTAAACGCAAAGAGAATTACATAAGAAAAATGTCAGACTTTATAAAATGTGGTAAGTTAAAACTTTGGGACAAAAGGGGTATGTATAGAACTGAAATGGATTATTTTATAGTATTAGAAGTTTTAGTTATAGGAGATGGGAAGGTAGTTGAAACAGGATTTTCTGATCATCTTGCAATATGGCTAGAGACAAAAGGAAAACAAGGAATATATAAAAATAGGAAAAGGAATAAAAAGGATAAATGAGAAAGCATGGAATGAAGAAGGAAAAAGATTAGTAATACAGTTATGGAAATATATTACTATGAGAACATTTTATAAAAATTGGTCTGAATGAAAGATGTTATTTAAAGAAAAATATAAACAATGTTTTTAGTGGCAATATGATGTCAGAAGTGTACAGAAAGAAAAATATGACAGAAAATATAAAGATGCATTGGAAGACTTAGAACATGATAGAAAGTACTTTGACAAAGGAAAAATAATTACATGAAAGAAATTAAGAAAACAATATAAGAAATGTTATATAAGCAAAGATATTTTTACAAGGAAAAAGAGAAGTAATGAGTTACTTAAACAGATTAATAAAGGAAAATAGTGTAATGAGAAAAATAAAACGGTTTACCTTCATATGTCCGCTAGCCACATCCTCGAAATTGCTGCCACGAACTGCAAACTGCGAATTTCCAAAAACGCAAAAACTGAAGCACCAAATTACAAAATCTCACCCCCTTTTTGATCCATGGTAGCACATGTTTCGGCTGTGGAGCGATCGGAAATGTCGAATTTCGATTTTTTTAGACATTTAGGGAAGTCGATGGAATTTGCGTAAATGATTTGCGTATCTGCACATTCAAAGGATGTGCTTTCAAGCATATGAAGGTAAACCAAATAAAACATGTAAAAGAAGAAATAGAAAACTCTGAAAAACATTCTGAATATTGTAGTACAATATGTACAAAAAATGTTTTAAAAAAAAAAAAAGAAGGTAGTGAAAACAACATGGAAAGTAAAAATGTTAACAGAAAAAGAGAATGAAGAACTGGAAAAGGAGATTTCTTTAAATGAGCTAGATAAAGTATTTGGGCAAATAAATATAAATTTGGCTGCAGGCCCACACGGAATAGGGTACAAACATATAACAATTTAAGGGACTGGCAAAAAATTTTTTTGAAAGATTCTGAATGAATGGTTAAATGACTTATTTATATACAAAGAATTATGCAGTGGAATACTTAAATTCATATAGAAGAAGGAAGACAGAAGACAATTAAACTTGAGACCGATAGAATTGAATAATAATATCTTTATGAAAACAATACAAAAGAGATTTGAAACTAAACTGGGAATTATGGAAGACAGCATACATAGTATAAAAAAAGGGTTGTCAAGAATTATTAAAGATAGTTAGAAAATTGTGGATATTATGAACAGAAAATAAGTAAAAATCATGCTAGGAGACTTAATAAGGCATTTGACGCAAATGGACATGAAATCTTAAGAACAATAATGAAAGAGAACGTTAAGAAATTATGTATTTCAGCATATAGTAATAATAAAGTAAAAATATTTGTCAATGGCTGGTTAAGCCAAGAGGAGCATATAAAGAGTGGTGTAAGACAGGAATGTCCAATGAGCTGTATACTCTTTGCATTAGTTATGAATGAGACAGTATGTGAAATAAATTACAAAATGAAGGAGGCAGGGTATATAACACCGGAAGGGTTAAGAATTCCAGTTCTGTTAAGATATGCTGATGAGACTATAATAACTACAAAAACAAAATGTGGATAAAAAATGTAATATTAGTGTCTAAATGTGATATGGATGGCTTTAAATGAGGAGAAAAGTAAAGGTTTAGGTAATGAAGTAAGATTGTGGGTATATATTTTACAATGAATGAAATTTCGGTTTGGTATAAAATTTGGGAAAAAAGATGCAAGTAGAATTCAATGGAAAAACAAGCTTATCTTTTCTGGTGAACATATAAATTACTTATTTGATAAATTCAGTACTGATATGAAAAATAATATACTTAGCAGGTGGATTTATGCTACCAACAGTACATGAAAAGGAAATACTGCAGATATTTTTCATTTGTATGGGGTTCGAGATTAAACACAGTAGAAGGAGGAGTTTTGTATGTAAATAAAGGAGGAGGTGGTTTAGGGTTAATTAACACAGTGGTATATACTGCTCCATTAAATTTGTACAAACTGTTAAAGTGAATACATGAAAAAAATCAGATATTAGCAGTAAAACTGTATAAACATAGGTATGATAAAGTTTGGGGTATTGTAAAAAACTATAAAAGGAAAACAGAGTGTATAAATGAAGAAATAAAGTCTTACCAAGAAAAATATTTTTTTGTGGAAAATAAAAACTGATGATACAGAAAAAGATAGAAAAGTCTAGTATAAGACTATAATGATAAAACATTACATGTAAAACCATGGGAAAATCTAAGATGATAAAATTAAATCTATAAATTTAACTAGCAAATGGTGTAACCGCAAAGTAGAATGTCAAGATTTTTTTGTGAAGACTGGTAATAGATAAACTGCCAGTAAAAGGAAATATGCCATATAAAAAGAAAAGTGAAACAACATGTTTACGTTGTTAAGAAGAATGGAGCATGTGTTTTTGAAATGTAAAACTGTAAAAAAGTTATGGGGAAAAGTATGTAAAGAAGATTTTTTTAAAGATATGAAAGAAGTAAATTCAATAAACATGGACATGATTAAATACAGATACAAGAATAAAGGTAAAGAATATGTTAAAATAATAGATAAAAAGTTATTTTATGTTGTATGGAATGAAAGAATAAATTAAATTATTTTTACTGGTAGATCAATTTTAGCAACAATATTAAGTAAAATCAGATGGTGGTTATGGAAAAGGAGTGGGGATCTAAAAGGGATGAACATTTAGTATGACTGCAAAGGAAATTATGAATATATATAAACAGATTTGTATATTTCTATATTTGTAAAAAATGCCTTTGGAAAACACCAATAAGTGCCGACAACTGCCAAAGATAATCCACAGTTTATTGTCACAGAACACGAACACGAACTGAAACGACAAGCAAAACAGCAAACATACGAAAAATGTAGCATACAGAGTTAAGCGCTTTCAACCATAATAACTGGTCTTCATCAGAACTACTACTTTCAAGTTTAACTGCTACTTATATAAACTTTTTGGCGCCAAAACTGCTCATTCCATTTTAAAGTCATACTGACACATTTGAATAAATAAATAAATACATAACTAACTAACTAAATGACTACAAAAGAGTCTCCTAACCTTAAAATTCAAGCGAAACAACAACACTTTTACCACCAAATGTTGCTCTTCACTATAGTACAATACCATAGTTGAATAAGATCATACATAAAAGTACGCGTAATATGTGAACTATAAAATGTTCAAAACATCAACAAACCTATTAATATTTATAAATATATATACTTAAGGAATTTTTTGTATATGTGTGATACATATAAAAAATTTTTAGATGAATTAACTTGCTAGATGCTTAATAATAATTAAATACATAGATAAATAAATAATTGAATAACGATGATAGTAATAGTCAATATTATGCAATTTATTTATTTAATTTTATAAATGAATTTTTATCAATTTTTATTAAATTATTATCAAATTTTAGTAGTTATTATTTTATGGAAAAATGTAAAATATTTAATATAGGATCAGTTGGTTGTTAAAATGAATCAATTTTAATGTAAATGCAATAGTCCAGCCTCATCTTTGTTGTCTTTAGTATTACTATCATCGTTATTCAATTATTTATTTATTTATCTATTTATTTAATTATTATTAAGCATCTAGCAAGTTAATTCATCTAAAAATTTTTTTATATATAACATATAAATAATAATTCATTTACTATCACACATATACAAAAAATTCCTTAAGTATATATATTTATAAATATTAATAGGTTTGTTGATGTTTTGAACATTATATAGTTCACATATTACGCGTACTTTTATGTATGATCTTATTCAACTATGGTATTGTACTATAGTGAAGAGCAACATTTGGTGGTAAAAGAGTTGTTGTTTCGCTTGAATTTTAAGGTTAGGAGACTCTTTTGTAGTCATTTAGTTAGTTAGTTATGTATTTATTTATTTATTCAAATGTGTCAGTATGACTTTAAAATGGAATGAGCAGTTTTGGCGCCAAAAAGTTTATATAAGTAGCAGTTAAACTTGAAAGTAGTAGTTCTGATGAAGACCAGTTATTATGGTTGAAAGCGCTTAACTCTGTATGCTACATTTTTCGTATGTTTGCTGTTTTGCTTGTCGTTTCAGTTCGTGTTCGTGTTCTGTGACAATAAACTGTGGATTATCTTTGGCAGTTGTCGGCACTTATTGGTGTTTTCCAAAGGCATTTTTTGGAGGTATTGTGAAGTAGTTTTATTCTGTTATATTTCTATATTTGTACATATGTACATAATTGTAAACATTAAATATTTTGTAAATAAAGAGTTATTTCTGTACATCAATAAAGCTCCCCTACTATTTTTGATAGGTGATGTGGGATTTATTAAATCCTACTGAACTGTCACCAACTCAGGTATTTGGGGCCTTGATTTAACATTTCATCCTAAGAATGCAGCACCCCCCATGCTGCATTGCAGAGTCACTGATTAATCTATCTGGTGTGGGAATAGATCCCACAGCCTTTTGCACCAATGCCGAGTGCTCAAATATTGCACAATTGACACTGTAACATGAGCATTCATATAGTACATGACTAATTGGGACATCATCATGACATTCAGATGACACAATAATTCCTGCAACACTGGATAACAATGATACATAACTATGACATTCTAGTACTATGACAGTTCCTAAGGTAAAGAAAAAAAATGAGTGACATCATCATGTCATTCTGGCACACCTCTCCACTGTCCAGATTTTTGCAGAATTTCCATATTCTTGCCTCATATTTTTGTTTTCTTCATAAAATTTGTGGTTTTCTAGCACATTATTGAGATATGAAGTCACTAAATAATGACAGACAGAGTTTCAGACTTCATATCCCTCAAAAAATACATAGTAAAAACAAAACCTATTTTTGCAGCAACTTTCTAAGCTTATAAGAACATTTTTTCAAAATATATCCCTATTTTTGGGCCTTTGTCCCCCCACTATTTCTGGCTTTGTCCAAATTTCCTGTGTTGATAGGTTGAGAGGTATGTGTATTAAAAGTTTCTACTGCACAGTATGATGATGGCTTTCAGTGACAAAATCCTACTGTACTGGCACTAACCACAGCATCAGTGTGACAGGAGTTTTTACAACACAGGAAAACATCTGACATCATCATGAACTTTTGATAAGAGCACAGAACAAAGCTGTGATAACACAGTGATTTTCAAAACGACATAGTTGCTATGGTAAAGGACAAAAGGTATGTCCTACCTTTCTGGGCAAAAAATGCAAGTCTTATGACAGAAGACAAGGCTGTGAAATTAACATTGATTCCTGGTGATATAAATTATTCCTCTGCCTCCAGGATACCTTCTCATATTTTTATTTTTCAATAAAGGAAAATGAAACAATCTTTAGAAAAAGCCTACAAACAGCACAATTATGCAAGCAGCATTATAAAACAAAAAAGCTAAAGCATCCGACTTCAGTGATGACCGAAAACGGCATCTTGCAAACAGGGCACTGGGCATTAAATAAAGTTAAAAAATGCAGATAAATACAAACCATAATGCCTGATCTATAAACGTGTTCAATAACTCACATTTCCAATTACCCATCAGGCACAGACAGTTCAACTGCAAAATACTCAGGGTTACCTTAAAAGAAACCATAGACAAAGTATTATAGAAAAGGCTGTGTTTAAAGACCTGTGGCAGCCCATCTACACTGTTTCAGTATCTACTGAAGAGAAAGTGTAAAGCCATTCAATTACACAGATCATTGAAATAAACACGCAGGAGTGAATTCAAGAATGGAAGCACAGCAAAAATACACTTATCTGAGCATAGTCACAGTAATAGCATGAGTTCATGTAACAGAAAACTGCTGCAGGAACTTACACATAAATCCATAGCCACAATCACCATAGGATATACAGCTGTAAGAAAGCACCACCTGTCATTACTCAGCTAGCATAAATCTTGAGCCACAACCAACACAGGATATACAGCTGTAAGGGAGCATCACCTGTCATTACTCAGCTATCATAAATCCTGAGCCAAAACCACCACAGGATACACAGCTGTAAGGGAGCATCACCTGTCATTACTCAGCTATCATAAATACGGAGCCACAACCATCATATGTTAAACAGCTGTAAGGGAGCTTTACCTGTCATTACTCAGCTATAATAAATACTGAGCCACAACCACGACAGGATACACAGCTGTAAGGGAGAATCACCTGTCATTACTCAGCTATCATAAATCCTGAGCCACAACCACCATAGGATACACAGCTGTAAGGGAGCATCACCTGTCATTACTCAGCTATCATAAATTCAGAGCAAGAACCACCATAGGATACACAGCTGTAAGGGAGAATCACCAGTCATTACTCAACTATCATAAATCCTGAGCTACAACCACCACAGGATAGACAGCAGTCAGACAGCACCACCTGTCATTACTCAGCTATCATAAATCCAGAGCCACAACCACCATAGGACACATAGCTGTAAGACAGCATCACCTGTCATTACTCAGCTATCATAAATCCTGAGCCACAACCACCATAGGATACACAGCTGTAAGAGAGCATCACCTGTCATTACTCAGCTATAATAAATCCTGAAATGCAAAGACCACTGGGTACACAGCCATAAGGGAACATCACAGTCATTACTCAGCTATCATAAATCCTGACCCACAACCACCATAGGATACACAGCTGTAAGGGAGCATCACATGTCATTACTCATCTATCATAAATCCTGAGCCAAACCCACCACAGGATACACAGGTGTAAGAAAGTACCACTGGTCGTTACTCAGCTATCATAAATCCGGAGCCACGACCACCACAGGATACACAGATGTAAGAGAGAATCACTTGTTATTACTCAGCTATCATAAATCATGAGCCTCAACCACCACAGGGTATACAGCTGTAAGGGATCATCATCTGTCATTACTAAGCTATCATAAATCCTGAGCAACAACCACCATGGGATACACAGCTGTAAAAAAGCATCACCTGTAATTACTCAGCTATCATAAATCCTGAGCCACAACCACAATAGGATACCCTGCTGTAAGAGAGCATCACCAGTCACTGCTCAGCTATCATAAATCCTGAGCAACAACCACGATGGGATACACAGCTGTAAAAAAGCATCACCTGTAATTACTCAGCTATCATAAATCCTGATCCACAACGACCATAAGATTCACAGCTGTAAGGGAGTATCACCTGTCATTACTAAGCTATCATAAATCCTGAGCCACAACCATCATGGGATACACAGCTGCAAGAAGGCATCAAATGTAATTACTCAGCTATCATAAATCCTGAGCGACAACCACCACAGGATACCCAGCTGTAAGAGAGCATCACCAGTCACTGCTCAGCTATCATAAATCCCAAGCCACAACCACCATAGGATACACAGCTGTAAGAGAGCACCACCTGTCATTATTCAGCTATCATAAATACTGAGCCACAACCACCATAGGATACACAGCTATAAGGGAGCATCACCTGTCATTACTCAGCTATCATAAATCCTGAGCTACAACCACCATAGGATACACAGCTGCAAGACAGCATCACCTGTCATTACTCAACTATCATAAATCCTGAGCCAGAACAACCATAGGATACACAGCTGTAAGGGAGCATCACCGGTCATTACTCAGTTATCATAAACCTTGAGCCACAACCACCATTGGATACACAGCAGTAAGGGAGCATCACCTGTCATTACTCAGCTATCATAAATCCTGAGCCACAACCACCATAAGATACACAGCTGTAAGAGAGCATCACCGGTCATTATGCAGCTGTCATAAATCCAGAGCCACAACCACCATAGGCTACACAGCTGTATGGGAGCACCACCTGTCATTATTAGGCTATCATAAATCCTGAGCTACAACCACCATAGGACAAACAGCTGTCAGGGAAAATCACCAGTCATTACTCAACTATAATAAATTCTGAGCCACAACCACCAATGGATACACAGCTGTGAGGGAGCATAACCTGTCACTACGCAGTTATCATAAACCCTGAGCCACAACCACCACTGGATACACATCTGTAAAGCAGCACCACCTGTCATTACTCAGTTATCATAAATCCTGAGCCACCACAACCATAGGATACACAGCTGTAAGGGAGAACCACCTGTCATTACTCAGCTATCAAAAATCATGAACCGCAACCACCACAGGATAAACAGCTGTAAGAGAGCATCACCTGCCATTACTCAGCTATCATAAATCCAGAGCCACAAGAACTATACGATAGAAAGCTGTAAGGGAGCATCACCTGTCATTACTCAGCTATCATAAATCCTGAGCCACAACCACCATAGGATACACAGCTGTAAGGGAGCATCACCTGTCATTACTCAGCTATCATAAATACTGAGCCTCAACCACCATAGGATACAGAGTTGCAAGACAGCACCACCGTTAATTACTCAGCTATCATAAATCCTGAGCCACAACTACCATAAGATACACACCTGAAAGACAGCACCAGCTGTCATTACTCAGCTATCATAAATTCTCAGCCACAACCAACACAGGATACACTGCTGTAAGACAGCAACACCAGTCATTACTCAGCTATCATAAATCCTGTGCCACAATCACCATAGGATACACAGCTGTAAGGGAGCATCACCTGTCATTACCTAACAATCATAAAAGCTGTGCCACAACCACCATAGGATACACAGCTGTAAGGGAGCATCGCCTGTCATTACCCATCTATCATAAATCCTGAGCGACAACCATCATAGGTTACACAGCTGTAAGGGAGCACCATCTGTCATTACTCAGCTATCAAAAATCCTGAGCCACAACCACCGTAGGATACACAGCTGTAAGGGAGCCTTAACAATCATTACTCAGTTATCATAAATCCTAAGCAACAACCACCATAGGAGAAACTGCTGTAAGACAGCGTCACCTGTCATTAATCAGCTATAATAAATCCTGACCCACAACCACCATAGGATACACAGTTATAAGGGAGCATCACCTGTCATTACTCAGCTATCATGAATCCCGAGTCACAACTAGCATAGGATACACAGCTGTAAGGGAGCATCACCTGTCATTACTCAGCTATCATAAATCCTGAGCCACAACCACCATAGGATACACAGCTGTAAGGGAGCACCACCTGTCATTACTCAATCATCATAAAACCTGAGCCACAACCACCATAGGATACACAGCTGTAAGGGAGCATCAACTGTCATTACTCAGCTATCATAAATCCTGAGCCACAACCACCATAGGATACAGAGCTTTAAGATAGCACAACCTGTCATTACTCAGCTATCATAAATCCTGTGCCACAACCACTATAAGATACACAGGTGTAAGTGAGAATCACCTGTCATTACTCAGCTACAGTAAATCATGAGCCACAACCAGAAAAAGATACAAAGCTGTAAGGGAGCACCACCTGTCATTACTCAATCATCATAAAACCTGAGCCACAACCACCATAGGATACACAGCTGTAAAGCAGCATCACCTGTCATTACACATCTATCAAAAATCCTGAGCCAAAACCACTATAAGATACACAGCTATAAGGGAGCATTACCTGTCATTACTCAGCTATCATAAATCCTGAGCCACAACCACCAAAGGATACACAGCTGTAAGGGAGCATCACCTGTCATTACTCAGCTTTCATAAAACCTGAGCCACAACCACAATAGGATACACAGCTGTAAGGGAGCACCACCTGTCATTACTCAAATTTCATAAACCCTGAGCCACAACCACCATAGGATAAACAGCTGTAAAGGAGCATCACCTGTCCTTACTCAGCTATCATCAATCCTGAGCCACAACCACCATAGCATACACAGCTGTAAAGGAGCATCACCTGTCCTTACTCAGTTATCATAAATACTGAGCCACAACCACTATAAGATACACAAGCTGTAAGGGAGCATCACCTGTCAATACTCAGCTATCATAACTCCTGAGCCACAACCACCATACGATACACACCTGTAAGACAGCACCAGCTGTTATTACTCAGCTATCATAAATTCTGAGCCACAACCAACATAAGATACACTGCTGTAAGACAGCAACACCTGTCATTACTCAGCTATCATAAATCCTGAGCCACAATCACCATAGGATACACAGCTGTAAGGGAGCATCACCTGTCATTACCCATCTATCATAAATCCTGAGCGACAACCACCATAGGCTAAACAGCTGTAAGGGAGCACCATCTGTCATTACTCAGCTATCATAACTCCTGAGCCACAATCACCATAGGATACACAGCTGTAAGGGAGCAACACCTGTCATTACCTAACAATCATAAATCCTGAGCCACAACCACCATAGGATACACAGCTGTAAGGGAGCATCGCCTGTCATTACCCATCTATCATAAATCCTGAGCGACAACCATCATAGGTTACACAGCTGTAAGGGAGCACCATCTGTCATTACTCAGCTATCAAAAATCCTGAGCCACAACCACCGTAGGATACACAGCTGTAAGGGAGCCTTAACAATCATTACTCAGTTATCATAAATCCTGAGCAACAACCACCATAGGAGAAACTGCTGTAAGACAGCATCACCTGTCATTAATCAGCTATAATAAATCCTGATCCACAACCACCATAGGATACACAGTTATAAGGGAGCATCACCTGTCATTACTCAGCTATCATAAATCCCGAGTCACAACTAGCATAGGATACACAGCTGTAAGGGAGCATCACCTGTCATTACTCAGCTATCATAAATCCTGAGCCACTACCACCATAGGATACACAGCTGTAAGGGAGCACCACCTGTCATTATTCAATTATCATAAAACCTGAGCCACAACCACCATAGGATACACAGCTGTAAGGGAGCATCAACTGTCATTACTCAGCTATCATAAATCCTGAGCCACAACCACCATAGGATACAGAGCTGTAAGATAGCACCACCTGTCATTACTCAGCTATCATAAATCCTGAGCCACAACCACTATAAGATACACAGGTGTAAGTGAGAATCACCTGTCATTACTCAGCTACAGTAAATCATGAGCCACAACCAGCAAAAGATACAAAGCTGTAAGGGAGCACCACCTGTCATTACTCAATCATCATAAAACCTGAGCCACAACCACCATAGGATACACAGCTGTAAAGGAGCATCACCTGTCATTACTCATCTATCATAAATCCTGAGCCAAAACCACTATAAGATACACAGCTATAAGGGAGCATCACCTGTCATTACTCAGCTTTCATAAAACCTGAGCCACAACCACAATAGGATACACAGCTGTAAGGAAGCATCACCTGTCATTACTCGGCTATAAGAAGTCCTGAGCCACAACCACCATAGGATACATAGCTGGAACGGAGCATCACCTGTCATTACGCATCGATCATAAATCCTGAGCCACAACCACCATACGATATACTGCTGTAAGACAGCACACCTGTTATTACTCAGCTATCATACATCTTGAGCCACAATCACCATAGGATACAAAGCTGTATGAGAGCATCCCCTGTTATTCCTCAGGTATCATATATCCTGAGCCACAATCACCACAGGATACAGAGCTGTAAGACAGCACCACCTGTCATTACTCAGCTATCATAAATACTGAGCTACAACCACTATAAGATACACAGCTGTAAGGGAGCACCAACTGTCATTACTCAAATTTCATAAACCCTGAGCCACAACCACCATAGGATACAGAGCTGTAAAGGAGAAAAGTACAGTTTTGTACCTACCATATATGTAGATGTTCGAGGATCCACATTGCTGCAGTCCTAACCATTGGGTAGTCCGCTGTCCCAGTCGGCCCGAATACCAAAGTATATGACGCGTCGGTCAAGCATTAGACTGACGACAGGACGCCAGGGTACTAATGCGCATGACCGACGTCATATCCTCAGTCTTTTCTTGCCCCAGATGTCAGAAGACCCTAAAAAGACAAGGCCAAAACCAAAAACACCAAACACTCCTGCACCAAAAATATGTACAATATATACAAAATTACAAGAGTATAACCTCACCCACACAACCACCCCTAAACACAGAGGGATGGAGGGAGGATTGACTGCAGCAATGTGGATCCTCGAACATCTACATTTATGGTAGGTACAAAACTGTACTATGTTCTTCATTCCACATTGCTGCAGTCCTAACCATTGAGTAGAATCCCAAAGCAGAGGTAAGGGAGGCTGGCAAATCATAAGAAAGCAGGAGCTGTCAACATGCCTTGCAAAATAGCTGTGGCAAAACCAGCCCTAGATTTAGAGTAGAGAGGAAGGTGGTAATGCTTAGAGAAAGTATGCACTGAACTCCAAGTAGCTGCCTCCAAAATATCCTTAGTTGCCACCCCCCTTAGAAATGCTGTTGAAGTGGCAGTAGCCCTAGTGGAATGAGGCCTAATCCCAGCTGGAATCTCCTTGCCATGATGGGAATACCAAATGCAATGCAAAACCCAATCCACTTAGAAATAGTTTGTTTTGACACAGGCTTGCCCTGAGAACTCAAAGCAAAAGAAACAAACAACTGCTGAGACTGCCTAAAATCCTTAGTCCTGCTTAAATAGTAACGCAACTGCCTGTGTACATCTAAAGTGTGCAAAATCTTTTCCCCCTTATTTTGGGGATCTGCATAGAAAGTAGGCAAATGAATAGTTTGGTTTAAAGCCACACTAGAAACCACCTTAGGCATAAAAGAAGGATTAGTACGTAATGATACCCTATCCTTATGGAAAATCAAAAGGCTCTACCGCCATAAGGGCCTGCAATTCAGAAACCCTTTTTGCAGAAGAAAGGGCCAACAAAAAGCAGTCTTCCATGACAAGTATTTCAATTCAGCAGTAGCCGAGGCTCAAAAGGTTGTAGAGTAAGTTTCTCCAACAAAAATTGAGATCCCAAGCAGGAGTAGGAGCTCTACCTGGGGGTCTTATATTCTTTGCCCCTCTAAGAAATTGCTTGAACAAAGGATGCGAAAACAATGGTGGGTCACAATCATAGTGAGCTGAAATTGCTGCAGCATGAATCTTAATGGAAGAGAAAGACAAACCTTTGTCCAATAACTCAGTAAGATATTGAAGAGCCACACTCAAATTAGGCTCAGAAATCTCCAAATTCTTTGCTGCACTCCAAAATAAAAATCTCTTCCATTTTTCTGCGTACACTTTCCTTGTACTAGGTCTTCTGGCTTCCATAATCACATTTAAAACTTGTTGAGGAAGTTGAGACCTGCTGTGTTTCAAAACAGAATATGCCAGGCTGTTAGATGAAGAGAGTGAAGCTTGACATTGAGCAGGTGACCGTCCCTCTGAGACAACAGGTGTGGAATCAAAGGTAAAGGCCATGGAGGCTTCCTTACCAGACTCCTCAGTAATGGGTACCAGTGTTGTCGAGGCCAATCTGGAGCTATTAAAATCATCCTTGGCCTGTCTTGTCTGACCTTTAGGAGCACCTGTGGGAGAAGAGGCAGAGGTGGAAAGGCATACACATGAAGATTTTTCCAACTGAAAGACAGAGCATCCACTTTCCAAGCTGTGTGATGAAACCTCTTTGTGCAAAACTTTGGCAGCTGGTGGTTTAGTGGAGAAGCGAACAGATCTATGTCTGGAGTTCCCCATGACACTGTCAATTTCTGAAATACATGAAGATCCAGTTTCCACTCGTGGGGATCCATGATTTGTCTGCTTAACACATCTGCTAAGGAGTTCTGTGCTCCCGGCAGAAACCTTGCCTGAAGAGTTAGTTGCAAGCTGAGCGCAGTCTACCATAAAATCATTGCTTGCCTGCACAATGGGTAAGAATGTGTTCCCCCTTGTTTGTTGATGTACCACATGACAGTTGTGTTGTCTGTTAGAATCAACACCTGCCCTGGAAGAAGTAACTCCTTGAAAGCCATTAATGCAAACTGGACTGCTAACATCTCCTTCATGTTGATATGTAGATGCTGTAGTCTGGCAGGCCACTTGTCTTGTATCCACTTTCCATTTAGATGAGCTCCCAAGCAATGTCTGAGGCATCTGTCGTTAGAATCTGACTCGCCTCTGGCCGGGTCACAGAGAGTCCCTTGTTTAGGTGACATTCCTGAGCCCACCACAAAATTCCTGTTGAATGCAAGGTATTATTTGAATGACAGTGTCCAAATCCTGGCAGTGCTGTGTCCATACATTTTTGAGATACCATTGCAGCTTCCTCATATGCAGTTTGGCATTGGGAAGCACCAGAATACAAGATGCCATGAACCCTAAGGCTTGAAGGACTGTCCTTGCAGTCAGCCCGGACTGAAGAGATAGTTGATGGAAGTAAATTGAAAGATTCTTTTGTTTGTCCGGGGTTAAAAAGGCCATCTGGGCTGCTGTATTCAGTCTCACACCCAGAAAGCACATGTCTTGAGAGGGTACTAGACTGGA
This sequence comes from Protopterus annectens, assembly GCF_019279795.1. Classification (NCBI taxonomy): domain Eukaryota; kingdom Metazoa; phylum Chordata; order Ceratodontiformes; family Protopteridae; genus Protopterus; species Protopterus annectens. Next base: position 884,284,261 of record NC_056733.1, on the reverse strand, counting down.
CTTTATTTCGTTCACAGAATACCCTAAGCATCTTAGCACTGCTATCACATATTCCAAATGCTGTAAAAGGTCTTCCTTTTCTTGAGCCAGAATCAGGCAGTCGTCCAAGTAAGGATAGATTTGAATTCCTTTTAGCCTGAAGTAAGCTATCACTGGAGCCACAACCTTTGTGAATACTCTGGGCGCAGTAGATAAGCCAAAGGGCAATGCAGAGAACTGATAATGGGAATTTCCAGCTCGAAAACGCAGATACTTCCTGCAACTCAGTCTGATAGGCACATGAAGGTAAGCCTCCTTGAGATCTAAAGTTACCATCCAGTGATCTTTGCCCAGCAGAGGTAAAAGCTGTTGTAACGTCAACATTTTGAACTTGGGAATGTCCAGATAAGTGTTGAGGATAGATAAATCCAAAATTGGTCTCCATGTGTCCCCCTTCTTTGGTACTAGGAACAGGCGAGAATAAAATCCTAGGCCCCTTTCTGGCACAGGGACTGGCTGAATGGCCCCTATTTGGAGTAACAGAGAAATTTGCTTGTGAGCCTCTTTTCTTTGTAGAGGAGGAATGTCTGGCATGCCTTTGAAAGGAGGCAAGGTATGGAAATAAAACCTGTAACCGTGGTGAATGATATCCAAAACCCATCTGTCTTGGGTAATTAAATCCCAATTTTCTTTGAAAAGAGCCAGCCTTCCTCCCAAAGGTGCTGCCAGACGAGAATGTACTGGCAGCTGAAAAGGTAGGTCATTGGGTCTGTTTACGAAAGGACTGACCCCTGCCCTCACCAGAAGTCTGAGCAGGTGAACTCCCTGTTCTAGGCCTAAAAGAACCTTGAGCTCTGCCCCTACCACGTCTAGACCTACCCCTAGACTGGGAATCATAAGCAGGATATGTCCATCCCTTAGTAGGCCAATTTCTACTAAACTTCGGAGGCTGCACCTGCAAAAAATCTTTAACAGTTTGCATAGACTTAGCCTTGTCCTCCATTTTCTTTAAAACTGCTTCCACAGGCGAACCAAACAACACGTCAGACTGTAAAGGAGCATCCAAAATCCTTGTCTTAACATGCTCAGCTAAATTCTGATCCCTCAACCAGGCGTGCCTACGAAGAACAGAACCAGTGGCAGCCACCCTCGAGGAGGCCTGCACAGCATCAAAACCACATTGCAATGAATGCTTACCCACCTGTTCAGACACATGAACTAAATCCTGCAACTCTTTACACTCAATACCTTCCGCCAGAGCATCCACCTTAGACTTCAATTGTGAAAGGAGATAATTTTGATATTTTAACATGTGAAACTGGCAATTCAACGCCCTCATGGCTAAAGTGGAAGAAGTATACACTTTCTTTCCCCATCTATCCAAAGCCCTTGCCTCTTTATCAGGAGGAACAGGATTTTTAACAACAGAAGCCTTAACACCTTTAGGCCCCTGAGAGACAGTTTCCGGGTCTGCCCTAGGACTCTTAAAAAGATACTTATGAGCTTCAGGCACCCTATAGTACCTATCCGGTTTAAGTGGGGCAGGAGGCAAAGAATCAGGGTTCAGTGAAGCCTCTGCAAAAACATCTTCCACCACATTCAGAACAGGAGGTATAGCTAAAGGCCTATGCTCTTCCTGGAATCAGAGAAATCTTGACCTTCCCATTTAAAATGCTCCCTCATGGAATGCAGAGTCTCTGAAAAAGAAAAATCCTCAGGAGGAGAAGCTGAAGGAGTAGAATCATCCACATCAGAATCAGAATAAGGAGGATACTCCTGCAAGTCTTCAGCCGAAGACTCAGAAGCCTCCGAACACTGCTCAAAACTGTCAAACTCAGGCTCCACCCTAGGCCTCTTATCAGGAGGGGGCATAGAACCTCTAATCATAGTAATCAAATCCTCTGCCATTTTAAGCATATGTTTCTTAGGCAAAGATCCTGAAGAGCTAGGAGAAATCCCCACTGAAGTTAAACCTGGCCTGCCTCTCAAAGAAGCCTTGGAAACAGAAGGGGAGGCTCTAACCACCTTAGGAAGAGAGGGAAGAACAGCCACCTGAGAAGCCCCTTCAGCCTGGCCTACCTCCTGAGAGGACACATCCTGTAACAGTAAAGTCTCTCCCTGAGACTCCAAAGAAACTCCTGGCAAAACCTCCGGCTCCACTGAGCCTTCTAAAGAACCGACGTCCGGGACTGCCGGTTCTTCCACTCTAGGCTTTGCTGATTTGTCCTTGCGCTTTTTGGACGAAGCGGCGCCGGAGCATCCACGGCATTTTATAATTACAACGCTTCCCAAAACTAAGCTGGCACTGACTTACCTTCTCTTATTATTGAGTTTGTTAAATCTAGCACAAGAGCGGCATCCAACAACGTCGTGCTCAGGCCCTAAACAAGGTATACACAAGGTATGGTAATCCCTATGAGGTATCTGTTTCTCACAAGAAATACAGTTATTCACTTTTTCTGACATCCGGTTAAATACTGAGGCAAGAAAAAACCAAATTATTCCCCAACGGGGTACTTAGCCAACTTTGATTCGGTCTGAAACTCCAACTTCAGAAAATTTCAGAACGCCAACCTGCACTCGCAAAACTGCTTCTGCATCGGACCATGCGGCAAAAAAGACTGAGGATATGACGTCGGTCATGCGCATTAGTACCCTGACGTCCTGACGTCAGTCTAATGCGCCTTGACCGACGTCAGCCATATACTTTGGTATTCGGGCCGACTGGGACAGCGGACTACCCAATGGTTAGGACTGCAGCAATGTGGAATGAAGAACATCACCTGTCATTACTCAGCTATCATAAATCCTGAGCCACAACCACCATAGGATACACAGCTGTAAGAGAGCACCACCTGTCATTACTCAGCTATCATAAATCCTGAGCCACAACCACCATAGGATACACAGCTGTAAGAGAGCACCACCTGTCATTACTCAGCTATCATAACTCCTGAGCCACAACCACCATAGGATACACAGCTGTAAGGGAGCACCACCTGTCATTACTCAATTATCATAAAACCTGAGCCACAACCACCATAGCATATAAAGCTGTAAGGGAGCATCACCTGTCATTACTCAGCTATCATAAATCCTGAGCCACAACAACCATAGGTACACAGTAGAAAGAGAGCACCACTGTTCATTACTCTGCTATCATAAATCCTGAGCCAAAACCACCACAGGATACACAGTTGTAAGGGAGCACCACCTGTCATTACTCAGCTATCATAAATCCTAAGACACAACCACCATAGGATACACAGCTGTAAGGGAGCACCACCTGTCATTACTCAATCATCATAAAACCTGAGCCACAACCACCATAGGATAAACAGCTGTAAAGGAGCATCACCTGTCATTACTCAGCTATCATAAATCCTGAGCCACAATCACTATAAGATACACAGCTATAACGGAGCATCACCTTTCATTACTCAGCTATCATAAATCCTGAGCCACAACCAGCAAAGGATACTCAGCTGTAAGTGAGCATCACCTGTCATTACTCAGCTATCATAAATCCAGAGCCACAAGAACTATACGATAAAAAGCTGTAAGGGAGCATCACCTGTCAATACTCAGCTATAATAAATCATGAGCAGCAACGACCATAGGATACACAGCTGTAAGGGAGCATCACCTGTCATTACTCAGCTATCAAAAATCCTGAGCAACAACGACCATAGGATACACAGCTGTAAGGGAGCATCACCTGTCATTACTCAGCTATCATAAATCCTGAGCCACAACCACCATAGGATACACAGCTATAAGGGAGCATCACCTGTCATTACTCAGCTATCATAAATCCTGAGCCTCAACCACCACAGGAAACACAGTTGCAAGACAGCACCACCGTTCATTACGCAGCTATCATAAATCCTGAGACAAAACCACCACAGGATACACAGTTGAAAGGGAGCACCAGCTGTCATTACTCAGCTATCATAAATCCTGAGCCACAACCACCACAGGATACACCGCTGTAAGGGAGCATCATCTGTCATTATTAAGCTATCATAAATTCTGGGCCTCAACCATCATAGGATACAGAGCTGTACAAGATTATCACCTGTCATTCCTCAGCTATCATAAATTCTGAGACAAAACCACCATAGAATACACAGCTGTAAGGGAGCATAACCTGTCTTTACTCAGCTATCATAAATCCTGAGCCACAACCACCACAGGATACACAGCTGTAAGGGAGCATCACCTGTCATTACTCAGCTTACATAAAACCTGAGCCACAACCACCATAATGTAAGGGAGCATCCCCTGTTATTCCTCAGGTATCATAAATCCTGAGCCACAATCACCACAGGATACAGAGCTGTAAGACAGCACCACCTGTCATTACTCAGCTATCATAAATACTGAGCCACAACCACTATAAGATACACAGCTGTAAGGGACCATCACCTGTCATTACTCAGCTATCATAAATCCTAAGCCACAACCACCAAAGGATACACAGCTGTAAGGGAGCACCACCTGTCATTACTCAAATATCATAAACCCTGAGCCAAAACCACCACAGGATACACAGCTGTAAAGGAGCATCACCTGTCCTTACTCAGCTATCATCAATCCTGAGCCACAACCACTATAAGATACACAGCTGTAAGGGAGCATCACTTGTCATTACTCAATAATCATAAAACCTGAGCCACAACCACTAAAAGATACACAGCTGTAAGGGAGCACCACCTGTCATTACTCAATCATCATAAATCCTGAGCCACAACCACAATAGGATACACAGCTGTAAGAGAGCACCACCTGTCATTACTCAGCTATCATAAATCCAGAGCAGAAACCACCATAGGTTACACAGCTGTAAGGGAGCATCACCTGTCATTACTCAGCTATCACAAATCCTATGCCACAACCACCATAGGATACAAAGCTGTAAGGCAACACCACCTTTCCTTACTCAGTTATCATAAATCATGAGACAAAACCACCACAGGATACACAGTTGTAAGGGAGCACCACCTGTCATTACTCAGCTATCATAAATCCAGAGCCACAACCACCACACAGGATACACTGCTGTAAGACAGCAACACCAGTCATTACTCAGCTATCATAAATCCTGAGCCACAATCACCATAGGGTACACAGCTGTAAGGGAGCATCACCTGTCATTACCTAACAATCATAAATCCTGAGCCACAACCACCACAGGATACACAGCTGTAAGGGAGCATCACCTGTCATTACCCATCTATCATAAATCCTGAGCGACAACCATCATAGGTTACACAGCTGTAAGGGAGCACCATCTGTCATTACTCAGCTATCATAAATCCTGAGCCACAACCACCATAGGATACACAGCTGTAAGAGAGCACCACCTGTCATTACTCAGCTATCATAAATCCTGAACCACCACAACCATAGGATACACAGCTGTAAGGGAGAACCAACTGTCATTACTCAGCTATCAAAAATCATGAACCACAACCACCACAGGATACACAGCTGTAAGAGAGAATCACCTGTCATTACTCAGCTATCATAAATCCAGAGCCACAAGACCTATACGATAAAAAGCTGTAAGGGAGCATCACCTATCAATACTCAGCTATAATACATCCTGAGCAGCAACGACCATAGGATACACAGCTGTAAGGGAGCATCACCTGTCATTACTCAGCTATCATACATCCTGAGCAACAACCACCATAGGAGGCACAGCTGTAAGGGAGCATCACCTGTCATTACTCAGCTATCATAAATCCTGAGCGACAACCACAATAGGATACACAGCTGTAAGGGAGCATCACCTGTCATTACTCAGCTATCATAAATCCTGAGCCACAACCACCATAGGATACACAGCTGTAAGGGAGCATCACCTGTCATTACTCAGCTATCATAAATCCTGAGCCTCAACCACCATAGGAAATGCATTTGCAAAACAGCACCACCGTTGATTATGCAGCTATCATAAATCCTGAGACAAAACCACGACAGGATACACAGTTGTAAGGGAGCGCCAGCAGTCATTACTCAGCTATCATAAATCCTGAGCCACAACCACCACAGGATACACCGCTGTAAGGGAGCATCATCTGTCATTATTCAGCTATCATAAATTCTGGGCCTCAACCGTCATAGGATACAGAGCTGTACAAGAGCATCACCTGTCATTCCTCAGCGATCATAAATTCTGAGCCACAAACACCACAGAATACACAGCTGTAAGGGAGCATAACCTGTCTTTACTCAACTATCATAAATCCTGAGCCACAACCACCAAAGGATACACAGCTGTAAGGTAGCATCACCTGTCATTACTCAGCTTTCATAAAACCTGAGCCACAACCACCATAGGATACACAGCTGTAAGGGAGCATCACCTGTCATTACTCAGCTATAAGAAGTCCTGAGCCACAACCACCATAGGATACACAGCTGTAAGGCAGCATCACCTGTCATTACTCAGCTATCAAAAACCCTGAGCCACAACCACCACAGGATACAAAGCTGTAAGGGAGCATCACCTGTCATTACTCAGCTATAATAAATCCTGAGCCACAAGCACCATAGGATACAGAGCTGTAAGATAGCACCACCTGTCATTACTCAGCTATCATAAATCCTGAGCCACAACCACTATAAGATACACAGGTGTAAGGGAGCATCACCTGTCATTACTCAACTACAGTAAATCAGGAGCCACAACCAGCAAAAGATACACAGCTGTAAGGCAGCACCACCTGTCATTACTCAATCATCATAAAACCTGAGCCACAACCACCATAGGATACACAGCTGTAAGGGAGCATCACCTGTCATTACTCAGCTATCATAAATCCTGAGCCACAACCACTATAAGATACACAGCTATAAGGGAGCATCACCTGTCATTACTCAGCTATCATAAATCCTGAGCCACAACCACCAAAGGATACACAGCTGTAAGAGAGCATCACCTGTCATTACTCAGCTATCATAAATCCAGAGCCACAAGAACTATACGATAAAAAGCTGTAAGGGAGCATCACCTGTCAATACTCAGCTATAATAAATCCTGAGCAGCAATGACCATAGGATACACAGCTGTAAGGGAGCATCACCTGTCATTACTCAGCTATCATAAATCCTGAGCAACAACCACCATAGGATACACAGCTGTAAGGGAGCATCACCTGTCATTACTCAGCTATCATAAATCCTGAGCCACAACCACAAGAGGATACACAGCTGTAAGGGAGCATCACCTGTCATTACTCAGCTATCATAAATCCTGAGCCACAACCACCATAGGATACACAGCTGTAAGGGAGCACCACCGTTCATTACGCAGCTATCATACATCCTGAGACAAAACCACCACAGGATACACAGTTGTAAGGGAGCACCAGCTGTCATTACTCAGCTATCATAAATCCTGAGCCATAACCACCACAGGATACACCGCTGTAAGGGAGCATCATCTGTCATTATTCAGCTATCATAAATTCTGAGCCACGACCACCATAGGATAAACAGTTGTAAGAGAGTATCACCTGTCATTATTCAGCTATCATAAATCCTGACACACAACCACAATAGGATACACAGCGGTAAGACAGCACCGTCATTACTCAGCTACCATAAATTCTGAGCCACAGCCACCATATGATGCACAGGTGTAAGAGAGCACCACCTGTCATTACTCAGCTATCATAAATCCTTAGTAACAACCACCATAAGATACAAAGCTCTAAGGGAGCAACACCTGTCATTACTCAGATATCATAAATCCTGAGCCACAACCACCATAGGATACACAGCTGTAAAGGAGCATCACCTGTCATTACTCAGCTATCTTAAATCCTGAGAGACAACCATCATAGGATACACAGTTGTAAGGGAGCATCACCTGACATTAGTCAGCTATCATAAATCCTGAGCCACAACCACCACAGGATACACAGCTGTAAGGGAGCATCACCTGTCGTTACTCAGCTATCATAAATCCTGAGCCACAGGCACCATGGGATAAACAGCTGTAAAAGAGGATCAACTGTCATTACTCAGGTATCATAAATCTAGAGCCACAACCATCATAGGATACACAGCTGTAAGAGAGCAACACCAGTCATTACTCAGCTATCATAAATCCTGAGCCACAACCACCATAGGCTACACAGTTGTAAGAGAGCACCACCTGTAGTTACCCAGCTATCATAAATCCTGAGCCACAACCACCATAGGATACACAGCTGTAAGAGAGCATCACCTGTCATTACCCAGCCATCACAAATCCTAAGCCACAACCACTATAGGAAACACAGATGTAAGACAGCACCACCTTACATTACTCAGATGTCATAAATCCTGAGCCAAAACCACCAAAGCATACACAGTTGTAAGAGAGCACCATCTGTCATTACTCAGCTATTATAAATGGTGAGCCAAAACCACCATAGGATACACAGGTGTAAGACAGCATCACCTGTCATTAATCAGCTATCATAAATCCTGAGCCAAGACCACCACAGGATAAACAGCTGTAAGAGAGCATCACCTGTCATTATTCAGCTATCATAAATCCTGAGACACAACCGCAACAGGATACACAACTGTAAGACAGCACCCTTGTCATTACTCGGCTGTCATAAATGCTGAGCCACAGCCACCATATGATGCATAGCTGTAAGAGAGCACAACCTGTCATTACTCAGCTATCATAAATCCTTAGTAACAACCACCATAAGATACACAGCTCTAAGAGAGCACCAACTGTCATTATTCAGCTATCTTAAATCCTGAGCCACAACCACCATAGGATACACAGCTGTAAGGAAGCAACACCTGTCATTACTCAGCTATCATAAATCCTGAGCCACAACCACCATAGAATACACAGTTGTAAGGGAGGATCACCTGTCATTAATCAGCTATCATAAATCCTGAGCCACAACCATCATAGGATACACAGCTGTAAGGCAGCATCACCTGTCATTACTCCCCTATCTTAAATCCTGAGCCACAAGTATCATAGGATACGCAGCTGTAAAGGAGCATCACCTGTCATTACTCAGCTATCATAAATCCTGAGCCACAACAACCACAGGATACACAGCTGTAAGGGAGCATCACTTGTCATTACTCAGCTATCACAACTCCTGAGCCACAACCAATATAGGATACATAGCTATAAGGGAGCATCAACTGTCATTACTCAGCAATCATAAATCCTGAGCCACAAACACCACAGGATACACAGCTGTAAGAGAGCACCAGCTGTCATTACTCAGCTATCAATAATCCTGAGCCACAACCAAAATAGGATAGACAGCTGTAAGGGAGCATCACCTGTAATTACTCAGCCATCATAAATCCTGAGCCAGACGGACAACGGGATACCTGGCTGTAAGGGAGCACCACCTGTCATTACTCAGCTATCATAAATCCTGAGCCACAACCAGCATAAGATACAGAGCTGTAAGGGAGCATCACCTGTCATTACTCAGCTATCATAAATCCTGAGCCACAACAACCATAGGTACACAGTAGTAAGAGAGCACCACTGTTCATTACTCTGCTATCATAAATCCTGAGCCAAAACCACCACAGGATACACAGTTGTAAGGGAGCACCAACTGTCATTACTCAGCTATCATAAATCCTGAGACACAACCACCATAGGATACACAGCTGTAAGGGAGCAACGCCTGTCATTACTCAACTATCATAAATCCTGAGCCACAACCACCATAGGATACACAGCTGTAAGGCAGCATCACCTGTCATTACTAAGCTATCATAAACCCTGAGCCACAACCACCACAGGATACAAAGCTGTAAGGGAGCATCACCTGTTATTACTCAGCTATTATAAACCCTGAGCCACAACCACCACAGGATACAAAGCTGTAAGGGAGCATCACCTGTAATTACTCAGCCATCATAAATCCTGAGCCACACGGACCACGGGATACATGGCTGTAAGGGAGCACCACCTGTCATTACTCAGCTATCATAAATCCTGAGCCACAACCACCATAAGATACACAGCTGTAGGAGAGCATCACCTGTCATTATGCAGCTGTCATAATTCCAAAGCCACAATCACCATAGGATACACAGCTGTAAGGGAGCACCACCTGTCATTACTCAGCAATCATAAATCCTGAGCTACAACCACTATAGGCTACACAGGTGTAAGGGAACATCAACTGTCACTACTCAGCTATCATAAATCCAGAGCCGCAACCACCACAGGATACAAAGCTGTAAGAGAGCACCAGCTGTCATTCATTACTCATCTATCATAAATGCTGAGCCACAACCATGATAGGATACACACCTGTAAGGGAGCGCCAGCTGGCATTACTCAGCTATCATAAAAACGGAGCCACAACCACCTTAGGATATACAGCTGTAAGACAGCACCACCGTCACTACTCAGCTATCATAAATCCTGACACACAACCACCATAAGATACACAGCTGTAAGGGAACATCACCTGTCATTACTCAGCTATCATAAATCCTGAGCCACAACCACAATAGGATACACAGCTGTAAGAGAGCACCACCTGTCAATACTCAGCTATCATAAATCCTGAGCCGCAACCACCATAGAATACACAGTTGTAAGGGAGCATCACCTGTCATTAATCAGCTATCATAAATCCTGAGCCACAACCATCATAGGATACACAGCTGTAAGGCAGCATCACCTGTCATTACTCCCCTATCTTAAATCCTGAGCCACAAGTATCATAGGATACACAGCTGTAAGGGAGCATCACCTGTCATTACTCAGCTATCATAAATCCTGAGCCACAACAACCACAGGATACACAGCTGTAAGGGAGCATCACCTGTCATTACTCAGCTATCATAACTCCTGAGCCACAACCAATATAGGATACATAGCTATAAGGGAGCATCAACTGTCATTACTCAGCAATCATAAATCCTGAGCCACAACCACCACAGGATACACAGCTGTAAGAGAGCACCAGCTGTCATTACTCAGCTATCAATAATCCTGAGCCACAACCACCAAAGGATACACAGCTGTAAGGAAGCATCACCTGTAATTACTCAGCCATCATAAATCCTGAGCCACACGGACCACGGGATACATGGCTGTAAGGGAGCACCACCTGTTATTACTCAGCTATCATAAATCCTGAGCCACAACTACCATAAGATACACAGCTGTAAGAGAGAATCACCTGTCATTATGCAGCTGTCATAAATCCAAAGCCACAATCACCATAGGATACACAGCTGTAAGGGAGAACCACCTGTCATTACTCAGCTATCATGAATCCTGAGCTACAACCACTATAGGCTACACAGGTGTAAGGGAACATCAACTGTCATTACTCAGCTATCATAAATTCAGAGCCGCAACCACCACAGTATACAAAGCTGTAAGAGAGCACCAGTTGTCATTCATTACTCATCTATCAAAAATGCTGAGCCACAACCACGATAGGATACACAGGAGTAAGGGAGAATCATCTGTCATTACTCGGCTATCATAAAAACGGAGCCACAACCACCTTAGGATATACAGCTGTAAGACAGCACCACCGTCACTACTCAGCTATCATAAATCCTGGCACACAACCACCATAAGATACACAGTTGTAAGAGAGCATCACCGGTCATTACTCAGCTATAATAAATCCTGAGTCACAACCACCATAGGATACACACCTGTAAGAAAGCACCACCTGCCGTTACTCAGCAATCAAAAATCCTGAGCCACGACCACCATAGGATACACAGCTGTAAGACAGCATCACCTGTCATTACTCAGCTATGATAAATCCTGAGCCACAAATACCATAGGATACACAGCTGTAAGGGAGCATCACCTGTCATTATTCAGGTATCATAAATCCTAAGCCACAACCACCATAGAATATACAGCTGTAAGAGAGCACCAACTGTCATTACTCAGCTATCATAAATCCTGAGCCACAACCACCATATGATAGACAGCTGTAAGGGAGCACCACCTGTCATTACTCAACTATCATAAATCCTAAGCCACAACCACCATAGGATACACAGCTGTAAGGAAGCATCACCTGTCATTACTCAGCTATCATAAATCCTGAGCCACAACCACAATAGGATACACAGGAGTAAGGGAGAATCACCTGTCATTACTCGGCTATCATAAACCCTCAGCCATAACCACTATAGGATACACAGTTGTAAGGGAGCATCAACTGTCATTACTCAGCTATCATAAATCCTTAGTGACAACCACCATAAGATACACAGCTCTAAGGGAGCACCAGCTGTCATTACTCAGCTATCTTAAATCCTGAGCTACAACCACCATAGGATGCACAGCTGTTAGGAAGCAACACCTGTCGTTACTCAGCTATCATAAATCCTGAGCCGCAACTACCATAGAATACACAGTTGTAAGGGAGCATCACCTGTCATTAATCAGCTATCATAAATCCTGAGCCACGGCCATCAAAGGATACACAGCTGTAAGGGAGCATCACCTGTAATTACTCAGCCATCATAAATCCTGAGCCACACGGACCACAGGATACATGGCTGTAAGGGAGCAACACCTGTCATAACTCAGCCATCATAAATCCTGAGCCATACGGACCACATGATACATGGCTGTAAGGGAGCACCACCTGTCATTACTCAGCTATCATAAATCCTGAGCCACAACCACCATAAGATACACAACTGTAAGAGAGCATCACCTGTCATTGTGCAGCTGTTATAAATCCAGAGCCACAACCACTGTAGGATAGACAGCTGTAAGAGAGAACAACCTGTCATTCCTCAGCTATCATACATCCTTAGCCACCACCACCATAGGTTACACAGCTGTAAGACAGCACCACTTGTCATTGCTCAGCTATGATAAATCCTGAGCCACAACGACCATAGGATACACAGCTGTAAGGGAGCATCACCTGACATTACTCAGCTATCATAAATCCTGAGCCACAACCACCATAGGATACACAGCTGTAAGCGAGCATCACCTGTCATTATTCAGTTATCATAAATCCTGACTCACACCCACCATAGGATACACACCTGAAAGTCAGCACCACCTTTCATTACTCAGCTATCATAAATCGTGAGTCAAAACCACCACAGGATACAGAGCTATAAGGGAACACTACCTGTCATTACTGAGCCATAATAAATCCTGAGCCACAACCACCACAGGCTACACAGCTGTAAGAAAGCACCACATGTCATTACTAAGCTATCATATATCCTGAGCCAAGACCACCATAGGATACACAGCTGTAAGACATCATCACCTGTCATTACTCAGCTATCATAAATCCTGAGCCACAACCACCATAGGATACACAAGTGTAAGGAAGCATCACCTGTCATTACTCAGCTATCATAAATCCTGAGCCACAACAACCATACGATACACAGCTGTAAGGGAGCATCATCTGTCATTACTCAGCTATCAGAAAACCTGAGCCACAACCAACATTGGATACACCGCTGTAAGGGAGCACCACCTGTCACTACTCAGCTATAATAAATCCTGAGCCACAATTACCATAGGATACACAGCTGTAAGGGAGTATCACCTGGCATTACTCAGCTGTCATAAATCCTGAGCCAAAACCAACAAAGGATACACAGCTGTATGGGAGTATAACCTGTCATTACTCAGCTATAATAAATACTGAGCCAAAACCACCACAGCTTACACAGCTGTAAAGGAGCATCACCTGTGATTACTCAGCTATCATAAACCCTGAGCCACTACCACCATAGGATACACAGCTGTAAGGGAGCATCACCTGTCATTACTCAGCTATGATAAATCCTGAGCCACAACCACCATAGGATACACAGCTGTAAGGGAGCATCACCTGTCATTATTCAGGTATCATAAATCCTGAGCCACAACCACCATAGAATACACAGCTGTAAGAGAGCACCACCTGTCATTACTCAGCTATCATAAATCCTGAGCGACAACCACCGTATGATACACAGCTGTAAGGGAGAATCAACTGTCATTACTCAGCTATCATAAACCCTCAGCCATAACCACTATAGGATACACAGGTGTAAGGGAAGATCAACTGTCATTACTCAGCTATCATAAATCCTGAGCCACAACCACCATAGGATACAAAGCTGTAAGAGAGCACCACCTGTCATTACTCACCTATCTTGAATGATGAGCCACAACCACCATAGCATACACAACTGTAAGGGAGCACCAGCTGTCATTACTCAGCTATCATAAAAACGGAGCCACAACCACCTTAGGATATACAGCTGTAAGGGAGAACCACCTGTCATTACTCAGCTATCATAAATCCTGAGCTACAACCACTATAGGCTACACAGGTGTAAGGAAACATCAACTGTCATTACTCAGCTATCATAAATCCAGAGCCGCAACCACCACAGTATACAAAGCTGTAAGAGAGCACCAGCTGTCATTCATTACTCATCTATCATAAATGCTGAGCCACAACCACGATAGGATACAGAGCTGTAAGGGAGCACCAGCTGTCATTACTCAGCTATCATAAAAACGGAGCCACAACTACCATAGGATATACAGCTGTAAGACAGCACCACCGTCACTACTCAGCTATCATAAATCCTGACACACAACCACCATAAGATACACAGTTGTAAGAGAGCATCACTGGTCATTACTCAGCTATAATAAATCCTGAGTCACAACCACCATAGGATACACACCTGTAAGAAAGCACCACCTGTCGTTACTCAGCAATCAAAAATCCTGAGCCACGACCACCATAGGATACACAGCTGTAGGACAGCATCACCTGTCATTACTCAGCTATGATAAATCCTGAGCCACAACTACCATAGGATACACAGCTGTAAGGGAGCATCACCTGTCATTATTCAGGTATCATAAATCCTAAGCCACAACCACCATAGAATACACAGCTGTAAGGAAGCATCACCTATAATTACTCAGCTATCATAAATCCTGAGCCACAACCACCATAGGATACACAGGAGTAAGGGAGAATCACCTGTCATTACTCGGCTATCATAAACCCTCAGCCATAACCACTATAGGATACACAGTTGTAAGGGAGCATCAACTGTCATTACTCAGCTATCATAAATCCTATGCCACAACCACAATAGGATACACAGCTGTAAGAGAGCACCAGCTGTCATTACTCAGCTATCAAAAATCCTGAGCCACAACCACCATAGGATACACAGCTGTAAGGGAGCATCACCTGTAATTACTCAGCCATCATAAATCCTGAGCCACACGGACCACAGGATACATGGCTGTAAGGGAGCAACACCTGTCATAACTCAGCCATCATAAATCCTGAGCCACACGGACCACATGATACATGGCTGTAAGGGAGCACCACCTGTCATTACTCAGCTATCATAAATCCTGAGCCACAACCACCATAAGATACACAGCTGTAAGAGAGCATCACCTGTCATTATGCAGCTGTCATAAATCCAGAGCCACAACCACCGTAGGATAGACAGCTGTAAGAGAGCACAACCTGTCATTCCTCAGCTATCATACATCCTTAGCCACCACCACCATAGGTTACACAGCTGTAAGACAGCACCACCTGTCATTGCTCAGCTATCATAAATCCTGAGCCACAACGACCATAGGATACACAGCTGTAAGGGAGCATCACCTGACATTACTCAGCTATCATAAATCCTGAGCCACAACCACCACAGGATACACAGCTGTAAGGGAGCATCACCTGTCATTATTAAGCTATCATAAATCCTGACCCACACCCACCAAAGGATACACACCTGAAAGACAGCACCACCTTTCATTACTCAGCTATCATAAATCGTGAGTCAAAACCACCACAGGATACAGAGCTATAAGGGAACACTACCTGTCATTACTGAGCCATAATAAATCCTGAGCCACAACCACCACAGGCTACACAGCTGTAGGAAAGCACCACATGTCATTACTAAGCTATCATATATCCTGAGCCAAGACCACCATAGGATACACAGCTGTAAGACATCATCACCTGTCATTACTCAGCTACCATAAATCCTGAGCCATAACCACCATAGGATACACAAGTGTAAGGAAGCATCACCTGTCATTACTCAGCTATCATAAATCCTGAGCCACAACAACCATACGATACACAGCTGTAAGGGAGCATCATCTGTCATTATTCAGCTATCATAAACCCTGAGCCACAACCAACATAGGATGTACAGCTATGAGGGAGCACCACCTGTCATTACTCAGCTATCATAAAACCTGAGCCACAACCACCACTGGATACACCGTTGTAAGGGAGAACCACCTGTCATTACTCAGCTATAATAAATCCTGAGCAACAATTACCATAAGATACAGAGCTGTAAGGGAGCATCACCTGTCAATACTCAGCTATCATAAATCCTGAGCCAAAACCACCATAGGATACACAGCTGTATGGGAGTATCACCTTTCATTAATCAGCTCTAATAAATACTGAGCCAAAACCACCACAGCTTACACAGCTATAAAGGAGCATCACCTGTGATTACTTAGCTATCATAAACCCTGAGCCACTACCACCATAGGATACACAGCTGTAAGGGAGCATCACCTGTCATTACTCAGCTATGATAAATCCTGAGCCACAACCACCATAGGATACACAGCTGTAAGGGAGCATCACCTGTCATTATTCAGGTATCACAAATCCTGAGCCACAACCACCATAGAATACACAGCTGTAAGAGAGCACCACCTGTCATTACTCAGCTATCATAAATCCTGAGCGACAACCACCGTATGACACACAGCTGTAAGGGAGCACCACCTGTCATTACTCAACTATCATAAATCCTGAGCCACAACCACCATAGGATACAAAGCTGTAATGAAGCATCACCTGTCATTACTCAGCTATCATAAACCCTGAGCCACAACCACCATAGGATACACAGCTGTAAGGGAGAATCAACTGTCATTACTCAGCTATCATAAACCCTCAGCCATAACAACTATAGGATACACAGGTGTAAGGGAAGATCAACTGTCATTACTCAGCTATCATAAATCCTGAGCCACAACCACCATAGGATACAAAGCTGTAAGAGAGCACCACCTGTCATTACTCACCTATCTTGAATGATGAGCCACAACCACCATACCATACACAACTGAAAGGGAGCACCAGCTGTCATTACTCAGCTATCATAAATCCAGAGCCACAACCACCATAGGATACAAAGCTGTAATGAAGCATCACCTGTCATTACTCAGCTATCATAAACCCTGAGCCACAACCACCATAGGATACACAGCTGTAAGGGAGAATCAACTGTCATTACTCAGCTATCATAAACCCTCAGCCATAACCACTATAGGATACACAGGTGTAAGGGAAGATCAACTGTCATTACTCAGCTATCATAAATCCTGAGCCACAACCACCATAGGATACAAAGCTGTAAGAGAGCACCACCTGTCATTACTCACCTATCTTGAATGATGGGCCACAACCACCATAGCATACACAACTGTAAGGGAGCACCAGCTGTCATTACTCAGCTATCATAAAAACGGAGCCACAACCACCATCCGATATACAGCTGTAAGACAGCACCACCTGTCATTGCTCAGCTATCATAAATCCTGAGTCACAACCACCACAGGATAAACAGCTGTAAGAGAGCACCACCTGTCATAACTCAGCTATTATAAATCCTAAGCCACAACCACCATAGGATACACAGCTGTAAGGGAGCATCACCTGTCATTACTCAGCTATCATAAATCCTGAGCCACAATCACCATAGGATACACAGCTGTAAGGCTGCATCACCTATCATTAGCCAGCTATCTAAAGGGAAGTCTCTGTGTTCATCAGTGGCAGTGATAAAGGGCTAAAGGAAAGTCTCTGTTTTCATCAGTGGCAGTGATAAACATTGAGCAGCCTGCCTGCCCCTGTGGGAGTGGTTAATGCCTTGAAACTGTAGTTTTATTGGCCATTTTGGGTCAATTCCAAACTCCTTGCTCTCCCTCTCTTAAAACCCTCTTTTGCACGTTTTTGCGCATAGCGCAACATCAGGCAGCACCGCCTAATTGGGTTTAAACTATTCCTGGCTCCAAAGTCTGCTCTTCACTTTTTCCCTTAGAACTGCTCTATCTCTCAAATTAAACACCATATTCTCATTCTAAGGCCCCTCACTGGTCCAAATAAGTAATCTTACAAGTTGGCACTAATAAACTATAAGCACTACTTACTCTTATACTCTCTATGCTTACCTTGTCCCCTATTGATCCGTTTTAATTCAGTTCGCTATATTACTCTAGCATGTCCAAAGGTCAGTCAATGGTTTCCTCTCCAGTCCAGCTGGTGAATCTGGGAATTTTGAGGCAATGTTACAACTGTCTCATGTGCACGGACAACCCTTTCCTCCTCCAAACAGGTTCAAATATATGTGAGAGATGCAACCATATAGCCAAACTGGAGGCTGAGCTCTCTCATTTCAAAACTGGTGTAACCAGTCAGGAGGAGAAGGTAACCTCACACAACACAATTCCAGTATCACATAGTCCCACCACAACAGCGAACCAAACACATAAAACACAAAACATACTCAGAGGCTCTAAATAAAAATCTACCTAAGCAACAGAGACCTCCAAAGCAGACATCCAAGCAAACGCTACCCCAAAACAAAACACGTACAACACATAGCACACAAAGTCAGTGTGCCAAGCAGTCATAGTCCTTAAGGCTGAATAACACACTTGATACCCTTGTAATAGGTGACTCTATTGTCAGACACACTGACGTCCCGCTCACCATGCTGAATAAAGAGAAGGTCACAGTGAGCTGCCTGTCGGGAGCTAGGATCCGCCACATAACGCAAGCACTCAGGTCACTCCAAAGCAAATACAAATATGATTCAATCATTGTACATGCTGGCGTGAATGACCTGAGGCACTCTCGACTACATGAAAAGAGACATAGAGGAGCTCTCTGATCATGTAGCCCAGGCCGGTATGACCCTGAACTTGAGCAGCATCTTACCCTCACCTAGAATGATGCCACAGTATGAAGACAAAATGATCGATTTTAACAATTGGCTAAAATTTTGGTGTCATTCAAAGGGGATCCAGTGTCTCTCAGCCTGGGATGACATGCTCGACAACCACGTTGCTTCGCTAGGGACGGCTTGCACCTGTCACTCCTGGGCTTTCGGATATTGGCAAAGGCTCTTGCCACCCCCATAGTGCCTTTTTTAGGCAAGGCTCAAAAGTCAAACCCACCTCCAAAGACAGCACAATGAACAAGAAACTAAGGGTAATGCTGCTAAACGCCAGAAGTCTTAACCTCAAGATGCATGCACTCGAAGCTCTCCTCAGTTTGGAGAACATAGATATCTGTGCAGTGACAGAAACCTGATTCAAGGCTCCAGAGAGCACCCCAGCACTACCAGGTTAAACCTCATATCATGCTTTTCGGCCTCAAAACCCGGACCGAACCACAAAAGGAGGGGGAGTTTCCATATTTATCAAGGATATCCACACCTCCAGGTTAGTGGCAGTGCACAAAGTATCGGAGACCATCCATGTGCAACTGACAGTGGGCAAGACTGCTTTTCAGTTTATAGCATCCTACAGACCACCTTCTCAAAGTCAGGAATCCCACTCGACTTTCCTGAAAACATTGGAGAACACTAAGATCTCTCCGAACACCATTATATTGGGCGACTTCAACTACCCAAACATAGACTGGGAGCATTACTCAAGCCCCGGCACCATAGCCCAAAGGTTCCTGGAATATATAAACTCAAATACTATGGAACAACTAGTCACCACTCCCACAAGAGGGGAAAACATACTAGACCTGATCATTACCAACATGGGGACTCTATGCTCCATACCAGAATCCTCTTATGCTTTT